>NW_008706931.1:461894-486156 GCF_000327385.1 Lottia gigantea
ACGATTCGCCCCTTCGTACGCAAACCTTTTCATGGCAGAGTGGGAACGTGAGGTGTTGCCCCTCTGTCCATTTGACCCACTTTTTTACGGACGCTTTTTGGATGACATTTTTATGGTTTGGACTTATTCTATCGAACAGTTTTGGGAATTCTTTGAAATTCTCAACAACCACCATCCTTCTATCAAACTAACCGCAAACGTGAGTGACAAAAGCATAGACTTTCTCGATACCACAGTCTTTAAGGGAGATTCCATAGCAGAAACAAATAAACTGGATATTAAAGTGTATTTCAAAGAAACTGATACTCATCAACTCTTGCACAAGAGCTCCTTTCACCCAAAACATACCTTTTCTGGTATAATTAAGTCACAAGTTTTACGATTTCATCGAATTTGTACAAGATCTTCTGATTTCAACCAAGCCAGTACGATTGTTTTCTCAAAACTGAAAGAGCGTGGGTACTCTAAACGATTTTTACGAAACATAAAAAATTCCACCTTAGCACAGATAGCAGCTAAAAACAGACTTTATGCCGAAGTACCTCCAGGTTTAAGAAGTGCTCCATGTTTGGCCAGTAGATGCAAAACATGTCCCTTTATATCAGAAACTCATTATTTTGTAAGCAACTCTACGAATAAAAGGTACCCGATCCAGGAACATCTAACATGTGAACATTCGAATGTAATATATTTAATTTCATGCAAGAAATGCCCCAAACAATATGTAGGAGAAACTAAGAATAATTTACGAACTCGCTTTAATGCTCATAGGTCAGACATCAAATTAAAGAAAGACAAGCCTGTTTCTAATCATTTCAACCTCGACGACCATTCAATAGACGATCTCACCCTAATCCCAATTGAGCGTATAGAAATTGACTTGCCCGAAGATGAAACTACCAAATTCCGTCAATCTAGGGAGGCCCATTGGATTGAGACATTGAATACAGCAAGACCTATAGGACTAAATATTCATCATAATGTAGGCATAGCACCCTTTGTTGTCCCGTTTAATACAACCAGCAATCGAGCAAGCAAGATAGTTCATGCCCACTATAAGAGCCTTCAAGAGAAATTCCCCCATGTCTATAAGCAGAAAATGATAGTTGCATATTCAAAAAATAAGAACTTAAATGATAATATTGTTCATAGGAAACTAAAACAATCAGTACATTACAGATACTACACTTCTCGCCCAGCTCTAATCAAGGGCAAAAAACAACTTTTGACGCGTGTTTACAAAGTCAAGGGCAATAACTCAAAAAATGTTCATTAAAATTATCTCTTGTTAGAACTTGTCCGAGATCTTATCAATTCCAATGATCACACCAAGTTTCATCAGAATCGGTTGAAAACTGTAGCTTCTATTGTGCTCACAAACAAATTTTGACGCGTTTTTCGTAAGTTAATGGCATTAACTCAAAAACATTTCATCGAAAATGCGTCAAGTTAGAACTTGTCCGAGATCTTATCAATTTCAATGATCACACCAAGTTTCATCAGAATCAGTTGAAAACTGTAGCTCCAATCCTGCTCACAAACTATTTTTAACAAATTTTGACGTGTTTTTACAAAGTCAAGGGCAATAACTCAAAAACCGTTCATCGAAAATGCGTCAAGTTAGAACTTGTCCGAGATCTTATCAATTCAAATGATTACACCAAGTTTCATCAGAATCGGTTGAAAACTGTAGCTTCAATCCTGCTCACGAACTATTTTTAACAAATTTCGACGCGTTTTAACAAAGTCAAGGCCAATAACTCAAAAACCGTTCATCGAAAATGCGTCAAGTTAGAACTTGTCCGAGATCTTATCAATCTAAAGCACCACACCAAGTTTTATCAAAATCAGATAAAAACTGTAGTCTCTATAGTGCTCACAAGAAATGTTGACGGACGGACCGACGGACCGACGGACAGGGGCGACGACAATATACGACCACATATTCATGTGGGCGTATAAAAAACGATTAACGTTTCTTTTATGAAACCTTGTTCAGATATGATAGATTGGCGAGTGGCAGATACCCAAAACAAGATAGCTAATAATCAGAGGTTCTCAGTAATTTACAGAACGTAAACAGTTGAGTCCATGAAAATAAATTCTACATACACTTTTCGTCTTATCTCTTGGTAATATTATAAACAATTGTCAGTTTAGATCAACCTACTAGATGAAAGCTCGGGCAATCTGGTTTTTCTCTTAATTGTACCGTATGGTCTTCTTCATTTTGGTTTTAGAGATGATGCAACGTGGAACATTTTACTCATTTCCCATTTTCATGTTGATTGTTTATAATAAAGAATGAAAAATCTTTTACTAGGATAATAACATCGGTTCATTTCTATCAGCCAATTCTTGGTCAAACCTCTTAGCAACTTAGGTCACGAGAATCCTTCAACCAGCTGGGCCTGGAACAAATTTCTCAGCATTGATACTGATATGGGTCGACTGTTATAATGTGGAAAGCTCACAATTTAAGGTCACCAGATATTCACACACTGTGCATTTTATTTGTCATTTAGATATCACCCAAAGCTTTTGGTTTCTCGTTAGGTATGTTGTGTAAAAGCCAAGGAATTTGTACTTCAAGGAAAACAACTGGTGCTAAAATCTGTATAAATGTTTATAAGAATGTACTATTATTCTCCACTTAAAGAACACCCAAAGATATGAATGTCTTCATTATGTTGGTAGTGTCTAAGTGATAAAGTTTATCCTCATAATAACAGGTATCATTTTCATTTATATGATCAACAATTGTTATCAGTCAATAAGGAACACATACAGGAAGTTTTTTTTTATATTGTATTTGCATTATAGATAATCCCGTCTCAGACCAGGATAAAGGGAGATAATCAGAATGGTTATTTAGGTCACCGTGCAACGCTTTGGACTGTCTTGACAAATATTGAACGGCCGTAAATTGGAATGTAGTGCTCATGTTTGAAGCCAACACTATATATATGAGGACCGTTCGGAATGTAGCCTACTATCAGAACATTAATATGAAGAGGTTTGTAAAAGGCCCTTAGATTTTGTTTCCTGCTCGTCCGATAGATAATGCCGTCTTTAAGCAAGAGCCACGGACGTCTGACTGTGATTTGAATGGCGCAATAGCCATGAAGTTAAGAAAATCCCCTTAACGCCCTAAAGGGAGGACAGATGCCGATTGGTTCCTACTAGACCAGCAGACATTGGCCGGATCACTTGCGGCAATAAAGAATTTGGTGAATTCAGCTGTAGGTCTTAATCACGGAGGAGGTTTTAATTTACTTATATTAGTACCTTTAAATATAGTAATAGTATACTAAAGTAATAAAACTCAATCCGTCAACTTGAATTAAGTAATTAGTCCTCCAATTGACTTATATTCTACCAGCAATTACTTTAAAATGTCCAAAGTAATATTGTAATCAAGAAATTGGAGCTTTACGTCATATTTTCCAAGCCATATATGACATATTATATCTAAAGTAACATTGGGCATCAATTAACGTTGCATATTTGAAATATTTTATATATATTACACAATCAAAAGCCAGACTTAAAATTATTGGGGGGAAAGATTGAATATTGGACTATTTTCAAGAAAGCTACAAGCAATTGAAGTTCATTAAACAATGATTACTCCCTATATTGACATTACAAGTCGAAAAAAACAAGAATAATTTTCACCGATATGAAAAAATTGATAACTCTACAAAGGTTTTGCACAACTCTCGTTTTTTGGCATTTCATTGTCGAGTAACGCATTGCATTGTTAAACGCAAACGACTTTTCTTAGACACTAGCGACAATTCTTCGTGAGCAAATATCTAAACAGCAACTGAACAATTTAGAAAATGTTTTCTATAGATACTGACTTGCAAGAACCACAGACGTCTGAAAATTGGAATGATGCAAATTATTCACCAACACTTTTCACTATCCCCGATTCACATAAATGTTAAGTGAACCTTTTTACCATAATAAGATAACAGTATACTAAGATTCAAACTTTGCCATCAATTCAAACGCTGGGTTAAATCAATTAAGGAGAGAGGTTGACCAACTATGCTACTTAATGATTCCCGATTTGGTTCTACATTGGCACCAGTAAGTCTGAAATCCTGACAATTCTTTAAGGTATCTCAAGTTTCCATTGTTTACATTCTAACTACATACTATCCTTTAGTGCCAGTCTTTTCACACAATAGTACATTAGTATTTAGCTACTGTTGTATTAGTATTTAAAGTAACTTTGTTCTGAACTGAAGAAAATTCACGATTTTATTAAACTGAAGAAAATTCACGATTTTATTAAACTGAAGAAAATTCACGATTTTATTAAACTGAAGATAATTCATGATATTATTAAACAGAAGAAACTTCATAATTTTATTAAATTGAAGATAATTCATGATTTTATTAAACTGAAGAAACTTCTTAATTTTACTAAACTGAAGTAAATTAAGTAAATTAATGATATTTTCTAAACTGAAAAAAATCCATGATTTTATCAAACTGAAGATAATTCATGATTTTATAAAACTGAACATAGTTCATGATTTTATAAAACTGAATTAAATTCATGATATTATTAAACTGAAGAAAATCTATGATAAACTGATTAAAATTCATGATTTTATTAAACTGAAGAAAATCCATGATTTTATCAAACTGAAGATAATTCATGATTTTATAAAACTGAACATAGTTCATGATTTTATAAAACTGAATTAAATTCATGATATTATTAAACTGAAGAAAATCTATGATAAACTGAAGAAAATCCATGATTTTATCAAACTGAAGAAAATCCATGATTTTATCAAACTGAAGATAATTCATAATATTATTAAACTGAAGATAATTCATGATTTTATCAAACTGAAAATAATTCATGATTTTATTAAACTGAAAATAATTTATGATTTTATTAAACTGAAAATAATTCATGATTTTATTAAACTGAAGAAAATTCATGACTTTATTAAACTGAAGAAAATTTATGATTTTACTGTATTGAAGTAAATTCATGATTTTTCTAAAGTGAAGTAAATTCATGATTTTATTAAACTGAAATAAATTCGTGATTTTATTGAACTGAAGAAAATTTATGATTTTATTAAACTGAAGAAAATTTATGATTTTATTAAACTGAAGAAAATTTATGATTTTATTAAACTGAAGGAAATTCATGATATTATTAAACTAAAGAAACTTCATGATTTTATTAACTAAAGAAAATTCATTATTTTATTAAACTGAAGAAAATTTATTTTTTTACTATAATGTAGTATGACTGGAGTAAGTAAATTTTATGCTTAACTTAATTAATCAACTTAAGCAAATTTTAGATTTTGCTTTTATGAATTATGCTTAGATTCACGATTCTGTAGTACTAAACGTCTTTTGGCACCATTCGTTCGCCGTCGCTCTCGTGTATTCTACAATTCAAACCTCAAACTGTACAGATTTGAAACTGAGTTAACGCGAACACCCTTTTTCTAAATTTCTTAATCATTTAAATGCCTTGTCTGCAGTTTTGAAAGGACATTAGACTAATTGCGTTTCCTTGTAGATTTCATGGTATCCTTGTGCTAAAAGCATAAACACTAAGGTTTCTAAAACTTTATGGCCTATTTTATGGCAACTTCAGTCTTTAACGGAAGTAAAGTATTTTATGTTTCCGTTAAAAATCGACGACAATATCTTTAATGGCGAGGTATTGTCAACTATGAATAATCACATTTAGTTTGCTTGGCGATTTCTTCATGTTCAACTGATCGCTATCAAGACAGATCTTTGAAACATGCGTGTTATGCATGGTAATATACACTTTGATGGCTTTCTTTACTTCTACATCTACCTTTTGCTTATAATATAAGATAGCGTATCGTGCAAGGCATCTTAAGACATCTATCTCTAGCTGGTTATAGAAGTTTTCGTGCCAGTCAACGTAACATACGCCCACTGGTGTTTGTTAACAAGAACATCTTCCATTCGCTTACTTTAGAAGATAGCTTATCATGCAAGGTAACATACGCTCACGGGTGATTTTTTTGAACAAGACATTTACCGTTTGCTTATTATAAAAGATAGCTCATAATGCACGGTAACAAGTGGTTTTGTTTAAATAAGAAATCTCACATGGCGCGCATTGAAAAAGGGAAGGTAGTGATATGAGTAACAAATTCACACATTTTATTAGGCCTTGTAAAACAATGTCATTTTAGAAAGAAAAAGCATACGTTGGATTTCATCTGAAATCGGGCTCAAATCTCAATCCATTCAATACATTTGCCAAATAAAGTTAAAGGGATAAGAGGGTTAACTTTTAAAATAATATTGTTTGACATTATTAGCATAGATTTTCCCCATTCCAATTTTCAGTCAGACGTTTGTGGTTCCTTGTAATCCAAAAATACTAAGCGTTTTATGACTTCACTATCACAAAAGAGAACGTCATGAACTGTTAACCATGAAATTCCCAGAAACATATACATCTGGCGTAAAATTGGAATGGTGCAAATATCAGCCATAATCGGTCCCTACACATATGAAAAGTTGATAAACCTCTTTCCAACCCCATTTAGATCATGATTATCGCAAATCAAAAATATGCATTTACACAATTCAGAGTTCTTAAAAATCAGACGTCAAACTAAGAATTATCAACAACAAGTACCCGTCATTATTTATTTTTGGAAACGATTCAAAAGTGAATTAGTTGAATCTTTATCTGCAAACGAAATTTATGACATCACACGTTCCTAGCTTCTATTTTTAGTGTATTTATGTTAGAAAAAAGTTTTAATTAGTTCAAACAGGTGACGGTTGGAATTTACAACTGATTTAAATCAGACTTGTCTATAGATGTGGTTTATATCTTTGAAATCTCAGGAAGAAATTGAAAGCATTTTGGTTTACTTGCCAAACTCCTTCAGTGCACCTCATAGAGAAGTTTGATGATTAGGTACCATAGGTTCGGTCCTTCTCGAAGACGAAAATCGGCATCACTCGGTATATTTAACAAATCATTCTAAACGATAATACTCAGCGCACACAAAAGTTTGACAAAAAAAGGTCCTTCATACACAATAGCTGCTAGGCGATTAGGTTCAAATCTTCCTCAAGGTTAGAACAATTTTGATGCCATGGCCATGGACAGAACCCTTTCATCACAAAACACAATATTATAATACCAAGTTAATCAAATTGATTAAAGATCGTGATTCGGATACACAGTTCTCATCAGAACAGTTTGAAGAACTTATTTAATTAGTTTTCGAGAAAGGAAGGGTTTGATTCTCCCAAATGTACAGGCCTAGGGTGGAGCAGACACTTTATTTAGAAATTATGATTAAGGGTCTTGATATTGGGTTTTCTTCTGTTCTTATTCTGATCTGAAATTAGAAAAAATAACTCGTCCAATGGATGGGAAGTATAGTATCTGTTATGTACTGATTGTTTTTAGTTTACTATGAACAATATTATCATTTAAGTTCTTATCTTTTGAATATGCAACTATCATTTTCTGCTTATAGACATGGGGGAATTTCTCTTGAAGGCTTTTATAGTGGGCATGAACTATCTTGCTTGCTCGATTGCTGGCTGTATTGAACTGGACAACAAAGGGTGCTATGCCTACATTATGGTGAATATTTAGTCCAATAGGTCTTGCTGTATTCAATGTCTCAATCCAATGGGCTTCCCTAGATTGACGGAATTGATGAAACTAACAACAATGGCTTTGTAATATTTTAGTATCGCTGTCTTGCCTAAAGGCTCGATAAATAACATTATTAAACCAATATAAAAAGCAATACTTAAGCCATTTATTAGCCATTTACTTTGTGTGTGATAATGTGAGACAATTTGCCTTGAAGAAATAGACAACCTTTTGTGGCCGCAATGATATGATTTCACGTCTGAATCAGAATTCCGACTGGTATCTTTTCTGAGAGTTCCTGATAATGAAACCATTCCATTATAAATTGTTTATATCTAGATTATTTCGTTATCGCATTAGTAATAGATATTTTTGTTAACGGAATTATTTAGCCTAATTATTTGAAGACTATTTCAAGCTTAACTAGTTGAAGAATTTTTATAGCTCAAATAATGAATTTTTTTAGCTTAAGTATTGAATTTTGCTTAAATAATGGAAAAATGGAATTTTTTTTAGCTTAAATACTAGATTTTTTTAGTTTAATTAAAAGAATTATTATAGTCTATCTAATGGAATTTGAGAAAACAGTTTCCTCGCTGTCAAATTTCATGACACCTTTTCTGACAATGTTTACCCTGTGCACGTTTTTAATTATTTTAATTATTCAATTTATTCAATTTATTTTATTTATTCAATTTATTCAATTTTATTTAATTTAATTTATTTAATTTATTTAATTTATCTAATTTATTTAATTTACGTAATTTGATTATTTACTTTGATTATTTGATTTGATTATTTAATAATTCTTTATTTATCCATTATCTCAGCAATGAACGATTCGTCATTGATTAATTTGATAACATAAAATGTATGGATAGTTGTGTTGTAGAATTCAACCCCGTCAATCAAACGGGTATGTTTAGACTTTTAAGTATAGTCAAGTACCAACACTCTAGTATTGAAACCAGATCCAACACTTATCTACAAGATACCCCAATTTTTTATATAAGATAGACAAAGAAACAAACAACCATTTTCATAAGGGTCATTTATAACTTTTAGCATATTTCAATTAGATGTCTTCCTGCGTGTCATGTACTTATAGAAAAGCTGAACCGTTTATGATTAAGCTATCTCAAAGGTGCTAATTTTTATAAGAGCCTGAGTGAAAGCTACGCAATCAAACATTTAGTAGCAAGAACCACAGACGTCTGGCTGTAATTTGGATCGGTGCAAATCGATGTTATCAGTCTTCCGATACACATTAAATGTTTCAGAAAACCTCAATTCGTTCCCTTTAAGACAGCAGGGTTTTTTTAATTTCCATACCATTAGCCTAAATATCAAAGACCATTATTAAACATTACAATGTCATTATCCTAAATAACCATTTGTATAACGTCATCATACCACACATAAATCAATGTGCTCTGTTCTCATTCTATTTGAAATGACAAAATAAGACGAGTACTTTGTTGATGGTTTTATCAGGGTTTGCAAAATTAAATGCAATTATTTTGAGTTAAAACATTAAAGTTAAGGTGCATATTTTTATAGATTTTGGTTTCTATTTATCATTAATTTGACCGATTAAGTTTCCCAACCTACAATCAGACTGCGAGAGGAATTGTCTTCATTCGGGTTACTAGGACGTCTATAATTACCTCTTTCGGGAAGAGTTCTCTTAAAATGTGTCTGAGAAAACCTGATTGTTTAGACCACTAGAACTGTTCGAAACGCTCGTAGTAATGTAAACGGTAAAAAATTGTAATTATGTCGTGTCCGGGCCATGTACTCTCGAAACGATCTTAGTGCTAGGATGTTAGAAGATAAGAACCTAGGATATCCTAGAAATGAGATCGTTTCGAGAATACGTGGCCGGGTCATGAGAACGGAGCACTTTGTAGCGTCACAATGTAAACAGAGTTTTAGTATTCTCATAAGGCCAAAAGATCGGTATAAAGCTATTTACCAACAATAATGAAAAGACAGTAGAAACTTAAAGTATGTCTTACGATAATAAGAAATTATAAATTACCATTCCTATCATTCTAGTGTAAGAGAATCTTAATAGTGGTTCAATGGTATACTGAAACAATTTAGAATTGATGAAAATAGAACTGTATTTACATTATGGAAAGATGTTACATGAGTCCTAAATGAACCCATGCGTTGGTGTCCAAATCGAAAAGTTGTATTGTTGTGAAAACTAGTAGTGATATCCAAATCACAGAATTGGATTGTTTATGCAAGCGGTGGTATTTGAATCTGTGAGTGTGAGTGTGAGCTATAGTGGATGATATCCAGTTAGAAGTTTTTAACTAGAACCATGATTTTTGTGTGTGCTCTTGCTGATATCTCTAAAACTAAAACTAATATTAAACTATGATGTGTAAGAATTCTGTAGAAGGAACCAGATGAACCCATGATGTCAAACTCTTATTGATATACTGAGAGGTAGGTTTCTTGTATTATTGGATTACATGGTGAAAGGAAGACATACGACTTAAAAACCCAGAAAAAGGTAATGCATTTAAATTAGTTACAAGCTAACAAATACTTTAATGTCTTTCGCTTTACAGATCACTTTCTTGAAGTTCTTTATTCAGTTTATTTCATTAGCGCTTTAACCAGAGCAGTTGAAGACTCTAGGCTTTCAATATGCCAATAATGAAATGGCCACTCAAGGTGCATTATGACATGCTTTCTAATGTTAACTTTGAAGTCGGCCCTACTCGTCCAAGAGACACGACCAGGCGTGCTTTGGTCCATATGTCCGTATGATAATCTAAAGGAAAAATTGGAATTGATTTGTCACATGACTGAACGCATTGCCATCCGATATTCACGAAGGAAACAGAGTTACATATTGATCTACTCATTCAAAGTAGAATGTAAATTTGTCCTCAAAGAAGTATGTTTTATATTGCATAGACACTTCACCACACAGTACACCGCAACAGGCATCAAACTTGTGTTTTCGCTTCTTCTCTTTCTACTGTATCGATAATCCTGCACCATACATCGCATCGTCTATTTGCTTTTTCAACTGATAATCTATCTATCGATAATCCTGCACCGTAAACCACACAGGACTCCATACCTCGTATTTCGACGACTTCTAGCAGCTGGAGACAGCCCCCGGCCCGTCGCCAGCCACGTACTTCGGGGTAGAGGTGTGGGTGGAGGGGTGGGGCCGGGCAAACGTCCAATCCTCCCGGAAAACTTTGTGAATTGTTACGCATTACAGTGGTGCTCTCTATAGAGTTATTGCTATCTTTCATGCCGCCGAGGACGCCTGGAAACACGATTTTCTGTAGTCTGGGGACCACCGGAACGCGATTGCCAATATTTGATGGGATTTCCCATTCCTGTTTAGAGTTGATTACCCAGACGCAAAAATCACAATCAAACACAAATTGTAGTGGTAGGACGAAGGTATTATAAGAGGTACAATTCCTTTAAACGCTCTTGATAAATTTGGCAAAGAGTACACACAATTATCGTAATTTAATTGAGATCGTTTATTTTTCTAAATTTATTAAGGCCAAAAACTAATCTTATAAATAAATATAAGCGTTCTTTGATATTGAAAATTTCATTTTATTTTGGAACCAGAAGCATTTTGTATATTGAATTATGGCGATGGTTGATTGTGGGATTAAATTGTTGATTCTTGAAGCAGCTAAAATATGAGAACATTTCCACAGGGTGAATCGAGATTGATCATTTAATCTTTTGACAGTTGTAGTGAATGGTTGTCAGCTATATACTATAGATTATAATTAAACTTTTGTTGGTTCCACAGGTTGTAGTTCTGAACATGCTGTAAAGAGGTTTCCCCTTTATGTGTATCGGAGACACTGATAACATCGATTTGCACCACATTTCAGTCCAACGTTTATGGTTCTTGCAATTTTATAACGCCACTCCTCTGAACTGCATCACTGACACTGGGAAAGTTGTAGCCAGTTGAACAGGACGCTTTGGTATGCATTATTTATTTTCATTGCGATGGAGCGAGCTCTCCGTTCTACCCTAGCAATTTTTTTTTTTATAAATTTTAGATCCTATTGGTTCGATGGTGTAGTATCGCTTTAATAAGCAACGCAATGAGCTTTCGATTCTCTCTAGAAAACAAATTCCAAAAATTAAAAAAGCAATTACGATTTTATTGGCTCAATGGTGTATTATCGGTCTTAATATTTCATTTCATTGCAACGTTACGAGCTCCCCGTTTCTACTCTAGCAAAAAAAAATTTTCGATCTTATTGGTTCGATGGTGTAAGATCAGACTTAATATTTTATCTTCAACTTTCATCTCGATGTTTGAGGCGTAAAAAGTAAATACTTGATATTGGATGATAAAATGGTAAAAATGTAAACAGTGTTAATATGATGATTTATTGAGAGAGGAATGTTTGAGATTATATTATTAGATTATACTTGTATTTCACATGGAATTTTTTAAGATTAGTTATACTGATATTCATATCACAGTAATCTATCCATCAAACAAACCATCTTTCAAAATGATTGAACACCGTTGTTTGAGCTAGAAACATTTGGTCTGATATATTAGCAAATACTCGACGTTTACAACCACATCGCCGCTGCTGATAATATCTAAGGGGCTTTTGCGATAGCAACGCCATAAAACTCTTATTTTTCTTTACAAGCTGGCTTTTTTTTGCATCGCTACACCTACTAAAAAAGTAGAGAGTTTAAAATATTTACGTGAACACTATAGCTTTAGCGTCCTAAAAATAAACGGCAATACATTAGCTTAGGAACACATGTCTCAAGATTGTGGACTATAATTTATATTAATTCGAGCGACTAATTTTCTCAACCTACTTAAAAAAAATCAGACTGTCCCTTTGATACAAGAGTAAATATTCACATAGAGTCCAATATTAACAGCAGTATAATTCTGTAAAAATTCTCATCTCAACTAATATGGTAATCTCACGGTTGAAAACAAACCAACTGAAATACTACCATAGCTAGTTCAACATATTTAATGCATTTATACGAGAAAATTAGTCAAAACCTGTGTTGCTGATTTAGGGATTCCTGGTCACATTTATTTGTCCACATTATCATTTGAGTGTGTATAGTCATCATTAATCGTGCTTGGTATTATGGTTGCCATTGATTCTAATCTTATTTGGAATGCAACATGTTGTTTATTGGCTAAGTCGAACAGATGGTGGTTGTGGGTTCTAGTATCGAGTGTGAGAGTGAAAGCCTTAGCTGTATTCCAGTTGATCAGCTGTAAAATGGATACATAATTAGTCATTATTTCGTTATATTCTAGTCGACCCAGCTGTACGTTTGGAAGTTTGTTCACGGAACAGCTGGTAGAAGTATCCGCATGAACATAAACCGTAAAATAAATGGTTGCTTATTTCATTCTCTGTACGTTTGTTTATATTTCCATGTTAAAAACATGTTTTACACAACAGCATACTAATGAAACTAGAAATTACAGTACGATGTTTGCGCCGTCCAATG
Organism: Lottia gigantea; assembly: GCF_000327385.1. NCBI lineage: Eukaryota > Metazoa > Mollusca > Gastropoda > Lottiidae > Lottia > Lottia gigantea. Next base: position 475,072 of record NW_008706931.1, read on the forward strand.
TTTAATTCTATTGTTTCTAAAAGAAACTGCAGCTGTTCCCTTGTCTCTATAATAAGGAAATAATTTTCATTTTGAGATAAAAACAACGCATTCATTCTATTGTTTATTCATCGACGTTTACTTTATTGATTGAAACCTGGTGGAAATAGGATGCGCTCAAGTGAAAAAAGTTGAGATAATACCTTCGAATTTCTTTTAAGCCAGTTTACCCCTGGGGCTGACATGAAAAAAAATGTATAGAGTTCGGATGGGAAAATATACCGAGACGCCGTGTACTACAGGCTGTGCACGTTAAATATCACACGACTGTGGAAAATCGAAAAGAGTAGGCTAATGGCAACTATCCTGCACACTGCACTGCACACTTACTAGCAATGTGTGTCTTCATTGCCACAATTAGGTGCAGAAGAGTAGGCCGTAAAACTTCCAATTCATCTTGTATGGATTGAAACATTAATAGTGGTCTGTTCAAATTACCGAAATTAGACATTTCTTTTAGACTGTTAAATATAAATTATAGGCTTGCACTGAAAAGAACTGAACGGCATCTGGAAACATATTATTGAAATGTTCAAGAAGTTGATTGTTTTATTGGGTTCCGCTGTTTTTCTTATTATTTAGGTGCAAACAAGGTAGAGGGTTGGAATGAAATAATACTTTGCACCTGTTTGGGCTAATGAAGGCCGCAATGCCATGCAGTGTTCAACTTGGGAAATTGCCAGCACAGCGGAATTAGCCTACTCTTTTTTTCGACTTTTTACTATCGGGGTTCTTTAACGTGCAGTCTGTAGCTTCCGGGCCTTCAGTCTTTTGTCCCACCTGAACAACTGGGCGCTCTTTCCATGCAGGCCCTCCCAACTGCATCACTGACAGGGATAACCGAGTAGAAATATCCAAAGGTAAACAGCTCCCTCTGCGCCCAATTAATCAACAACATAAAACACAAACTGTTGATTCCAGTTTGACAAACAAGCCAGATAAAAAGAATGTAAACTATGACAGATATGTAATGAAACTGTTAATTTGCAGTGAAATACTGTAAACAGATGATCAATTTACCAGTTAATAGGTATCGGTAGATAAACACTTTATTTACATCGAATGCCAAACTCTTCTTAAAGGGGAAGTTTGTTGGATTAGTAGGTTGGAAACGTTTGGTGCTTGAAAATGAAACTATAAACTAAAAATCTGAAAGTTCTAACTAATAATATCGCTATGTTTACAACTTTTTTAAGGGGGGGGGGGGGACTTATGTGCCGATTTAAGTAAAATAAGCATCAAACAGTGGAAACTTTATATCTATTACTTATTTTGAAGGTTTCAACTAAAGATATAAAAGTAAACAGTATTTTAAAGCATATTTAAGATATCAGGTTTCAGGTATAAACGACTTTATTGAGAAGAATGCCGCATACTGTCATTTTCATCAGATTTTTTTTTACAGAACTCGTAGTTAATTTGTAAACGAGTAAAAAAAATGTAACATTAACAATGAAGTGAAAACGTGTTGACGAGCGTGTTAATGTTGCCACCATACATGACAGTGACTTCCTATTAACCATTCACAGATACCCGTAATGTCTTTGTATGTATCGCCATCCAATTATCACCAAACATGTTACATTTACAATTCAATTTAAAACGTGATGACGAGTGTGTTGATTGGTCAATATGAGAGATCGTGACTTCCTATTGGCTAATCAAATGTCAACATCATTAAGCTGACCGGTAATTCTAACATTTACATATCATTTCCGGCTTATCGACCAGTTGCTAGATTCAATAATCATTACTTTGATCTTTGGTAAATTCATTCCTGTAATTTTTATGATCAAATATTAATCAGTTAATTTAAAGGGATTGTAAAAAGTTTTCTTTTTGATTTTTAATATGCAGGAGAGATACTGATAGCATCGATTTGCACCATTCCAATTTTCAATCAGACGTCTGATATTCTTGCATTTCCACTTAAAGTAAACGTATGTCTACGTAGCTATCATTAAGGCCCTTATATATTATGAGCAGCTTTTCGGACGTCATTAACGGTTAAGCAGTTTTCACATTTAAACAACCATGAGCGTGTTAACGGACAATTGGAATGATGCAAATATAAATCATACATGGTCCTGATACACATAAAAAGTTAAGAAAACCTCTTTACAATCCCTTTAAGATCAATATCAAACACGATTAAAATATTTACAATTTCGGGACCAAATGATATTTCAGTATTTTTATAGCCTATCTTATCTTGATTTAAAGATAATAAATTCTTGGAGTATTCCTTTCAATTAATTACATTTCTTTAGTATTTTTTTTTATCAAACATATATGTTTGTATTGATTCTTGCTGTACCCGCTGAACAGAATTTATTATTTCAAATATGGATGTGTTTTCTTTTCCGTATGTAGTCTCTATGTCTTATCTAGTTGGGTTTCCATCGTTTTTATGGTTTTAAGGACAAACAAGTCTTGTTTCCTTAATATAAAACATGCCAGTTTTGTATTGATTATTTGAAGAACTTAATAATATTTTTCAACATGAGTGACGGTCAAATACACCCTGTAGGCAATTTTCCTTTACATGTCAGATTTTATAATTTTACCTGATTAGATTGACGAGTTGGATATTGGCAGTTCAACTTTAATAATTACTCTGTATCTATCATTGTATAAAATTGTGTAAATCAGACCTATTTAGAAACACCTGGTGACTTCATTTAGATAAATTATGAGATTATTGCTTTCTTAGATCATTAAGAATAATTAATAATGCATAATTAAAATATGTCGGAAGTACATACCGGTAATAATCTTATGGTATTATATAATAAATTAATGAAATTTTGCGACTTATTGTTCTGCATAAGGTAAGAGAAGATGATTATTTTACACCACAAAACTTCTCAGATGGAGACAAATTTGAGACCTTAAAGTGAGAGGTACGTCATTTTCGAAGGTTAATCTTAAATACATGTATGTTTAAATAGTCTTCAGAAGTATCAGAAATGTACGAAAATTGCACAATTCCTTTAAAATCTCCTAAATATGAATTAAATTTTCTATTTCTTTATATGTCTTTTCTCTATATGGCTCAAGAATAGACGAGTCGTCATTTTTACTTTCAAACACGAATAATTCTCGACACACATGAATCCCCGTTTCTGAGACTAAGGTGTGATTGGTCAAACAGGCGGCGAAGCTGTCCCTAAAACAAACTTACGTTTTCATATGATTCTGGATTAGGCTTGAATGACTAGTTCTGATATAAGACATTACAATGGCGTCACAAAAGGCATAGTTTTACTGGAATTGCAAGGACCACAGTCGTCTAATTATTTCATATTTCAGTGGCCCTTTCACACAAAACAGTTTAGAAACCTTTTTACAATACCTTTAATAATTAGCTACAACTAGTTGGCTAAACTTGTTATGGGATTGTTTCAGGATGCCCCCAGCGATTGATGGACTGTTGTGAATACAAAAAGATGTAGACAATTACGCTATTAATGGCTAAACTAATAATACATACGACATGGCGACCAACTCTTTTATTAAAGTTAAATATTGTTATTATAGTGACATCCTATTCCATGTTCCTATATCACTGTCGTATGATTAAGCTATTATTATACCGACAGATGGCACTCGATACCGGAAATGTAACACCGGAAGTGACTAGAGATTTGAGACGTAGATCGGATTACATCATTGATAAGCGTACAAGTTACCACAAGAGCATTTAATTGTAATTTTGCTGTACTGAGTCGTTCAATAACAGTAATAAATTCACTGAAAATTTACAAAAAAACAGACAACGAACCATGTCTATACATGTCTACTTTGGTTTGCAGATGAAAGAAAACAATAAAGGTTAACATTTTGTTGACCTTGAATAATTCATCTTTCCTCATTATTCCTAGTCGACCCAGCTGTGAAATGGTTTGGATAACACGGAAAAAGTTAATGCCAAGGACCAGCTGATAGACGGTATCCACGTGAACCTAAATATGGTTCTATTTTTCTTTTCAATAAAATGTACGAGATGAATTGATAAACTATAATCAAGATTTGTATTGAAGGATTAAATTGAACTCTTTCTCCTTGACACTTGTCGTGTGCTGTGGTAATAATAGGGTCGGCCTACCCTTTACACTGATTTAATTTAGACTATGGAAGTGAAAGGCATTGTTCAGCTTAGCAGAAAATAAAAGCCAGGAATCTATTGGCAGCATTGATCAACTCACAGAGTAAATGTTAGCCGTGACTCTAGCCAAATAGAAGACTTAATCTGAGAATAGAGTTAAGCCATTTGTTAACAATTTAAGACCATGTTTTCAGACTTTCTCATTTCTTACTGTTGATCTTGGATCTAGCTTTTAACTGACTTTTCACTAGTTTCTATTAACTTATATTGACTATATTGTCTCGAACATTTTACCTCGTAGTTAGTCTAATAACTCATTTAATGGAGCTTTACTTCCTATTACAGAAACGAAAATTACACATACACATTCCACTTATTCCAATTTCATTTTACTGTCACAATAACTATGTTTTTACACTTTATAAACAAATAGAAATGGTAGCCATAAAGGCCACGTCACACGTCTAATCGTATATAAATCGAGCCATTCGTGAGGACGTCCTAAGCCATCGTATAACCGCGCATTTTTCTGGCTCCGGCACTTTGAAATCAGAATCCCTTTTGGAGAGTCAGTAGGGTGATTAGCGAAAACTTTCAATCGATTGCAGGTATTTCAAGGAGTCACGAGAGGGGAATGGGCAGCGAATTAGGGCCACGGAATTGGCAATTCTATATCAAATGAAAAAAAAATAAAGTGAGTCAAAGACGGATAAGCCTTATTTCTTTCTATCTAATGTGAAATGCTACTTCATTGAAGAGTGTAGAAATCACGGAAAAGGTTTCATGTATGTATTTAACAGATAATATATATGGATCGAATAAACTGTAGTTTGAAGGATCTGTCTATACAAAATCTAATGAAATTTCAACGCTAGTTTGATTTTCAAATTTATCGGACTTTAAAGAAGATCTACGATTTTCCAGAATCGTCTTGACTGGCTATTTGAGTTGACACAACCCAGACATGGTCCAGAAAGATCTAAAGGAAACTTAACGAGACATGTCATGTGATATTTATGTACCTCGAGATTTTGGTTCATTAAATCGTATACTCTCGGGATAAATTTAAATTTTCGGAGCGAAGAATTTCGCGAAACGTATTCAATGTAACAACATTAGATTGGTCGACTTTAAAGGTATTGGAAAGATGTTTCCTGGCTTTTTGTATATATGTATAGGGGTATATGAAAGCATCGACTTGCACCATTTGAATCTCTATCAGATGCCTGTGGGTCTTGATAATAAGGTAGCTTTCACAAAAGCTATTTGTTTACCAGTTTTGTATGTTTATTATAAAACACAATATTTTAAAATTGTAAATTTTATTGAAATATTTTCAGTGCTTAAGTTTCAATTGCGGATATGTGTTTACATTTACCACCTCGCCATAGGGAAATGAAAATGAGGATAACAGTAAAATTTAAAAAACCTAAAAAAATTAATTTTCTGGTGGGAACAAATGCTTATATTCAGCAAATTGTTTAATTTTCCCAACCATCCAGTACCCGTAGGTTACAGATTCTGTATTCTGTTTAAAACCAGGAATTGGGGTTCCAATGTCTACGTTAGGTCGGGGTTCCAGGAAGAATGGCACTGTATATCGTGATGCGACAGGGGCGAGAACTCTATGTCTCGTGGCCTTGAAATATCCTCCCGTCATCATGGACATGACGTCACCAATATTCACGACAAAGGCGTTTTTTCGATTCGGGACGTCAATGAATTTTCCTGAGTCGTCTTTCAGCTGTAAGCCGGAGTACCCCAGCGTTGCGAGGATGGTGAAGAAGCTAGTATCCGCATGTACACACAGCCGTTTCACCTTCAAAAGCCACTTCCGGTACAGGTCCATGTCGTATGGGGTAATGTAGAAACCTTAACGTAGACACAGCTCCTGGCACAAAAGCATATTCCAAAGAATTTTCTTCCAAACCACTACCCAGACAAAATAAACGACAAAGTTCCAGACAAACCTCGACCATTAGGTCGAAGTGAGCTGTTGCGAATATCTTAAACTCGTCAGATCCCTCACAGAGAGGCCAGACATTCCCTTCGTTAAACCAAGGATTATTTTCGTTATTTAGCGGAATTCTGGATTCATAACCAATTTCAAAAGCTTCTTTAAATGAAGAATCATTTTCAACGGTTGGGAAAAATCCGCGATACACATTATCGTTTTCGGGATTCCAAATCTTTCGGCACAATTTTGAAGTTACTGATTTCGGTTGGTCAAAAATCCATTGACACCATCTTGCAAGTTCATCTTCCTTATAACCTTTCACATTTTCAACATAGAAAAATCCAATATTTGCTGCTGCATCACATAAGGTTTTAGCCACTTCTTGACGTTGGCTTAGATCCGCTGCTTTAGCGAGGTTTATTATCGGAAGTTTTAAGTCAGCCATGTTCACATATACAGTTCAGCACTGGAATAGATACACGCAATTTGTTGAAATTATCATGGCAAAGTAGAATGGACCAGACTACGAAAAATGAAAAATGAACGATCAGTTTGACATTGGGGTTCGGGCGTGGGGGACTAGAAGGCCCATTAGTTCCACGGCCCTAGATGCTCAGTCTACTCCTGGATTTGGCAATGTCTTAAACTGATTTAATTACACTATCACCAGCAACATTCATTCGGGAATAAGAATTCATTCAAGGTCTCATTTAAATTTTTAGAAGCTCGTCAACAATTAGTGTTTTTTTTTGTCATCCACTTAGTATTCATAATGAAAGTTTAAACGTCTAACATATCCGAGGTTGAGCTACGAAGAACGTTTAACTGCACACGACACTGTGTGTGTAATGAGGTGAGATTTTGCATTAACTTGCGCTTTATCGTCCTCAATAACTCAAAAAGAGGTGCTGAAAAGTATGACGTAAAATTCTAATTCATTTCGATATGAGAATGCCGCCCCCTGACGTAATGTCACGCATTGCACACTGCGATACATTAGAATGAATATATCAGAGCTACACACAGCTTCTTTTATATTAGTTTAATGTTTAAGACCTACCTTTCAATCCGTTATAAAATATGTTTCACCTCGGCAATATCACAAAGTAAAATGATATATTGTTATACAATAACCTAATTTTGTTAAAGGATATCCCAAATATAATAGGAGACCTATATATGTAGGACGATGTGTAGCACAATCGGCAAGAGCGTTGTTATCATTTGTTTGATTTGATTGCGTTGAGCAATGAATGATGAATTCATTTGACCAATTAAATTCAAACTCCACGGTTTTAATGTCTTGATAATTATAAGTTTTGCGAAAAAGCAAACTAGACTCGAATAATCAGACACTTTAAATTTGTGTTCATTCAATTGTTTCGAAAGTTGCTGTATTTTCTATATGATGCAAATATTTACAATTTCTTGCAATTTTACACATTGTCTACCATATGAAAGACATTTTGATTCCAAAAGTTGAATCAGCAAATAAATTTGGGATAGCAGCTTTAAATGTCATAACGTTCTGACCCATTTCCCCATTATAGTTGATAATGATATCAACTGATTCAACCAGTAATGTCAAGGCCATGAAGGTCGAGTCAATTGTATGAATAACGAGGTGGAAGGCCGAGCGGAAGCAACAGAAATTTCCATTCAAGCCGTGCAAGCCTTATTTTTGGCAACCCTACCCCGTATCATAAGAGTCATATGAGTGACACTACAAATCAATTTATTTCGTGGAGTTTTAAATCATTTAAATTAACACAATCATACCTCTTTGTCTTTCGTAATTGTCAGTGATCACGATCGATCTATTTTAAGTTATGTAATATATTTTGCTGAAAATTTCGTCAAATATAATGTAACAAATGAACAATATAAATACTTCATCAAAATGTGTTCATACACCAAATTACTCAGGATATCAATCCTTTAATCAATTGCGTCACAGTCGTCATTTACTCGCTGATTCTGAGCCAAGATTCTTATGACATTGATCTTTCCTGTTTTGAGTCTTTATGTAGACCAAACTTAAGTGTCCATGACCATCATATCAAATTACGCTCGACATTGGCAAACAAAAAAGGTCAACGCTCTAACCTAAATGTGTTACAGTCCGTCCTCCACAGACCGTTCCCGTAAGCCTTAGTAGTAATAGTTACGTGGAAATATGGAATCCAAGCTAAAATATTGATCAGATTTTCACTTAGTCATAATATAAGCTCCAATCGAAGACTTATAAATTCATTAATACTCAGAACATGTTTACAGCGTGTAAAATATTAATCTAACTAATCAACGGAACACCTGATACCACTGGGTAATAATATATTTTTATGACTTTCACCAATTATCAAGTCTTTGATTACTATTGTTGATTTAAAATAACAGTTCCACTGTTTGACCACAATAATGGTACGCCTGATGGGTCATTAAATAAAGCATTGAATTGATGCCTTGGACCCATTTGTGGTTAACATGATGGCGGCTGTATTGTTTTCAGAACATCATTGCAATAAGAATTTCAATATCAAATTCTTAAATTCTATTGAGAACACCGACTTATGTGGCGATGGAATAGCTCTGCTAGCTCTAATGATTAAGTACTGTGGGTTCGAATCCCCCTCAAGGTAAGAAACATTCTGAGTCTACAGTCAATGCTTGCGAAAGACGATCATGTGCCTGCTTTCAAACCCAATCACACTCGTATCCCTTTAAAGGGATTGTAATGAGGTTTTCTAAATATTGTATGTGTATTTGGAACTCTGGTAGCATCAATTTGCACCGTTACAATTCTCAGTCTTTGGCTCCTGCAATTCCACTAAAACCATGTGTCTGATGTAACTAATAACAAAGGGCCTATTGTGATAAAGCATATTTTGCGATTATTGACGTCATCAAACGATCAATTCTATTGGAATTGCAGGAGCCAATGACGTCTGAATGAAAATTGGAATGGTGAAAATTGATGCTATCAAATATCTCACATAAAAAGTTGATAAAGACAATCCCTTTAAGAAGAATTCCATGAAATCAACAAGGAGAAGTTCACTTACGTCAGAAAGCTAACGCGTAGGATGAAGGGCCGCGAATTTTCATTTAATCAACAGACAACAATATGAAGTGCTTATTACTAATAGACTAAGTATGATCATCCCTTATTGATAGCATGAACATGTGGCACCTGGCTTGTCTCCAATATCACTGTTATGTCATGTTATTGATGGAGATGTAAGATTTGAGTAGTTTAGCGTGAAGTTATAAAGGGTAATAGGCGGCCAATATCAACTTAATTATTAATCTGTAATTCATTAATAATAATCATAATAATCGACTCTTTATTTTACATGGGTCAGAAATAGGCCTATTTCATCAATGTGACATGGCCTTGTCTAACATACAGTCCAATGAGACAAACATAGATTCTTTATTTTACACGGGTCAGAATTAGTTTCATTACACCAAAGTTGTCCTGAAAATCGAAAAACATTAACCAAACCAGGGACCTAACAAAATTCCCTTACATTGCAAAATCTGGAGCAGAAAGGTAGCACGCAAAACTCCAATCTAATTGACTCTTTTTAGACTTATATAATGTTTTGTTTTAATCCGAATGGTATCATATGATAACCAAAACAATCTTAGAATCATTTTGAACCTTTTCTTAATCCATATCCATATGAAAATAACTTTACATACTGATCTATTATTCAACACATAACACCTCATAAAAATAACTAAAAAATGTTGGTTTTTCTAAGACTTTACATACTGATCTATTATTCAACACATAACACCTCATAAAAATAACTAAAAAATGTTGGTTTTTCTAAGACTTTACATACTGATCTATTATTCAACCTATAAAACCTCATAAGAATAACTAAAACAATGTTGGTTTTTCTAAGACTTTACATACTGATCTATTATTCAACCCATAAAACCTCATAAGAATAACTAAAACAATGTTGGTTTTTCTAAGACTTTACATACTGATCTATTATTCAACCTATAAAACCTCATAAGAATAACTAAAACAATGTTGGTTTTTCTAAGACTTTACATACTGATCTATTATTCAACCTATAAAACCTCATAAAAATAACTAAAAAATGTTGGTTTTTCTAAGACTTTACATACTGATCTATTATTTAACCCATAAAACCTCATAAAAATAACTAGAAAATGTTGGTTTTTCTGAGACTTTACATACTGATCTATTATTCAACACATAAAACCTCATAAAAATAACTAGAAAATGTTGGTTTTTCTGAGACTTTACATACTGATCTATTATTTAACCCAAAAAAACTTATTAAAATAACTAAAAAATATGGGGTTTATCTTAGACTTTACATACTGATCTATTATTTAACACATAAAACCTCATAAAAATAACTAAAAAATGTTGGTTTTTCTAAGACTTTACATACTGATCTATTATTTAACCCATAAAACCTCATAAAAATTACTAAAAAATGTTGGTTTTTCTGAGACTTTACATACTGATCTATTATTTAACTCATAAACCTCATAAAAATGACTAAAAAATGTTGGTTTTTCTAAGACTTTACATACTGATCTATTATTTAACCCATAAACCTCATAAAAATGACTAAAAAATGTTGGTTTTTCTAAGACTTTACATACTGATCTATTATTTAACTCATAAAATCTCATAAAAATAACTAGAAAATGTTGGTTTTTCTGAGACTATACATACTGATCTCTTATTTAACCCATTAAACCTCATAAAAATAACTAAAAAATGTTGGTTTTTCTAAGACTATACATACTGATCTATTATTTACCCCATAAAACCTCATAAAAATAACTAAAAAATGTTGGTTTTTCTAAGACTTTACATACTGATCTATTATTTAACCCACAAAACCTCATAAAAATAACTAAAAAATGTTGGTTTTTCTAAGACTATACATACTGATCTATTATTTAACACATAACAACCTCATAA
>NW_008706931.1:486206-487280 GCF_000327385.1 Lottia gigantea
AATTTTTTATATAAGATAGACAAAGAAACAAACAACCATTTTCATAAGGGTCATTTATAACTTTTAGCATATTTCAATTAGATGTCTTCCTGCGTGTCATGTACTTATAGAAAAGCTGAACCGTTTATGATTAAGCTATCTCAAAGGTGCTAATTTTTATAAGAGCCTGAGTGAAAGCTACGCAATCAAACATTTAGTAGCAAGAACCACAGACGTCTGGCTGTAATTTGGATCGGTGCAAATCGATGTTATCAGTCTTCCGATACACATTAAATGTTTCAGAAAACCTCAATTCGTTCCCTTTAAGACAGCAGGGTTTTTTTAATTTCCATACCATTAGCCTAAATATCAAAGACCATTATTAAACATTACAATGTCATTATCCTAAATAACCATTTGTATAACGTCATCATACCACACATAAATCAATGTGCTCTGTTCTCATTCTATTTGAAATGACAAAATAAGACGAGTACTTTGTTGATGGTTTTATCAGGGTTTGCAAAATTAAATGCAATTATTTTGAGTTAAAACATTAAAGTTAAGGTGCATATTTTTATAGATTTTGGTTTCTATTTATCATTAATTTGACCGATTAAGTTTCCCAACCTACAATCAGACTGCGAGAGGAATTGTCTTCATTCGGGTTACTAGGACGTCTATAATTACCTCTTTCGGGAAGAGTTCTCTTAAAATGTGTCTGAGAAAACCTGATTGTTTAGACCACTAGAACTGTTCGAAACGCTCGTAGTAATGTAAACGGTAAAAAATTGTAATTATGTCGTGTCCGGGCCATGTACTCTCGAAACGATCTTAGTGCTAGGATGTTAGAAGATAAGAACCTAGGATATCCTAGAAATGAGATCGTTTCGAGAATACGTGGCCGGGTCATGAGAACGGAGCACTTTGTAGCGTCACAATGTAAACAGAGTTTTAGTATTCTCATAAGGCCAAAAGATCGGTATAAAGCTATTTACCAACAATAATGAAAAGACAGTAGAAACTTAAAGTATGTCTTACGATAATAAGAAATTATAAATTACCATTCCTATCATTCTAGTTAAGAGAATCTTA
>NW_008706931.1:501814-606476 GCF_000327385.1 Lottia gigantea
ATACTGATCTATTATTCAACCTATAAAACCTCATAAAAATAACTAAAAAATGTTGGTTTTTCTAAGACTTTACATACTGATCTATTATTTAACCCATAAAACCTCATAAAAATAACTAGAAAATGTTGGTTTTTCTGAGACTTTACATACTGATCTATTATTCAACACATAAAACCTCATAAAAATAACTAGAAAATGTTGGTTTTTCTGAGACTTTACATACTGATCTATTATTTAACCCAAAAAAACTTATTAAAATAACTAAAAAATATGGGGTTTATCTTAGACTTTACATACTGATCTATTATTTAACACATAAAACCTCATAAAAATAACTAAAAAATGTTGGTTTTTCTAAGACTTTACATACTGATCTATTATTTAACCCATAAAACCTCATAAAAATTACTAAAACAATGTTGGTTTTTCTGAGACTTTACATACTGATCTATTATTTAACCCATAAAACCTCATAAAAATTACTAAAACAATGTTGGTTTTTCTTAGACTATACATACTGATCTCTTATTCAACCTATAAAACCTCATAAGAATAACTAAAACAATGTTGGTTTTTCTTAGACTATACATACTGATCTCTTATTCAACCTATAAAACCTCATAAAAATAACTAGAAAATGTTGGTTTTTCTGAGACTATACATACTGATCTATTATTTAACACATAACACCTCATAAAAATAACTAAAAAATGTTGGTTTTTCTAAGACTATACATACTGATCTATTATTTAACCCATAAAACCTCATAAAAATAACTAGAAAATGTTGGTTTTTCTGAGACTATACATACTGATCTCTTATTCAACCCATAAAACCTCATAAAAATAACTAAAAAATGTTGGTTTTTCTAAGACTATACATACTGATCTATTATTTAACCCATAAAACCTCATAAAAATAACTAAAAAATGTTGGTTTTTCTAAGACTATACATACTGATCTATTATTCAACCCATAAAACCTCATAAAAATAACTAAAAAATGTTGGTTTTTCTAAGACTTTACATACTGATCTATTATTTAACCCATAAAACCTCATAAAAATAACTAAAAAATGTTGGTTTTTCTGAGACTATACATACTGATCTATTATTTAACACATAACACCTCATAAAAATAACTAAAAAATGTTGGTTTTTCTAAGACTATACATACTGATCTATTATTTAACACATAACACCTCATAAAAATAACTAGAAAATGTTGGTTTTTCTAAGACTTTACATACTGATCTATTATTTAACACATAAAACCTCATAAAAATAACTAAAAAATGTTGGTTTTTCTAAGACTTTACATACTGATCTATTATTTAACCCATAAAACCTCATAAAAATAACTAAAAAATGTTGGTTTTTCTAAGACTTTACATACTGATCTATTATTTAACCCATAAAACCTCATAAAAATAACTAAAAAATGTTGGTTTTTCTAAAACTTTACCTACTGATCTATTATTTAACCCATAAAACCTCATAAAAATAACTAAAAAATGTTGGTTTTTCTAAGACTTTACATACTGATCTATTATTTAACACATAAAACCTCATAAAAATAACTAAAAAATGTTGGTTTTTCTAAGACTATACATACTGATCTATTATTTAACCCATAAAACCTCATAAAAATAACTAAAAAATGTTGGTTTTTCTAAGACTATACATACTGATCTATTATTTAACCCATAAAACCTCATAAAAATAACTAAAAAATGTTGGTTTTTCTAAGACTTTACATACTGATCTTCTTCTTAGAGGCAGTGCGTTATAGAATTCTCTTAAGAGTTCATTTATATTCTTTATTTTGAAATAGAGAGTTAAATAGTTTATTAACGGTATTGTATTTATAGCCTAAAGCAAACCGAATTTCAATTTATTTTCTGTGAAAAGATGTGTTAAAGTGTTAAAGGGATGTAGATGAAATCGTTTGCTGCATTTTCGGTGAAGGGAAGGTTTAATTCTCCCAAATGCTGGTCACACAGAAGTCTTAATCCCCCTACCAAAAGCCTGATTTTTCCGTAGCAACTCTCCTGTGTTAAACGCCGTCATCATTCCAATTGGTTTAGCCACAATACTACGATCATTTCATCAGACCTTGGATGGCATGTGGATTATCTAAAACGAAAACGCGAAACGAAACATCCAAATTAGATTTGCTAAAGTTCAATTCTTTCCTATGTATTTAATTATTTAGATGACCGAATCCCTTTTATAATTTTCCCTTGGGTTATTATATAAACCCAAAATTTAATTGAAAAACGTGTATGTTGAATGGATATAATGAAACAGAGAGCACGTAGGATGTTATTTGCTCGTCACATAACGTGTAACTATAGAATATTCTTGTCTGACGCTCTTTTATTATTCAATTATTGTCTGAGCAAAGTAAAAGGTTTTTTTATTTTTTTTTCTATATTCTTTTTAATTCACTTGGAATAAAGGCCTCGAAAGAGTACTGTAAGTCTTAGAGTGACTAAGTGTTGATAAGATTATATTTTTTGTAAGTTTACATTGAAAAGAAACGCATTTCTCTCCTAGATATTACAACCAAAAATCTCCTTAATGGGCAAAATTAAAAAAAAATATTCAACTTAGCTCAGACAATATATGTATAGATATATATAATAAATATATATGTCGTCAGTTTGACAAAGGTAACAATTACAAAAAGAGAGCCGGATTTGTGCAGTCAATTGGTGCGTAAGAACATGACGCCAGTTATGAGTCAAAATAATTTTTCTATTTTTTTTTCAATTTTCTAAACACTACTTTTATGTAAACAAAAATTTAATATCATACTACAATTTTTTTTATGCAATGTTTTTTATTTTTTTTTCTCAAATTTGTTATCCAAAAAAATTGTTAGTCAAAATAGATTACTTTCTAAAGAATGTGCAATTATTTTCTATTCATAAGCTCAAGTTTTTTTGTTATTTGTATAAATATGTTTATTAGATACTTGAAGTGTTTACTTTGAAGGACGAACAGTACTTAATACATTCACGTGTAAACTACGAGGCACTTATGTTGTGTTGACATTACTTAATGATTATCTCTTACGTTAGAAATTAAAATCTAAATGTAAACACTAATTTTACGAACATTGACAAAGTGGCAATGTTGACCTCGAATCTGTCTAAAAATTAGATCATAAGATGCAATATTTGTTGATTTCCAACAATTTGATATAATGTGTACGATTGATTACAATAATCACAAATGATCTGAAACTTATAAGGGATTGTAAAGAGGTTTTCTAGCTTTTTAATATCGAGGTCATTAATGGTTTCAGTATGCATCATTCAAATTTTCCGTCAAATGTATGTGGTTCTTGGTTTCAAATGAAAGCTTTATCGTCTACCATTGCGATGGTAACGTCATAAAACGCTTAGTTGTATTGCTATTGCCAAAAGCACAGACGTCTGACTGAAAATTGGGATGGTGCAAATCGATACCATCAGAGTTCCCGATACACATAAAATGTTTAGAAATCCTCTTTGCAATCTCTTTAATTTCTAGAGTAAATGGTAGATGAGCTGACTGAAAGCTATTTTCAGATCATTGTAGATTCCACTCAGTTAAAATTTGAAAATATTATATCAACACACCCTAGAGGCATATATATCTTGACGCTATCCTTGGTTACATTCATCTCTGTGGTTAACCAGTCATCAGAAATCAGTATTTGGTTACTTTCATCTCTGTGGTTAACCTGTCAACAGAAATCAGTATTTGGTTACTTTCATCACTGTGGTTAACCTGCCAACAGAAATCAGTATTTGGTTACTTTCATCTCTGTGATTAACCTGCCAACAGAAATCAGTATTTGGTTACTTTCATCATTGTGCTTAACCTGCCAACAGAAATCAGTATTTGGTTACTTTCATCTCTGTGGTTAACCTGTATTCAGTATCAGTATTTTAGGGCATTTGCAATAGTGACGTCATTAAAGATTAGTTTTACTGGATTATAAGAACCACAGATGTCTAACGGAAAATTTAGAATGGTGCAAATCAATGGTATTAGTGCTGGCCTTAACATTTTGGTGAATCGGACTTCTCCTGCGCCGAAATCAAATCTAATCTGCAATCTAGATCACCAGATTGCCCTTATTCCGATTAATTGAAAAGTCTGATCTACCCTAGTCCTGTACCTTTAAGACAAGACAGTTACTTTAGGCACATTGCGTTTAGGCACATGATCATTTAGGCAGATCTTTAATTAAACACGGTGTCGGGTGCCTTGTGCTTAAAATATTTGTACCAAAATGACGGAGAAGCCCTCAAACATCCTTCACCTAAAAGTAATAAAGGCATTAACAATCAGATTGGTAGTTTCACTGTTTAAATGGTGACAGAACAGTATGTACTAAGAGCCAAGTGTAATAACTTCATGCTATTGATTTACTCGAGTAAATGTAGATCTGTTCGAGATCGGATACCAGTGTCTTTCTCTCTCATTGCTAACAACTGTTCTATTACTCCTTGCCAAGTGTTACGGCTGAAAGTTTAGTGTTGGTCTATCACTGACCATTCGATTGTGTTAATGGCTACTTGACTGGTAAACTATTCGTGTTTTACCGTGTTTGCTTTGGACAGATGAATAGTCAATTTAGTTGGTAGTTTTTTTTTTTAATAGTTGCATTTTTTGACAGTGTTAATGAATAATTGGAAAGTAGACTATTCGTGTGTTATTCTGTGAATTAATTATTCATCAATCGCTGTTAAAGCAAGAATTTGTACGCCCCAATCCGACAATATCTATTCTTTACCCGAAATAGTTCCATCTATGTTAGTAATGTTTTTCTTGAATAGTTCTATTATTTGACAGTGTTACTTGACCAGTAAACTATTGGTGTTTTGATGTTATTGACCAAACGCTGTTCACATTTCATCTGATAAAGTGATTTTTAAACAGCATATTGATTCATTATCATTAGTTATTACTGGTTGTAAATAATTCTTTTGTACATTTACCGATAGAATGATCTTGTGTTGCGTTCATACTTAATCTATGTTCACACCCGACTAATGAATTGCTAACTGGATTTATGAAATTATTAATGCCCTTTAACACTGGATCGGCTGTGAACGGGAATAGCAGTTTCAGGTATGAATGGATCATTATGTTTTTTAAATTAAATTTATGCTCCGTATTTTAAGTAAAATACATCAAAAGATTTACTTAATAACGACAGACTAAATGCAAATATACTTCCGACAATTGCATGTAGTTTGTCGATTTTTTTCGTAATGATGAAGCTCGATACTATATTAATGGGTTCAGCACTATTTGCTCCATTACAATTTTTAGTCAGACGTCTATGGTTCTTGCAAATGTACTAAAGCATTTTATGATGTTACTGCCACAAAGGCGCTAATAATATATTATAAACAGTTTTTGCGATGATAACGGCATATACGTTTAGTTTTAGCGAATTTGCAAGAGCACCAGACGTCTGACTGAAAATTTGAATGATGCCATACGATGCAATCAGTACTCGTAACAGAAAAAAAGAAAACCTCTTTACAATCCGTTTAATACTTGAGAACTTTTCTTTATGATATCGTGACATCGAAGCCCAATAAGACCATAATGTCTAAATAAGACCTAAAGTCAATGTTCTGTCAACATGATTCCAGAAGCAACGAATCAGAATTAATTTTAGCTTGAAAAAACAAGCTGCGTGTCAGAGAAATTGTGTGTAACACGCCGATCTCACACCACGACAGACCTTAATGAAAAATATTACACCTTGAAAATAATCTCGGAAAATATTGAAAATAAACCAAACAAACTGTGGTACCTTCGAAAATATCTTAATTAATGGTGTTAAAGGGACAGTCTTGTAGGAAAATAGAATTGCACATACGACAGTTTGAAAATTGGAATTCGATGCACCTCTATATGCTATCAGTGACCTCGATACACAAAAAGTCATAATGAACTAACAAATAATTATGGTTTGGTTTACTGGTTTTCGGTGAGAGCATATGAATTTTTACATGATGTCGGACAATTGGTGCTCATGGATTCTAATCTCGGTCGGAGAGTGAAAGTCTGTTCCCAGTGGCCGTGTCATCTTTCCTTTTTATTCCATTCGACTCAGTTATAAATGGTTATAGATAATCCAGAAGATCAATATCAAGAGGTTTGGCCAAGGACCAGCTGGTAGACAGAATCCTCGTGAACATAGAGATTGCAAGTGTCTAGAAATCAGTTGCAGTTGAATGGGAGGATTATGTTCTTGTCTGACTGATAATTTGATTGGCTCATTCCTAGTAAGTTTCAAAACATCGATTTAAGGCAGTCTATTCCTTTCTCGTAAACAATTTGCCAGTATTATATTATTAAGGTTAGCAGTGGACATAGAACTGTCATTGTTTGTTTTAACAGTGGTTTTAATGGTAAGACTTTTCTGGTCATTGGTCGACTTCTGAGAATGTGACGGTCTTATTAATCTTAAACACTATGAAGAATGTTTTGACTATATGTACCGATGTAGAAATGCCTTAGCAATTGTACTGATCGATGGTGAAAATATACAAGGTATGGTGTTTGGTGCGATGGTGCGGAATTATCGATAAGGTTTAAAAAAGAAGAGGCACGGTATAGATGCGAACTCGTTTCGATTCGCTTCTTCAATATTCTACTGTATCGATAACCATGCACACGTAACCTGTGAATTCGTACAGTAGAAAATTATAGAAGCCAACGTGTCTGCATCTTCTCCAGACTTACATCTCGTCTATTCGTTTCTTCTGTATTATACCTAATCCTTGATAACACCGTACTTCGCATCGACAATTCGCATTTTAAAGCCTGAAACGCGGCTTGATTTAAAAATGAAATTCATCTGAAGATATCAGTTTTTAAATCGGAATTTAATAGATGAAGACAATTGGTTAAAGACAAATAGATAAAGACAAATGGATAAAACATGGTTGAATACCAAAATTCTTTTCCAGAAAGCACTTAATGTATCACTCGCTTTTATCTGATGTTATTTGTCGAAAATTCCATCGACGGACAATTAGAATAACAATATGTAAAAGGAATTCTCACTTTCCTAATTCCAGGTACTTAACGTGTATTGAGAATTAAACGAAGCAGTTAATATGTAGGTTCATGAAGATGTCAAGAACACCATTCTAACCATTTGACGGACCGTTTAGCTGATTGATATCTATATTAACGACGGTAAGCCAATTCTATTTAAATCCTGTCCATTAAAGGCAAGACTGAAAGTGTAACGAATTGATCTCTGTTAATGACACATTGTTTCTATTCAGGGAGGACTAAGGATCAGACCTACGGACATGTACAGAATAGTCAAAGGCAAGTGTCCATAATATGACATTATTACAAAAATTATTGAACAAATTAGTGAGGTATGGCCTAAGGCAGGAAACTTAGTGTGCCGTAAAGGAATGAAAGAAATAATTATTTTTACAAGGTTCACTAGGACCCTGTCTACCAGCTGATCATTGGCAAAACTCCGTGATCTCTCTCGGAGTGTAAATATCCATTTACAGCTGGGTCGACTAGAATAATAAGAAAAAAAGTTCACAAGGCCGACAGGGTTTAGAACCCACGACAATCATTTGTTATCAGTCCAACCATGTCAATAAAATCTAATTCTTGCGCTCAAACAGGCAGTGCTACATCAATTTAATAGAAATTCTAATTATATTTCATGTGGCTTCCCATATCAACTTCTATCAATGTATTGTTCATGTCGAAGGTTACTAAATTAGGCCCACACTGAGATTAAAGTAAGCTTGGTCAAATGAAATGGTGTATCTGTCCCTTTAATGCAGCGATTTGATTGGAATGTACGCCAACAAAACGACCAATCCGAGCCCTTGACAATTACACCTTAACCATGGCTTGTTGTTTACAGACTTTAGGTCAGGGGCACTGATTGGCTGTATTTCCTAACGTTCAATTCGACCAAAATGGAGAAAGAATGTTTCGGTACCTAAATCACTGACTATCCTTCTACCACACTTGGACCTTCGTAACGTTGATATTAGCAAACTATATGGCGTTTCAAATGCAGTGCGCAATGAGGAAAAATTTCACAGTGTCCCATCCGATCGAATGGAGGCTTTTCTGCCACTAACACTTAATTGGAGGCCTCAAAGGAATTGGCGACTAATGTACACTCGGGATGACCTCTGCTGTAAAGGACCACAGTCTAGAAATTCCAAATCCTTATTAGCTTTAAAATCACAACAAATTCTACCAAAAACACAACATGAAACACTTTAACAAATTTTTATATTTTTTACCTAAAGCACTATGACCTGGGACATTGTAAAATCAACATATTTCAAAGTGACTTCGACCTAAGTCATTGTTTCAATGAATTAGCAACTATAACGGTTGCAATATTTTCAACTGTAGCAAAACATGACTAAATCTTACGTTAGCCATACGCGCGAATAGATAACTATTATTTGCCCAATTTTCATGCAATTTTGTTGTTAATAATGTAAACTTTCGTGTGTGATGCTCTTTTCTTATCAGTTAAGGTTCATCAACTAACTTGACGCGAAATATTAGTTCATAAGTTTGAAGACAATGCTACTTTAAGTTCAATTAGCTATTGAAGGATTTAATGGACACTTCGACAGGTTGACACAAAACATGCTCCGGAATTTAGAGAAACAACTTGGTCAGATAAATGACCGATGTTATCGATTGAAGTTCATCGGTTCATATACTGTCTTTTGGCTTAGTGGTGGAGCCAGGTTTACGTCAGACGGGGTGGCGAAATATCTGAGGTTGCTCGAATTTTAAAATTTAATTATGATATTTTTGCCCGAAAAACATTCCTTCGGGGCAGGTGGGGAGGGCTCCGCCACTGTTTTGGCTGTCCTAATACAGGGCGTAATGACGGAAATTGTGCAAGGACAGCGGCATTATCCCACCCTTTTCCAGCTATCGAGGGATCTGTTAATTCCAACTATTCCAAACTATTTCAAACTAACTATGAGCATCTTGTCCACAATTAAAGGCCATTGTGGTTTGATTTTGGTTTCTGAATATAATATGTATATAGTCTGCAGAAGTACTGCAAATGTACAAAAATCGAATAATTCCTTCAAATACACTTCGAACTATAAATTTCACTTTTTATTTCTATACAGTTGTGTAACCTATTTTCGTGGATGTAAGGATTCAACACCGAATTTCGTCAAAGTTTAAAAAAACGATTTATGTCTTAGATGTTTCCTCAGATATTTTAAAAATAATTAAAATTGGTTTGTTTCGATTTTCTTTATGAATCCTTCACTTTGACCCATATTTCATGAGCAACCAACTCGGCAACGGCGGCAGAATGCGTCACCTATTTTCGTGTACAATGTTTGATCTATAAATAAGTCGAGAAAAACATGTTGTATGGATACCGGGTGGTATAATTAACTTCTCTTAGTATTTATCTATAATATCAATTCATTATAACTAGTGACAATTCCTTCAAAGAACCACGATTTAAAAAAAAATAGTGACTGACAAAATAAGATACATAGCGTGATTTATTGCTAAAAGTCACTGAAACAACCTAAGAACATGGCCCACTTTGTGTTCTATAGAAATTTTCTGCTGACACAGAGTCCGCTAGTTGATCACGTGACTTCATTCGTTGGAATATATTCTAGAAGACGACACATGGAATTCCGATTACCACTTGGGATTATAAGGAAATTCGGCCGATAAAAAATGGTGACGTTTGTTAATAAGTGAAATTCGCCATTTTGTATTTGTCAAAGTATACATTAATACATTTGACCTTGCTTGAAACTACTGAATTCATTCTACTAACTGATATTGTAGAGAAAACCCATGTTTATCAAAACAAACTAATGCGGAGATCGCGCAAGGTCGCTCATGTAAATTATTAATCATTTCCGGAAATCCACGAATAATAGGTTTCCACGAAATTAGGTTACTTGATTGTATATGGCGGAGTTTCACGCAGATAGTTTCTTAGGCACGATTGGTCAAACGAATGGTGAATATGTCCCTTTAATATTGATCTAAAAGAAAAGGTCATCAAGAAGAAATCAAATGCTATAAATTCCAGTTGTTACTCGGCCTTAATCTGTTAATAGTTATATTAGATGTTCTAAATGTTTATTGACAGCAGGTCACAGCAGTGGAAAATCGTGCCACAAAGTATCTATACTCATCTTCATAATGTCAATGTGAACTGTGTGTAGCACTTGACATCATTGGGCACGGAATTTTGTAAATGCTAATCAGAGCCCTCAATAGCTATAATGTAAACAGTCTTTATGTTGGAGGTTCCAGATTGTCTAATTCTCTAGCGTATAATGCATTCAAATCGCTGCATTTATTAATACAAGAAAGGTGGTTATTGCAGTCAGAAAAGTAGACGTAGTTCGTTTTTACTTGAAATTGTGAAGAGGGTCTATATTCGACCATCAACTGGAGATGTAGATCATTTACTTGAGGAATCCTGGTATAATTACTATATAGTATATAATTTGACCCCAGTGAGATGGTTAAATTTGATTATGTTCACATTAAAGGTTTCAGTCTTTCCGTCTTAAAAGGATGTTGGTCCAGGAATTTCAATATAGACAAATTTGAATGAATAGTTTTCTGTAAACTGCCGAGGTATCTGACGTGCACAGTCTGTAGCACTCGGAACTTCGGTATATGGCCCCGCCTGAACGACAAGACGCGGGCCTTCCGATCTCTATCACTGACAGGACACCGGATTAAAAATCCGAAGATATTATCTCGACTTACGCTGGGGACAAGCAAACTTACTGAGCCACCACAGTTTCCAATCTATCACAAATACTTCAATTCTTACGCCACAATAATCAAGATAACAGTGACGCTTCTAAAAAACGAGAGACAATTATTTATCCTCTACTCACCACTGGCAGGGGGAAACCCCCAATAGTAAGTGTTTCCCAGCCCAATCTTGATAATTTTATAACCCCTGCTTAGCACTTCCCTCACCTTATGATCAGCGAGAAGCCTCAGTTGGACACTTTAAAGTCCTTTTACTTATTTAACGCCTACGGGGTGAACCTTAAACGCCTTGTAATGACTTCCGATTGCTTTCCACATACTTGCCAAATGACTGGTATTGACAACCAAAAGCCGAGATGTCCTTCGAGTTAATCAGTGGCCCCAGGTTTCGTAAAGCTTTCCATGTGTAAATATGCAGACCGGTTGAAAATAAGTTTGCGTGGGGGTTAATAGGTTTCCACGCTCTTTGATGTGTATTAGGGACTCTGATATCACATTTATGATTTTCAGTCAGACGTCTGTCGTTTTTGCAATTTGACTAAATCAAACATCACTAACGCAAAGGGCCTTAGAGATTATTATAACTTATGTTTATGCGACATAGCACAAGCCAAACCAAATACGGATTTTAATGGGATTTTCACCCCAACCAACTCTGAAAATTTCTTATTATTTTACACAGGAAACCAATGCCAGTGAGTCCACCTTGACAACTCTTGACAAAATCACACTCCCCCACCCAAGTGATGATTTATAGAAACGCTACTGGCCAAACCAAACCTCCGCCCAGCGCCCATCAAACTTTTACATTTATTACCTTTCAGACATCAAGCATATACTTAAAATATCCTCTCTGTTAATGTATCTTTAAACTCTTAAAGAAAAGAACAATGGCACTTACAGACAATAGTCCAACGACCTTGGAAGTAAAAGACTAATGGAATTCTTTAAAGATTCTACCATCGCCATTTGAACTTAAAGAGCTTTTCTGAACTTTTCATGTGTATCAGAGACACCTATAGCATAGATTTGCACTAGTCAGTCACGCGTCTGTGGTTCTTGCAATGTGATTAAAAATGTATATTAGACTTCCTTGACTGGAACTAAACGTTTTATAATGTCACAAAAGCTGCTAATAATATCTAGATATTCGCGAGAGTGACCTAATGATATCACATTTGCTACACAACACTGTGGCGTAAAACTGCATTTCTTTCTAGAGTAAATGATTAACTCTGCTACCATTTGGTAAAGTTTATAAACAATTTGACTGTATTCTGATGTAGTGTTTAGACGGTTTGGACAAGAAAGGAACGTTAATGATGGAAAATCTAAACAGTTTACGTGAGAAGCAGATCTAAATTATTTTTCATCACTGCCTTTGCATTTTCAAATCTAAACAACATTAGGGCTATTATGCCCTTAATTCCAGAAGCGAAAATATTTTAGAATCTTTTGTAGGACATCCATTTTCAGAAGGAATGACTATTACCCTCGGGAATAAAGGAGTAATATGCAAATTTTTCATTTTTAAAAAATGGTAAATTTATACGTGAAAATACTTCTAAAATATGTTATTTACATCTATCTACTTGATCAAAGTGGATGGGAGCCGCGGTGGCTCAGTGAGTTAGACGCTTGCTCGCTAACCTGAAGGTCCAGGGTTCAATCCCGGCATAGGTCGAGATAATACCTTCGGATATTTCAACCCGGTTTCCCCCTTTCAGTGATGCAGGTAAGAGGGGCTGACATGGAAAAAGCGTCTAGTTGTTCGGATGGGACAATAAACCGAGGCCCCGTGTGCTACAGGCTGTGCACGTTAAAGATCCCTCGACAGTTGGAAATCGAAAAAGAGCAGGCTAATGCCGCTGTCCTGGCAAAAATGCGTCCTGCATGGCGTTGCCCGTCTTCATTAGCCCACATGGTGCAGAAAAGTAGGACGTAAAACTCCATTCATTTCATTTCATTTCATTTCATTTGATCAAAGTGGATTTGTTTTTACAATGGTGATTTAAATACGGAGTGTAATTATTGTTAATTAAGCAGTTTGTCCTTGTTTTGGTGTGGGCTTAGTAACGTTTCGATATTTTAGTTGAAACTTTCAGAGTAAGTATGAGATACATTTCTCTATAATTGGAGGCTTATTTTGCTGAAATCCAAACATTAGTTTTCGAACACTTACCAAAAAATAGCGACTTTGGAAGACTTTTTATTGTTAACCAACTCATTATATTTTACGTTGAAAAGGTGGTCAAATGAAGTTCAGTACAAATTGTTCCTGCAAGGCATATATTCCAGAGTAAACAGGAAAGGCATGTCAAACGGTGACAATATCCTGTCATTTTTCTCTAAGTACCAGCTGAGTTCTAATCAGTGGTAACCTATACAAATCTGCCCAGGTCTCTATAGCTCTTCGATTTAAAAAAATAAAAGAGTTGACGCTACAAAATTTCTTTGGTGAAAGGCCATCTCAGTAGTTTGGAAATGATTGGTAATAGATATATACATTAAATATTTTTATTATTGTTTTGCTGATGTGTTGGCGATCCAGTTGCAGATTGGCTTTGGGTACTCTGAAAGAATTAGAACGCCTTGCTTTTTTAACTTCAGCTACTGCATTTCTTTTTCTACGGAGGTGAGATTCAGAAAATATGACCCATACAGCAACACCCCCCCCCCCCCCCCTCCCTCCTCCCATAAAACTAATTATTGAAAGGAACGTCCCTGTGTAGCATCTTATCCATCTTATAACGCTGTGCGACCAAAAAATAATTTATTTCAAAACTTAATTTATTTTCGGGTATAAGATTTAATTATGTACATCAAGGCACAGAAAAAAAGTCGGAAAGAAACGATTTTTTTAGTGCGTATGTGGAATTTATTCATTATGCATCATAACACAGAGCGACCTGACTTTAATTCCTCTGCCTAAACAATTCTGATTTCCGGCTATGTGACCACTTTAAAGCCTTGGACAGAGAAGTCCCATGTCAAAGCAGCATTAAGAGGAAATAAGTTCATGTAGAGATCTTTCCTAACTAATCATACAGCTACTACCATATATATTAATTTGCTTTTATAAAGCATACTAAGTGTGGAAGATTTTACATTACTGTGGTTTAAAGGTCGACATCAATGTCCAGCAAAGTTCGAAATCCAATTGTATGTTCTGATTCATTGTACTTTTAAAGGAATGAGGAAAATTTTGCAATTTCAGTTGAATTAGAAGGATCTTTAAAATACTCAATCTATAGAACACATAGCCCTGGTTTGTCGTCCCACCTTAATCCGTGTCAGCCTTTCCGACCTGTAGCTTCATGAAAAATGAAATCAAATATGAAGGTGAATGAATTGGTTCAAGAATATTAAATCGAAAAGAGTCCAAATTGGAAATTCCCAGATAAAGCCTAATGATTTTAGACAATATAGAAGAAAGTGTCAAATCTTACTAAAATATATCATTTATCATTTAAGATGTACCCGTAGACGTATCCATATACAAACACGTCAAATACCGAATTCGCTGTACGTTGCAACTCATTTTCATTGGAATAACAAACAGAGGGGACATAATTGTTATATTCATTATTTATTTTGTTTATATTGATATTTAATTAACTAAATATGATGTCACGCAAATGATGTGTTACTTTTTTTCATATTTGCGCCCTATTTAACATCTCTTCTTCACTTTGATAGTGCAATAAAGTAGAAAAATTTAGGGCGTAATTCATTTCATTGAACACGTTTCAGACTATATATAAAGTGAGATACTGAAAAATATTCTTAAAGATCATTTCAAACGGAAAGATCCATTCAACGTTTATCTGAATAAGTTACAAAAGACAAAAAAAAAAATAGACGTATTTTATTCTGTCTGGGTAGCCGGATAACGGATACCGGATGTCTAATGTGAAAATCCGTTTCACCATTCAGAAGGTTACCGACAAAGAATAAAATATTGGTTAAGCTTTTAAAGATGGGTTCATGTTTTTAAGTGTCAAATTAAGCAAACTATTTGATTAAATGGTGTTTCTTATGAATTATCATGTATTCTTAATCATATCATTATGTTCTTATTGCAGATAATAATATAAGTTTTAACCAATCATAATGTTCATGTTTGTACAGTCTGGATAAACAAAAAAGACTTTTTGACCTTTCTTGATCGGTCACTCATTGGAATTCTGCTGGTAATTCTCTTCTAATTTAGCTAATTATCAATTAATTTTGAACATGTGAGACAAACTGGTATTTTTCCAAGTCATTGGAACACATCTACTTTCTATTCATATAAGTATTAGCATTTTCGTTTTCATAAATGAAAATAAGGGAACCCATCTATACCGGAAAATCGTAGAATACACAAAAACCAAAACTCCTCTCGGTTTTTTCTGGCAAAGGCTAACAAACATCCTCAGTCAGAGATTTATTTGTATTGTATTTACTGCAACAGTTTTTCCCCCAGCTCAAAACAAAGGAAACTGAATTACTAAAAGTTACTGAATCTCGACTTCATGGAATAAAGTGATCACCTCCGATTGGTCAATTATTGAAATCAATTTCAAATTTATTATCCAATCAAAATGCTGCAATGTTTGTATTCTGGTTTCAGTATTCCAGTCATTTGATTGGCCAATTCACTCAATTCAATGCTGAATATACATGAAGCGAATTACTCAGGGTTTGAGAGCTGCAGTACACTTCTGTATGTCAATTTACTTCCGAGTACTTCTAACATGTGCCGAAGTCCATCAAATTATATTGTCATTTTTCTTCAATGCTGCAGGCGGAGTATATACTAAGTACGCGTTTTCTTAGTGGGCTATTGCACCCAGCAATCCCATACTAAAATGAAATTGAGTTTTACGTCATTCTGCTTATTGGACTAATGAAGACGAGAAACACCATCCAGTGTGTAATATTAGAAATACGGCCTGAGTATCGGCATTATCCTGCACTCCTTTGATTTCCAACTGTTGGTGTAACGTGCACAGCATGTAGCACAATGTCTAATACCTTGACTGCAATAACTACAAGAACAAATCCTTACGCTTTGTGATTCAATTTATTGAGTAATTTATACACTATGATTTAATTAGTAGAAAATTGTGTCCTGAAACTTTTTACAAATATCGATTAGGGTACATACGGTTTACGAATTAAGTTTTCTCCAGGCCCTCGGACACAGACGTTCTTGCTGTATTAGTTGAACAATTAGTTTAATTTTTTTAAATATTTCACGCTCAAATATTAATTTGCTATTGGATACCAAGGGGCGAACAGTCTCGCTCGATTTTTTTGCACTTTTAAATCTTGATTCAAGAATGATTCAAGGAGAATGATTCAAGGAGAATGATTCAAGGAGAATGATTCAAAGGAGAATGATTCAAGGGAAATGATGCTAGGAAAATGATGCAAGGAAGATGATTCAAGCATGATTCAAGGAGAATGATTCAAGGAGAATGATTCAAGGATGAATTAAGCATGATTCTGAAAATGGGTAAATGATTGAAAAAGGCTTTAAGCCTTGTTATATAATGGTTACTTTACATTCTCATCTTTAAACTCAAGTTGGTTGACATCTGTCAAGCTACATAACACCGCCTTGTGCTATAGTGTATAACAGGATCAAGACGGACTCGAATTGCTTCCATTAATCTTATTTTCGAAACTTCAATTTCTTTCACAATGGCATTCAACCTCGCATGAAGGACCGTTGGAAAAAATTCAACATATATGTTAGATGACTCTTAGACCAACCAATCAACATGTCCATTTTTACAGTTTGTTTCGTGGATATATACAGCGCCAAGTTCCTTATATTATATAATAATATGAATATTGGTAATCCCTTTCATATGAACAAGATCGTTTTGACTGACTGAGATAAAATGCTTCTTTCAAAGCTTTTCCGATCCCATCTATTTATTGATAATGGACGACGATGAAAAATGACGGATTTCGACTTTAACGAAGCTGGATTCAATAGTTTTAATATCGCATCAACAATACAGTCTTGTCAGCGCGTAAGATGGCGTCGGTGTCGTCTCAAACTAGGAAATGGACATGTGCCGACTAGTAAAGATATCACAGACATATTTTATTGAGAGCTGTCATAATTTCCTAATATGTTTGTCAAATTGATTTATCATTTGACGAAAGATTTGTCCATCGCACGTTTAAATTGATTTCTTTATTGCCGAGTTGTCGAGGAGACGTCATTTTGAAAGGAACAAATCATATCTGTCTTTAACAAGTAATCATTGGTATATTTATTCATCATATATGCATCCCTTGAACAGATCAAGAGACAACCAAGACAATGTGGCCATTGGCCACTAGAATTTTATCCTAAATCGCACACTGGGTGATCGATCATATCTTTTTTTGGAAATACGACCAGTGTGCGGCAATTCACGAGAGGAGGCCTACGACAAAAACGAGGAATATTTGACAGACATAGTCCTGAAATCACAGAAATAATACTGAAGTCACAGACATAGCACTGAAGTTACAAACATAGCACTGAAGTCACAGAACATAGCACTGAAGTCACAGACATAGCACTGGGGCCACAGACTTAGTATTGACCGAAAGCAAGTTTTTCGGGCAAAAATCTTATAACTAGGTTAGAAATTCGGGCAATCTCAGATATTTCCAAGACCCCCCTCACAGACTTAATGTCAATAGCAATAACTTACAAACAGTTTATAGTAAAATCGTCAAATTCGAACTTGACCAAAATCTCATCAATATAAATGATCACACCAAATTTCATTTAAGTCAGCTAAAACTTGTAGTCTGTATTGAGTTAATGTTGACAGACCGACAGACATGGGTGACGGCTACGTTCACATTTCCATTAAAAGTAATTTATTAGAGCAAGAGTACATAGATCGAAAGTATAAAAATATCACAAAACATAGAGTGCCAACACTTTGTAAATAATATCATAATTTATGGTATCATCGTCCCTAATAAGTTTCGAAAACCCCTTCACAATATACAATATATTGGGTTATGGTCGATGTCGAAATTGATTGATGACCAGGCATTGACTAAAGGTGGTCAGTTGGTAAAAGGATTATGATAAATCACCCATGAACAATAATGTAATTGGCAAATTACACGACTCTTAAACCTTAATTGGACATTTATCATTTTCACTTCGTACTTAAATAGTACTCTTAATTAAAAAGAAAACGACCTTCATGTCGTCAACGCCATTTTGAATTGTCATTGACGTCGAATAGGTTTATTCTTGTTCCATGAAGTATCCGCGGTAAAGATGTAATTAATCAACACATAAACATCCTCCTGACTTTTAGTATTCCCCAAAGCAAAAATCTACAAATTCTCAAAAGACCAACTCACAAATAGAAAAGAAGAGTCTTTCTTGTGGAGAAGAATGGTGCCCTGTGCGGTGTACTGTTCGAGATTATCAATACAACCAAAATTACAAAAAGAGAATCATTTCCGGAAATGTACATTGTGATATCGTTTCCTCCCTGTGTCCCCACCACACTGTACCCCAACTGGAACCGTCACTGGATAGCTTGCTAATGAATTGCTAATTCCTTTCGCACCAAATATAATGAAAATTGTCTATCGGTGGTCTTGTATATTTTTCAAGTCATTGTGATGTTAATTACTAGACAAAGCTAACGCAGTATATATTGCCTAATTTAACCGTTTTTAAGAATCCCAAATGCTTTAGAAGATCATTTACAATCAGGAAACGTAATATATTGTCAAATCTGGTACATCAATTTTTATTACGTATTCATCTAAAAGGTTAATTTCACAGTTAGTAGCCTCCCAAAGGATCTGTTTGACGCAATAAATCTTTTTTTCGTGTCGCTGGAAATTTCTTGGCAGTCGCAATATTCCTTGCTTGATTAGACTAGAAAATAGCGTTGTCAATATCAATACATCATTGTATATAAGATTTGTAAAACTATGATATCGGATCGAATGCCAACTTAGAGATATTAGTGACCGCCATTTTTTTGTTATATGTAGGATGAAGGTTTGGATATTGCAACAAAAAGGATTTGTAAACTTTGTATGTGTATCGGGGACATTGATAATATTGATTTGCATCATTCTGCTTTTCAATCAGACGTCTGTGGTTTTTGCAATTCCCTTGGTCAAATCATGCTTATTGTTTGATTAATTGATGTTTCTTAACGAATAAATCAAGTACTTCTAAAAGCTAAGATTGTGTGAGGATGTAGAAAAGCTTGGGGATCAAATTAACAGAAATCGAAATCCGATTGAAAAAGCTAAATATACATTCCTTGTTTACTCACAGACTAAAATAGATTGTGATAATCTAGCCACATTTTCGTATAAAAGGCACACATAGAGTTAACTCCCTTATGGAAATTGTGAGACCTGATAATCTTTATTAAGTGACCGCTCGATCATTGAAATCCCCTCGTAATTAGCTAATTATTGACTTCAACTGGTATTTTTCCCAAATCATTAGAACACCCCCCCCCCCCTCTCTCCTTTCGATATAAATAAATGAAAATAAGGGAACCGAACTTTAATACCACGACAACGGTACTGAAATATTATTAGCAGATTTTGCGAAAGTGACTTCAATAACCACTTCGTGTTAATGGAATTTCAAGAAACACCGATTTCTGATTGAAAATAAGAAATGTGCAAACCGATCCGATCAGTGTTGCCGATACACCAAGAAAGTTTCGAAAAACACTTTACGAACCCTTTAACAATTTCACTACAAAGTAAAGCAATGGATTATTTGTGAAAATAACCAACAAGAAAAAACATTTTGTAATTTGTCATTGCATTACCGTCTTTAAATTTTTTTTAAAAGTCAGAATGTTATTAAGCTTGCCTTCCAGAAAATGAGAATTTAAACGATGTAGCATGACACCTCAATCTTCGCGATTAATTCTTGCTTAGAGATTTTTCATATCTTTGGTGTCCTGCCTAATCACATGAAAACATGAGAAAAAAATACAAGTTTGATAAACTTTTGTTTATGTGAGCGGAATCATGAATTCCACTAATCTTGTTAAAACGGGCTGAAAATTAGAGTTTGCGGGTGCATTTGTATTGATATCTTATTCGTTTCATCTTTAAGGTATCTTTTATTCATCTGGGCTGTCATACAGTATGTAAATAGCCCAAATTGTGCATGGCAGCAACATTAGCCTACTCTTTTTCGACTTCAAATCATAGTTATATCTTTATGGTTTAACGTGCATAGACTGTAGCACACGACACCTCAGTTTAATGGCGACGAGCGACTGGGGCTTTTTCCATGAGACGGAAAGTGAGGATCGGTTACAAAATGAGTGGGCTGATAGTCACTGCGTTAAGAAAATCTTATAAAACAATACATTAAATATTTAAAACCCATTTGAACAGTATTTCTATACAGATATAGTTGTATATCCTGAAGCGATTTCCTGATTAAAATAATATCGACTGTTCTATAGGAGATTATTTTACGCATTAGCCGATAAATTTACATTAAAACAGGCGGATTAGACAGTTTGAGCCTTCAATGGAGAAATTGAAACTTGGGATAAACTACAAATGAAATCTATCTTTAAAGGATAAACTTTGTGGGAATTAAATATTTACACTCAGAAAAATCAAAATTCACGAATATTCAAATCGGATCTAATTCTTGTAGATAATTTTTTTTTTATAACAGATCGTTTTGTTGTTTAATTTTATTTCTAACGGATCGTCCTGCTGATGATGTTTTTTTTTATAACAGATCGTCCTGCTGATGGTGTTTTTTTTGTAACAGATCGTCCTGCTGATGATGGTTTTTTCTGTAACAGATCGTCTTGTTGTTGAATTTGATTTCTAACGGATCGTCCTGCTGATGAATTTTTATTTCTAACGGATCGTCCCGCTACGGTGGTTCGTATACGACATCATTTATTTTTTTCAATTTTGAATTAAAAAACTGGAATATAATTATAAAAAATTATTTGAATTGAAAACTGAATTTCCAATAAAATTTGGTTTTTGTAATAGATCGTCTTGCTGAAGTATTTTTATTGCTTATCAGATCGTCTTGAAATTAATTTCTTATGCCTAGTTCACACGCTTTGATAAGCTTTATTTAGCTTTGATGCGGTTATGACGCTTTAAATCACGCTCTGATACGATTATCAAGCTCTGTTACGCATTGGAAAATTTCGAAATGGCAGATTTCATGCCGCTTTTGATCAAGTGGTGACAGACCGTGAGGACTGGGGTCCCCGCTTTGAATAAAGCTCTGTTAAGCTTTCCTACGCTTTGCGTCAGGCTTTGCTGAACTTGTTACGCTTTATTAAGCTTTGATACGTTCTCGGCGCTTTAATCAATTCGTGACAGAGCGCCCAAAATTTTTAAACAGTTTAAAATTTGTTGGCGCTTTTGCCGAATATCCAGCTTTGCTCAAAGCTTTCCAACGATCTATTACGACCCTGGCGCTTTAGTCGAACTTTGTTACGCTTTGGTACCGCTTTGTACGCCGCTTTAAAGCGCGATGAAAGCGCCGTTGGTGTGAACTGAGCATTAAGGATCGTACGTAAATGATTTTATTATTAACGGGTCGTCTTGTTGATGATTTTTTTTTCTAACGTATCGTCTTGTTGATGAATTTTATTTTTAACGGATTGTCTTGTTAATGAATCTAAGTTTTAACGGATCGTCTTGTTGATGACTTTTGTTCTGACATATCGTCTTGTTTGTGAATTTAAATTTTAACGGATCGTCTTTTTGATGAATTTTGTTCTAACGTATGCTCCTGTTGATGAATTTTATTTTTTACGGATCGTCATGTTGATGAATTATATTTTTAACGGATCGTCTTGTTGATTTTAGCTCTAACGTATAGTCTTGTTAAAGATCTGCAAAGTCCTCCTGTGTTCAATGAGGACAATAATGCTGGGATGCAAGCACTCTAAACACTAAAGTAAGACATTTGCCAAGAAGTAGTAGAAAAGTAATATATATCATATCAATTTTGATAACGACTTGTATTTGATGGACGTCTCTTCCTCTGAATAAGACAGGATCAGTTATTAATCAATTAGTTCTCATTAGAAATAGATTACTACTACCGCACATCGATACTTGACCAAATTTAGAAAAATCCATAGAGATAAAGCTCCAGTGTTCTATGAAGTTGAATTCCTCCCACAGATTATTAAAGTTATTTAACCAGTACAGAAATCTCAACCGTTTAACCCAAATCAAGGTCGTATGACACTGGCAAATGTGGTAGAGCAGACAACAAGTTAAATGGGTAGCCTTGCCTTTTTAAAATATATGATGTAGAGAAAGTAAGGTGCTCACATAAATCAAACTATAGACTAAAATCTATGTGTCTCTGGGAAATGAGTTGTAGATCTTGAATGCGGGGTTGAGAAGGAGGGTGAATGTGAGAACCTCAATGCACCCAAAAGACATTATAATCGTAAGTGAGGTAGTTTATGCTATGATCCAAATTATTATTTTCATCACACCTCTCTGTGGTTTAAAATGGACTTTTACATCCAACTACTTCTTGAGCATACGGTCGTAGTAAACATAGTTTGCCGTTCATTTATGGACATTGTGACAATATCTTCTTTATTATTAGTCAATACGAACTAGAAGTTTGTTAATGAAAATCTGAAATTTTAATTTCAGCACAAAATATATCCACAAATTACCTAAACTAGCATTTCCTCTTGAAACAGTCAGTCAACTCTTTGATAACAAAATATATTGAATTTGACTCAATGTGGCCAAGCAGTCATTTTCTGGACACTTTCTCTTCTCCTTGATCGACTTTCTCGTGTCCACTCTACACGCTTGTCATTTTGGTCATTTCGCTTAACTAGTGTTTCCGTACTACAGTATAATTTCCTCCACCAAAGTCAATAATTACGTCAAACTACAGCGATACTGTATTCACTTGGCCATAATTATCCATGGAAATTTATATCAAAAACGTCTAAGGTTTGGTTAGACCAGATTGACAAAGACTAATTATGGTTCAATCTGGTATATGATCAGTGCTATCTGTTTTGACGCTTGTGTTTGGACTTGACTAGTTGGAAGATGACAGGTTAACGTCCGCTTCCAGCTGAAGCTGATGTCGTAGACTATTGTTTGAAAAACCAAACATCATAGAACAGAATATTGCAACGACTAAAGAGGTTTCCGACGTCTTGCCCTATGCAATCAAATAAAGAGAGCCTCATGCTGTAAGTGATAAAGCTCGGCACGTCATTTCCTCTAATGATGCGAATTAGTGTACAGTTTTGGGTACTTTGTGAAATCATCTATGCAGTAGAACATACAAGAAGCTAATAGTGTCCGCAACGTAGCCCCGTTACTCAGTGTATTCGCTTCTACTAATTTTTACTATTTTGATTATCCTTTTCTGTACACCACACCGGACACCGTACTTAGTCTATACGCAGATTTCGAATACGGCGATAGTATCTCATTTCAAAGACCAATAAATTGTCTAAAGATGTTTATCTATCATCATTAAGAATGAATCTCATCATACTAGTAACATATTGTTTCAAATTAACTATCTGAAAGTGATGAGTTTTGTCTAGACAGTTGTATACTAATGATGTTGTCAAGGGGTTGTTTTCTAGATTTTGATTGGTTAAATATAAGAAGTTAAGAAGAATACTTGTCAGATTGCAATGGAGACTAAAATAAAAAAAATAAGAGACGAAATTGTAATCCAAATTTAATCAGATTGAATGGATGTCGGCTTATCTTTGAAATTGAAACATGGCCAGGGATTGGTGGTCAACCACTATAAAATAGAAATATTTCTTTATATTTCAATCTAATAAAACACAGCGTTTAAAACCCTTGAGATTTAAACATTGATCTGAATAAATTGAATTTGAATTCTGTAAGAAAACTCTTTCTTTAAATGATTTTGTTAAAACAAAAGAATGTTTAAAGAATGAGCTTTATCAATTTCATCTAAAATATATATAAGAAAGAGAAATTGCTTCCAAACAAATCTACCTTGTGTTTTTGCTGCTTCTTGCGTTGCTGATCGTATCACATAAAGAAAAAAGATATACAACTATTTTTTATAAGTATAACAACGTAGGTTCACGGAAAAACCTTTATATCATCTGATCTTTCCTGGATTATCTGTATTTACAGTTTGATCGGGAATAGTGTGAAAATTATGACTTATTCAAAATCACCAATTTTTATTTTACCCTGTCCCAATATTACAACCCACGGCAACCATTTGTTTTACGTAACCAAGCAAATGACCTCAAAGTATCAAACGCTCTAAACGGCTGTGTTACAAAATCTATCGTAGAAATAGCTTTTTTACCCTAAACTTCAATTCTGCATTTTTAATTAATTTTCGTCCCATACTTCTTAGTTTTCATTACCATACAACTGTCGGATACAATATTTGTACATTTATATCCAAACATGCCAATAATCATCCAGACAATTACAGCTTCATGTACTCTTGACGTGCTTCATCTCTATATAGCCATTAATAAGAGCACTCCAGGAAAATTTAAAAAGAAATCGAACATAGACAAAGTGTACTGAAGACCAAATTGATTGATACGAAATGCTGTCTTCAACCCCTGGTTACATATTGACATATCTAACTGACATGTTTACAAACTGACATCAATAAAGGTTTACTAATAGCAACAAAATCCCGATGTCGAGTTTAACGCTTTGGTGTCTTGTTGTTTGATTATTCAATGCTGTAAACAATGCCATACCGTGGTAATATTTGTGATAACATGTCATTGACATTGTTAATTGGCATTTTTACAACTGACAAAGTTTTTTGTTGTTTTATTATTCAACGCTGTGCCATTGGAATACTTGTGGTAACATGCCATTTCTTATTGACACATTTACAAACGAGATTTACGCCATAGTGATTTACGCCAAATTGAACAGGTTTTCTTGTTTAATGTTGTAAACGTTGTAAATGTCACTGACATGAAGGTTTACTAATCGCGACAAAAAATTATTATCTTTATCATTAAGCCTGCCGAAAAACTAATCTTTATTCCGTAACCATGCCGTCAGAAGGCAATCGTGTAGAAAAAATTAATGTGGTACCTTTTTGATCTGTACTCAGGGGGTTATTTCTTTAGGCAATTGTTTTTGTGTATTTTATTTCAATCTTTGAGTTGAAATAGCACAACACTTCTTGAACACAGTAGAACAGTTTTTGAGATTTGTTATCAGTGAAAAATTGCGTGAGATTTTAATTTCCTAGCAGTTTTTCACAATTTGAAAGAGATTCGTGTGGGAATTGATATTATTGTCTAGGAAAACCGTCGCAGTCGACTCAGAACTGGTAACTTCAATCTACTGGTTGTCAAAATTCCGACGGCAAGGTCTTATCTCTCTTGAAAAGAAAACAAAAGCAAATGTTGATAACTACGGGCAACTGCGAATTTTTATAATCATCAGTGCATTCAAGTCGTCTGGGTCCAGCTTATGATCCTACAACCAGTTGTTCGCATTCGATGGATATATCGTTGTCAGAATCTGTCATTCGGAATTTCGACTTGATCACTAAAACAGTTCGTTGTGAGGCGAAAGTTAAATGGTGTTTTGCGTCCTACATTTCTGTACCTTATTGGGCAAATGCAGGCAACGGCGTCATCCTTTATTTTTCGATATCAAAGAGTCGAGACTGTAGCACTTGTTAACATTACTGTCCGGACGACTAATTTATGTCGGCCATTCCGATCTGCATCATTGACAGGGGGTTTACAAAATACGAACGTATTACCTTGAACTAGCCATGATTGAACCATGGACCTCGTATGAGGGCGGAAACAAGACGATTTTGTTGTAGAACCTAAGCACTAATTAGTTCACGGAATCTAATTTGTATAAGGAAAATATAGGCTTATTAACATTGATCCGTAGTAATCGTTGCCTTCAGGTTTTCGAGAAGAACACCATAATATAATGTCCTTATAAATATTAGGGCTATTATTACCTTTAAAGAGATTTTCTAAAATATTTATTGTTATCTGGGTTTCCTGTGCTTCTTGCATTTCACTAAAATTAAGCGTTTTATGACTTAACTATCGGAAAGGCCCTCGGATATTATTGGCAGCTTTTGCGATAGTGGAGTTATAAAACGGTTAGAGTTAGTGGCAAAATCCACAGACTGAAAGTTGGAATGGTGCAGATCGATGCTATCAGTGTATCCGAAACATATAAAAAAAAGAAGAGAAAACCTCCTTACAATTCCTTTAATACCGCATCCATCAATATGTTGATAATATAATGAGGTTGACGGAGCCAAACAGTCTTTAATTTGTCAAAGCATTAAGATGAGATGATGGACGCTTCTGCTTTAACTTCGTCTAATAATCACCTTCCGTGGAAATTAGAATAGTTTTCTGGTGATAAATAGTTAGAAAAGATTACACCACCACGTTCTCAATAATTGGTTTATCATCGTGGAAATATATCGGATCATCTCAATTCAATTGTTTTTTATTCTC
This sequence comes from Lottia gigantea, assembly GCF_000327385.1. Lineage (NCBI taxonomy): Eukaryota > Metazoa > Mollusca > Gastropoda > Lottiidae > Lottia > Lottia gigantea. Next base: position 528,156 of record NW_008706931.1, read on the forward strand.
TTTACAGAAGATGTTATTAACAGACGAATTGAAATGGATTTATGTCATTACAGCTTTAATGGGTTTTGTCGAATCGGCAAAAGAAACGGTAAGGAATTGTTTGTTTTTTTTTTTGATTGAATTAAAGGTCAAAATTGATTTATTTTAACACTGAACAACTGATAGAATCTTTTTAATAATTAAAATACTAAGGCGCGAATAGAAGAGGTACGGGGCCGGTACAGTGTACAATACATATACATTTGTTTTAAGGATAACATCTTAGGTTCATGAAGATCCTGCCTACCAACTACTCCTTGGTTAAACCTCTTGGTTGTATTCATCACCGGATAAACCGTAACAAAATCAAAGCTGGGCAGACTTGGTGATGAGGAAAAAACGAACTTGCACACTCTAGTCTAGGTAAGGGCTTTGGATACCCCAAAGCAAAGCAAATGACGTCATGTTAAGATTTAACGCTCTTACCATCTATGTTACAACCTGTCCTTATGTTGAATTTCTGGATTTCATAGATCATTATCGCTGGTTAAAATCACTGAAACTGCACGAAAATAGATTCAAAAGATAATTCTGTACACACGTGGATTTGAAGGTTCAAATTCGACGACGAGCTGTGAACACTAATACTTAAAACATTTCCGTTTCTGAGACTAAGATACGATTGGTCATTCGAATGAAGAACGTGTCCCTTTAAGGTACTTGTAAACTCGAAGCGTTTCAAGATTTCATAACGCTCTTCACATTTAAAATCAACTGTCAAGATGTCTAAGACATACTTTTACCATGTTCCGTGTCAATATTTATCTAGTTAGCAAGTATTTATTTTCCTTTCACCCACAGAAAAAGGAAGTTGTCATTCGCTGTTATTTTGTCCTTTACTCAAAGGGACTACATCTCCTAACTTAAAGACGTTTCTTTATTAAATGTTTTGGTTCGTGTACAATTGAAGATATATATGTTAACAATTATACTGAAAAGAACTCGATTGGCCAAGGAAGACGGGAACGCCATACAGTGTGTCATGTAGGAACCTTTTTTAATTTCGTGGAATCTTAAACGTTTACAGCAAATGGGGCTTCGGTTTATAGTTCTTTCCGATTGACTATATACGCTTTTTAAATGTCGACCCCATAGACATGCATCACAGGGAGGAAACCAGATCGAAAATTCCGAAGGTAGTTGACAGGAATGAACCATGGACCTCCAGATAACGAGCAAGAGTCCAAATTCCCTAGGCCCCTGGAACACGATGGCCGAAAAGTGTTATAGCTAACAATGTAGTAATAATAATATGGTATTTCTCAGTGTTTAAAGTGAAAGGTTCGCCATTTTCGGGGGTTCATTTGAGTCTTGAATATATGTGAAGAATTTTCTAGAAAAATACGAAAACACATAACTCCTTTAACATAAAAAGCAGATAATAAGTTTGAAGACTCAAATTTCAACGGCGAGCTGTAAACTTTATTACCGATTAGCCACCCGATTCGCCTTTTATTAGTTGATTATTTCAAGAAGTTGTTAGTGGCTATTACTGCTTGGATTAGCTAAGCTAAAAAAAACTGAGACTAAGGTACGATTGGTCAAACGAATGACAAACCTTTCCTTTTTTTCTACCTTTTACAAACAATGCTTATCTTAAGATTCTTTCTGAAACGTGCACGGAAACTAGAACTATGCTGTTTACACGTAAAACTAAAAGAAACACTACTAGAGAAGAGAGTGAAAAAACTCAATCCTCAAACACCATCACGATATATTATTTTTATAGATGCAACTTCGTGATTATTATTAGCTTATACCGGAAAAGCATCTCTCTGATCTGAGATCATCGCGTTTATCATTTCACTTTTCCAATTTTCTCATAAAATATGATACTGTTCTGAAAAGACATTGTCATGATGGGGAATCGATTATCTTGACATCATAATACATTATATACTCGACAGAAACAAAAGCGATCCATCAGGTCCTTTTCTCTTGAAAAACAATTCTAAGATTTCGGAAGGAGGCCTGAAATATCTTTCCGTAGACTTAAGATTTAATTTCTAAAGCCTTTTAACGTCTTGAAAAGAGACAAGCATCACGCTACATTAAAGCAAAATACTGAACAATTATGACAGATACAATCACGTTATGTAAGTTTTATGTAATTCTAAAGAGGTTTTTTTTAACTGTTTATGAATTTCAGAGACACTGATAGAGACACTGATAGTATTGATTTTTGCCATTCAGATGTCTGTGTTTCTTCCATTTCAAAAAGCGTTTTATGACTGACGCAAAAGCTGCTAATAATAACTAAGATCACCCGTGGGATAGGCAAGGGATTGTATCCCGTTTTATGACAAATTTCTGTTTTGAACGTTGACTCGTCATTAATAGCAAAACTAACGTCATTAAAACTGAACATGGTATTATACCGTATAGTTGGTCGTAATACATCACAGAAAGCAACATAAATCACTTATATATTGAAATTCTTTTAAAAAACGTTTGATGGATCGCTTGTAATCTGATTGACAACTGACATATTTACAGTCCTATATCTCTATTGATTCCACGTCTGATCAAACCAATTCCATTCCTTATATTCGGGCACTTTCAGGAACTGTAGATAAATTCTAATGATCTAGGACAATTATTCCATACGATTAGCACTAAGACTGTTTTTATTGATATTTTCTTATGATGCTCGGCTTAGCGCAATGACCGATTTCTGTATATTTCTAATGAAACGTTTAATGAAAGCAGAATCTATGTCAGTGAACCCTGATAATTATGTCTTTGACGTACAAAAATAGTACAATTTAAGGTGCAGTATTTCATTATTGAAAACGTTCATAATCATAAGCCAAAATATTTCTAATCTGTGCGTTTTACTTCTATATACCTACATGATCAGCCTGAAATTGATGAAAAGGGATTAAATTAAAACAGATACTAATTGTTAAGTTAGCTTTGATGTTTGGCCTTACAAATACTCGATATTTTCTAGTTGATACCCTCAGAATGATAAGGATATTTAGCGTTCAATTTAATAATATAATTTTACTCATTACTTAACGACAACATTATGGACCAATTTCTCTTTCATTAAGCACCTAACTTTTCCAATTTTCAACCTACTTAAAAATCAGACTGCCTCTTATAAATAAAGATAGCTTGCCTGGCAAGGTAATATACGCCCACTGGCAGCATTGATTTTGAATAAAAATATTTGTCAGTACAGTAACAATTTTATTACCAGTATGAAATATTCAACCTTCAGAGATACACTTCTTTTGAACTTTTCGGGGCGATATTGAATAATATTACCAAGTTTCAACAAAATCTGTCAAGAATTGGGTCTTCTTGAGTGTGTACAGGCTAAAACGCGTTTTTAGGGCAATAATATTTTTCCATTTTTGTTAGGGTTCATCTTTGGGTAATTACATACACTCACACAAAGTTCCGTCAAAATCCATCAAGAATTGTGCCTTCTAGAGTGTTACCGTGCTAGAAATTGAACACATTTCCAAGAAAAAGGGTAGTAACTCATACCAATTATTTATCGATTTTTCTGATTTTCAATAGGGTTAATCCTTAGGTGACAACAAACACTCAGAACAAGTTTCGTCAAAATCTGTCAATAATTGAACCTTCTAGACCATTTACGAGCTAAAAATTGAACGCATTTTCAAGAACAAGGTTAATAACTCATATTGATAATTTTTTGATTATTCTGATTTTCAATAGTGTTCATCCTTGGGTGATAACTAACACTCATACTAAGTTTCATCTAAATGCGTCAAGAATTGCACCTTCTAGAATGTTTACGAGCTAAAAATTGAACGCGTTTTCAAGAACAAGGGCAATAACTCATACTAAATATTTTTCTGATTTTCAATACGGTTTATACTTGGGTGATTACAAACACTCAATCCAAGTTTCATTAAAATCCGTCCAGAATTGTGCCTCCCGGATTGTTTACGAGCTAGAAACGCGTTTTCAAGAACAAGGGCAATAACTATGCTAATTTTTTTTTATCTTTCTGATTTTCAATAAGGTTCGTCTTTGGGTGATTACAAACAACCATACCAAGTTTCGTCGAAATCAATCAAGAATTGTGCCTTGTAGAGTGTTTACGAGCAATTGTGGACGGACCGACGGACGGACAGGGTGACGACAATATACGGCCCCCCATTTCATGTGGGCGTATAAAAAGCAGAATCTATGCCAGTCACCCCTGGTAATTATGTCTTTGAAACAAATTTCGATACAATTAAACGGTGGGTCACTATGTCGGGGAATCTATTTAAAATATGTGGGTTGATTAATCTGTCCATTTGTCAGATATCGAATGATTATTTCTTAATTCTTTATTTCCTTGATAGCCCTGTCATCTTTATCAATTAAAACTTAATTAACTGGTAAATCTTTTCAATGCATGCCTCGTTTCATCATTATAAATGTCATGATACAATATGAATTGGGACCTATTTAAAACTTTGACAAATGATGACAAAATGGTAAATTAGTAACAGTAATTTTTGTCATGGTAAAAGGTGAATCAGTCACAGTAATATATTCACAAGATAAATTGGTCATAGTCATACGGTCACAAAGTAATATGTAATATGTCCGAGGTAATTTTGTCAAAGTAAAAGGGTCAAAAAATATTTTGTCACATATAGAAAATTGGTAATAGAAAATTGGTCATAGTAATAGGATCACAAGGTAATGGTCACTGTAAATTGGTCATAGTAATACAGTCAAAAGGTAATATGGTCACAGTAAATTGGTCAAAGTAATACAGTCACAAGATATATATAGTCACAGTAAATTGGTCATAGTAATACGGTCACAGGGTAATATAGTCACAGTAAATTTTTCACAAGGTAATATGGTCACAGTAAATTGGTCATAGTAATACAGTCATAAGATATATATATAGTCACAGTAAATTGGTCATAGTATTACGGTCACAGGGTAATATAGTCACAGTAAATTGGTCATAGTAATACGGTCACAAGGTAATATGATCACATGAAATTTGTTATAGTAATACGGTCACGAGGTAATATGGTCACAGTAAATTGGTCATAGTAATACGGTCGCAGGGTAATATAGTCACAGTAAATTGGTCATAGTAATACGGTCACAAGGTAATATGGCCACAGTAAATTGGTCATAGTAATACGGTCACAGGGTAATATAGTCACAGTAAATTGGTCATAGTAATACAGTCACAAGGTAATATGGCCACAGTAAATTGGTCATAATAATACGGTGACAAGGTAATATAGTCACAGAAAATTGTTCAATGTAATACGGTCACAAGGTAATATGGCCACAGTAAATTGGTCATAGTAATACGGTCACAAGCTAATATGGTCACAGTAAATTGGTCCTAGTAATACGGGTCACAAGGTAATGTGGTCACATTAATTGGTCATAGTAATACGGTCACAAGGTAATGTGGTCACAGTAAATTGGCCATAGTAATACGGTCACAAGGTAATGTGGTCACATTAATTGGTCATAGTAATACGGTCACAAGGTAATATGGTCACAGTAAATTGGTCATAGTAATACGGTCACAAGATAATACAGTCACAGTAAATTGATCATATTAATACGGGCTCAAGATAATATGGTCACAGTAAATTGGTCATAGTATTACGGTCACAAGGTAATATGGTCACAGTAAATTGGTCATAGTAATACGGTCACAAGGTAATGCGGTCACATTAATTGGTCATAGTAATACGGTCACAAGGTAATGTGGTCACAGTAAATTGGTCATAGTAATACGGTCACAAGGTAATGTGGTCACATTAATTGGTCATAGTAATACGGTCACAAGGTAATGTGGTCACATTAATTGGTCATAGTAATACGGTCACAAGGTAATGTGGTCACATTAATTGGTCATAGTAATACGGTCACAAGGTAATGTGGTCACATTAATTGGTCATAGTAATACGGTCACAAGGTAATGTGGTCACATTAATTGGTCATAGTAATACGGTCACAAGGTAATGTGGTCACATTAATTGGTCATAGTAATACGGTCACAAGGTAATGTGGTCACATTAATTGGTCATAGTAATACGGTCACAAGGTAATGTGGTCACATTAATTGGTCATAGTAATACGGTCACAAGGTAATGTTGTAACATTAATTGGTCATAGTATTACGGTCACAAGGTAATATGGTCACACTAAATTAGTATTACGGTCACAAGGTAATATGGCCATAGTATTAGAGTCACGTTAACAACATGTTCTTCAACAATCAAGGACGAAATTAATTTTATTGACAAGCGGAATTAAATGTAAAGTGAACAAATTTCAAACAGCTTTCATTTAAAGATCTAATTGCAAAGAGTAAAACACCGAAATTAAATCCTCGTCTTGTGAAATGAAAGATCAATCTATTCTCAGATCTGTAATCTCGAGCAGATTTAGCTGAATTAAATGGAAATAAAGTTACTTTCATAACACTTTCCTCGTCTGTAATTTTATCTTAAAGAGGAAAGAGAAGAAATAGATTATAGAATGTTGAAGATCGAATCTTGACTAGGATTCCATACAAACACTTAGTGGTAAAATAAATAAATATTGAGATGTCTAGTGGTTTTATTAGTGGCACAGTCGGGTGTTGAGACTGTCGAAATTAACTAAGATCGAACTCAATTGTATGTCATTAACTTAAAATGTCTACGGGTTCATAGAAATAGAAGATTTATAATAATTTTACAATTAAGATATACATACATCGGGCAAATAGTGAAAACATTTTCAGATGTGTTCAAATGGAAGCCACGAAGACTCTTACATCTATTTACAATCCCTGTAAATATCGTAGACAAATCTCAAAGACACATCCGCTCTCCACATATAACACAAATTGATCTCCATTACTTCTGTTTCAGGGCATTGTGGATATATCTTCAACAGAACAAGAATTAAGAAGGCACAATGCGTCGGTTGAATGTGCTATTCATATGTTTTATCATCCTTCAACCAGAAATGGTAAGTTTGGTTTTTTCTAAATCCAGATCAAGCGATGGATTACTATTTCAAAACATGCATTGTATAAAGAAAGAGAAAAACAATCAATTTTTACAAACTTATATATACTTAAAAAACTACGTATGGTTCTTACATGGAAATAACACACACAATACCATTTTGAAATATTTGTTGAAATATTCTAGCCTGTGTCAAAATTCGTTCACAAGGATTCCGTCTACCAGCTTGTTCGGGGACGTATGGATTATCTGTTCCCATCGACTGGTATTATGAGGAAATATGACTTATTCAAGGTCACTAGACTTTAAATGCCGATCGCGATTAAAACCCACTACCATCATTTTCTGTTCAAATGAATCTAACCGACCGTGCTACAGTCTCAAACATCGTATAAGCTGGTATTTGTTGAGTCGGGCAATTGGTTATACCGTCGTTTCCAACAATGATCCGGAAGGCATAGAATTTAACGGTTTACAAAACGGTTTTACCATCTGGAAAAACCAGTCAAAGACGGATACTCTAGGGCATGGTCATGATAAAAAAGTTTCTATATAATCTTTTCTCTACCTGAAGGTACACATTGTCCAGCCGTGTGGGATGAAGCTTTATGTTGGCCTGAAACACCTGCTGGTATAATGGCTTATCAACCCTGTCCAAATTATATTAAAGACTTCGATTCATTTGGTAAGTAGTATTATATCAGAGTCACATTATGGTTGAAATTTGAAATAGTTGAAATTTATACAAATTATAAAGGTAGAAAACTTCTACACTGCTTGTTACGCCTTTTTGTTTTACATTATAGAGAATGCTAGTAGATACTGTCAAGACGATGGTTCTTGGTATTTTAATTCAGTTTATAATATAACTTGGACAGATTTTACCAAATGTATGACTAATCCAACACCCATATCAGACCTGTACATAGTAAGTAATATTGACTCTTTCAATACCACTGAAGCATGTTTTCTATAAATGATCCTCACCTGGGAAATAAGGGATAATTTGCGTAATTGAACTTGGACCTCGCGCAAATTTTCCCTCATTGCATAATGCATGGCATGGCTTGTCTTTTAGTTAATTAAAACGAGAAGGATAGAATGTTCTTGAATTTATTTCAAATCTTAAAATGTAAGTTTCGTGCATGTGATACAAAATATGGTACTGGCCCTACCAGTTCCTCAGACGTTATATATGGATGTGATATCGCTACGGCACCCTGACATCTTATCCGTATATCACGTCTGAGGAACTATGTAGGTCTAACTTGTCGGATTTTCTTAATTCAAACAGAAAGGTTATAGCTATGTCTGACTTCAGAGTATCCGGGTTAAGTCGTCATTAATATTTCTAAGAAAACAACATCCGTTATTTTCTAATCCCTTAATTTCTTTTTTATTATCATATCCGACAGAGATTCCCAACATCATAATCTAAAAGGACAATCATTTTCATGAAAACAGCATTTAATGAAATATGCTATTTATGAACTTGATCAACCTTAATTTTAAAAGGACGGTATAAGTTGTGCGCACTAAACTCGCAATTATATAATATATAAGTACTTGTTCAGTCTGAATCTGTTATAACACGGGTGACTGAAACACGGGGTGATCATTTTAAAGTAGTTGTGGTGTTGAACATTGAACATCGGCAACGGAACTAAAAGTAAATGTACATGAATGAAAATCACGAAGATCTTTAAAATGTGATTGTCTTTATCACTTCTGGCTAAAATCAATTAAAAGTCTAATTGTAACATGGAAACCGTCTATTCTAAAATCTGACACTTCTAGATATGGCGATCAATTTCCCATTTAATTAAAAGTTCATGCAAACGGTTAACTGTGAATTTTCCGCTAACGCTTTGCAGCATAGATTTTACGGAGACAGACGAGAATTATCGAATGCTTTATATATTATGCACAATTGGTCTCCAGATTTTGCTCTACGGAAACTGCTGAGGATTGCCGAATGCTTTATATTTTATGGACAAATAATCTATCATGAAAGTTTCGCTAGCGCTCTGCAAAATATAATTTTACGATACTGCCGAGGAACAACAAATGCTGTTCACATCATGAACAAACTGATCTAGCGTGAAAGCTCTGCTACATAGATTTTACAGAGGCTGGCGAGAATTGTCGAATGTTGTTTATGTTATTGAAACCCTCTCTGAATCATTTTAGGCTCACATGGGAAGATTGCGGTTAATGTATAACATTGGCTATGGTATATCATTAGCATCTTTATTACTAGCAGTTGGTATAATGGTACGTTTTAAGTAAGTATCTAGCTAGGTATATGATCGTTGTCCTAAACAATTCGGTAAACTTGTGTGGACTCATGCAATATAAGTGGAGAAGGAGCTCTTTAATTTCTTATTACAATGTATTTTAGAAAGGGAAATAAAAGCCTGTGAAGCCCCGAGACAATGTCTGACACAATAAAAAAATGTTTCAGATGTGTTTCAACTGCACAAGTATGGTATGCTTAAAATGCCATATGCATGACAAGGAGCTTGAAAATGACATGAATGGAGTTTTATGTCCTGCGTTTCTGCACCATGTGTGGTAATAATGGGGAAATTTTGCCTGGACAGCGGTACAAGCCTGGTCTTTTTTTATTTCCAACTGTCGATTGATCTTAAACGTGCACAGTCTGTATCACACGGTGCCTCGGCCTATTCTCCCATCCGATCGACTAGACGCTCTTTCCATGTCAGCCCCTCTTACCTGCATCACTGACAGGAAAAAACCTTGTTGAAAATTTCGTGGCTCACAAGGAGCTCTAAAGAGCAAAATAAAAAACAACTGAGAAAAGATTACAGCAAAGACAGTCCCTCTCATGTCGCCGTAGGTGTTGAGGAAATCCACATAAAGTAATTTAATTATCGTATCTATTTCAGAAGACTACATTGTTCCAGAAATACCATCCATATCAACTTATTTGCGTCGTTTATCCTTCGTGCGTCCATATCATTTATGAAAGAAAACCTGCTGGTACAAAGTGTGGGATTCTCCTTTGATGTAGAGATATTACCTAACGGCAGTGTCAGCTATATTGCAGAAGGAACGGTAGGTAGTCTGAGTGATTTTAAAGAGGTTTCCGATTCAAATTAGCCGTCATTTGTCAGTGGTTTCTTAAATTATAAAGTCCGAACAGTGGCGTTTTAGGAAACATTGCAGTGACTGAAAATTAGAATGATGCATATCGATGAAATCAGAGTCATCGGTACACATCAAAAAAGTATTGAAAACCTTTTTAAAATCCATTCATCTTAATATTAAAGAAAAAATACAAATTTTTACAGGATATGGGATAAAACTCTTCATTGGTATTTCAATGGTTGTTCCTAATCATTTGTAGAGTTCACAAGGTCGACAAACATTAAAACCACTAACCACCGTTTGTCACATTTTGTTATAGTTACACCTTCTTTAACTATTCTTTTCTTCCATTCGTATAATTTCAGCAAGTCAACGTTTTCAATTCCAAAATAACGAATTGTTAATATCTTTCCAAATTCAACACTAATCTTAGATCTTACAATAAACAGACTTTATTGAAACTTTTAAATTGAATTGGAAAGACAATAATCTTACTTTACCTGAATAAGACCTGCAACCAATAAGTTTTAACATTTTCTTTAAACCCAACATAAATAAAACAAGCTACAAGTATATTAGAAATCCACTGACTTAATATAGAACTGTCTTACTAAAATTTCGTTTCGTTACTTTTTTAATTTTTTCATTTATAGATGTTGCTCTTTCAAACAAATACAATATATTTACAAAATTTTTCTAATATTTATATTTCGAGACAATCGTAACGTGTCGGGTAAAAGAATATTAGACAACTAAAAATTGTGTCGAAAAAAGATCGATAAATTGGATCTTGAAGAAAGTTATTGTCTGGTTTGTTCGTTCAATTTGATGTATCAAACGACTAATATAAATTAGTGGAAACCGCAATGGCCTTTGGTTTTTTATACCCATGTCAGTGATACAGTTGTTGAATCTGACCAAGACAAGGATTTGAGCCCCTGTGGCTAATTGAAATCTCGTTCATGACCAAGTAAACCCATACGGTTGCCTTATCTATTTATATAAAGATTTCTATTGCAGTCCCGTTCTACTGTTGTTATTATTAACCAATTAAAGAGTGTTATATAGGACTCGTTTCCCTAAAACATTGATGAATTATGAGATAGTGAAGCCCGAAGAATCTGTTGCTTTGCTCTACATTAGGTTCCGTTATCCAACGATTCCAATTCAATTATAGAGTGTATTTATTTCAGCACTGGCAATGTAAGCTGTTCTTCACTCTGTTTAACTATATATTAGGAGCGAATTATATGTGGATATTTGTAGAAGCCTTATATTTACACATCCTCATCACGGTGTCTGTCTTCTCAGACAAATCTGGTATCATATGGTATATACTGTTTGGCTGGTGTAAGTATTTACTCATTAATAACATTTTATCCTATTACTAGTAATTGAATACTTTTCATTGGAGTCGGACCAACGATCGCTGTCTGAGGGCAAAAGTCGTTAGGAGCCTTTCAACACAACAAAATAATTTGTAAACGAATATTTCAAAATTTACTATTTGTCTCTTCGATTTCATTGAAAATGTAATAAGCTAAACCAGATGAGAAATTTTAGTATAGCTTGGATGACGACCAAAGAAACCCTTTGACCTATGCTGCCCAGTCATCTCATATCATTATCCACCTATTATCATTGGGGAGTTTTGGAACTTCTTGATCAAAGATGATAAATTTATACCTTGTTTCAGTGGCGCCGGTATGTTTTGTATTACCTTGGGTGATTGTTAGAGCGACTGTAGAAGATGAATTGTAAGTATTATTGTAGTTTTAACATTAGACTAGAACTGAACTTCCTAAAGCACAAATCATGGGTACCAACATGTTTTCAGATACACAATACTCATTAGGACAGCTAGTTTTGAAAATAGTGATAACTTTAAATATAAAAAAAAGGTTAGTGTTACCTAATTGAGTACAGTTATGCTGCTGAATCATGTTTTGGTTAAATAATCCTCATCAGGACAGCTAAGTTTGGAATTAAGATTTTAATTAAAATATTGAACACCAACGTCAAAAGTTATCCAAAAAACCCTTTCTTGTAGATGTTGGAACACTCATCCTACACCAGAATATTTCTGGATAACCAAAGCTCCCATCGTCGCCTCTATTGTGGTAAGTAGTCTACATTTACTTACACATTTTGATCTATCATCAAATGTATATTTACTATTAGTGGTAATTTCGACAATGTACCATGTTAAATGAAGGATTCATTTAAAAAATTGATGCAGTCTGAAACAGACCTTCTTTGAAAACAACCAAAAAAGAAAGAAACAACAATTTGTAAACAACGATATCAAATAGATTCACGAGGATCCCGTCTACCAGCTGATCCTTTGTCTTTTTCTGGATCATCCTTACCCATTTACAGCTTTGTCAACTAAATGACTATTAAGAGACAAATCTAGCTAATATTTATTTGAATTTGTTTTTTTTTCCAGATAAATTTTATAATATTTTTGAATCTAATTCGTGTTTTATTCACTAAATTGAACGCCGTCAATTCGCCCGAAGCTAAAAAATTCAGGTATCAGTGAGTATTAGATTAATGTTTTTCGTGAAACTAACTTTTAGATTAATCTAGATAAACCTGTAGCCCATCTTATATTATTACCTAGTTAAACTATCCCACCTTAAATAATAACCTAGATAAACCTATATCCTCCATTATATAATAACTTAGAAAAACCTATATCCTTCCTTATATAATAACCTAGATAAACCTATATCCTTCCTTATAAAATAACCTAGATAAACCTATATCCTTCCTTATATAATAACCTAGATAAACCTATATCCTTCCTTATATAATAAATTAGATAAACCTATATCCTTCCTTATATAATAACCTAGATAAACCTATATCCTTCCTTTTATAATAACGTAGATAAACATGTATCCTACCTTGTATAAGAACTTGGATAAACCGGTATGTATCTCATCTTATATCATTAACTAGATAAATCTATACTTACATCATTACCTAGATAAACCTATACTTATATTATTACCTAGATAAATCTATACATAAACCTGGATCACATCTTATATCATAACCCAGATAAACACATATCCCACCTATTTTCCATCTTTTATAACAATCTAGATAAACCCATATCTCACCTTGTATGATAATCTTATATCACCATATAGTTAAATCTATACTTGTAACATTACCTAGATAATCCTATACCATTACCTAAATAAACCTATAGCCCATTTTATAGCGTAATCTAGCTAAACCTGCATCCCACTTATATCCCATCTTGTATAATAATCTAGATAAACCTATATCTCATCTTATAGCGTAATCTAGCTAAACCTGCATCCCACTTATATCCCTTCTTGTATAATAATCTATATAAACCTATATCCCATCTTATAGCGTAATCTAGCTAAACCTGCATCCCACTTATATCCCTTCTTGTATAATAATCTAGATAAACCTATATCCCATCTTATAGCTTAATCTATCTAAACCTGCATCTCACTTATATCCCATCTTGTATAATAATCTAGATAAACCTATATCTCATCTTATAGCGTAATCTAGCTAAACCTGCATCCCACTTATATCCCATCTTATAATAATAATCTAGATAAACCTATATTCCGTCTTATAGCGTAATCTAGCTAAACCTGATCCCACTTATATCCCATCTTGTGTAATAATCTAGATAAACCCATATTCCGTCTAATAACACCACCCATTAATCCATTATCATTATCATATTCAGTATGATAAGGCATTACGATCTGAATCATACCTTGGCATCACAAGGCACTCTTCTTGTAACACAGAAGGTTGCTACTGTTACGATTTGATTGTCAAAGTATAAGATTGACTATGTAATAACTTGAAATTGTGAAGAGGACCCATCCTGATGCACTTCATTGGTTTATACACAAATCGACCCCAATTGGATATGTAGGCATATGTTAAACGCAAAAGCTTTTTAGACTATAGAAATTGTGATAAATTTATAATGCAACATAGCGCACATCTGCTTATTTATTTTTGATATATTTACTAATATTTTTGCCTAAAATTTGTAGGTATTTATTTTGTTATATTATACTAACAATGGATAAGTATTGCATGGCTAATTTTCTACTAACAGCATGTACATGTGTTATCTTTGTGCTTTAGGTCTATCTATCATTTTGTGGAGAGATTTTCTAAACTTCTTATGTGTATTGGGGACATTGATAGCATTGATTTCCACACTTTCAATTTCCAGTCTGGTCAGGTATGTTTTTGCAATGCCTAATCATTTTAGGAAGTCAGTATCTCAAAGGACACTATTAGCTTTAGTCAAATTGCACGAACCAGACGTCGGGCTGAAAAAAATGTGTAAGTCGATGTTATCATTGTCCCCGATACACACTTTTGCTTTGCAGTTTTTAATTAGATTTCGAATAGAAAGTTAACTGAAACTGTGCAAGCCTTAACACTTACTGAAATATCCTCTTACAAAATTGCACATTGTGTGTTTATGTATTTAATATCTTTGCTAGACTATTATGTGTATTGTTTTATCTGTGTGTCTTTAAATAAAGTCTATATTTTGTCTTGTACTTGTTGTGTTTAATCTAATCAACTATAAAAGGGTTTGCAAAGAGGTTTTTATAAACTTTTTGTGTATATTTGGTCACTGATAATATGAACCACCTAAATCTGACTGAAAATTTTTTTTTTTACTTTTTCTAATTTCATATCAGAATCAGAACAGAAGAAAACCCAACATCTAGACCCTTAATCATAATTTCTAAATAAAATGTCTGTTCCACCCTAGGCCTGTACATTTGGGAGTATCAAACCCTCCCTTCCCCGAAATTTAATTCCTATAAAATGTTTAGAAAATCTCTTTACAATCCTTTTTATAAATCCACTGATAATCAATCAAGGATCTTTCTATAAATATGTTCTTGTGTTCTGTGTTTTGCATCGTTTGTTTGCGTGAGGAACTCTTGTATTTTGTATCACATGTATCAAATACAAAACTCATGATATGTGCAGAGGGATTAGAGAAATTTTCTGTTTGAATTCAGTTGACAATGTATTTCGTAGGAACAGTATTCACATTAGAAGTGTGATTGGTATTGGAAGAAAACGCTATTTACAGAGAAAAAACCTGTCTACAAGAGCATTTGTAAAGTCTCCTTTACAAAAATTTACAGAGAAATTTTCAGGCATGGTTGAATATCAAGTCAAGTCTATTCTTTTTTCAGAAAATTGGCTAAATCAACGTTAGTTTTGATCCCGTTATTTGGAGTCCATTACATTGTGTTTCTCGGTTTACCAGGCGGTTTAGATGAAAGACTAGAATTAGCTAAACTTTACTTTGAAATGTTCTTCAACTCAGTTCAAGTAAGTAATAGTCAAAATGCGTGAGTTAGGTCAGCCCCACCGACCTATGTCACTCACGTAGAAAAACAAAAATGAAAATTTGCCTTTGTAGAATACAGATCTTAAATTCTTAAAAAAATCGTATTTCAATTTATCAGCAATTTTACTGTTTTATTTCAGGGATTTTTCGTGGCTCTGTTGTTTTGTTTCCTTAACAGTGAGGTAAAAAAATTAAATTATCTTTTGCCTTGATCTTTTAACTTTTTGGTGTTTGAATTTATAACGGCTGAAACCATCAGAATAAGTCGATGAGCTATTTCTCTAAATTTTGGCGTTTATTTTGCTTAAATCTGTCCATAAGTTTCGTCACACAAAAAACAAAGTGACTTTAAATAGTTTTGGTGTTACTTCTTGTTAAAACTTTCAGATACGATAAAGAACACAGTTATCGAGATTTTGGTCTATAGTTTTCATTAATTTGAACAATTAACTTTCCCAAACAACTTAAAAAAATATCTGATTGGGCCTATATCTTATTGTAATTATAATTTTTTCAGGTTCAAAATGAAGTTAAGAAAAACTGGCATAGATTTAAACTAACAAGGCTGAGTAATTTTGATATGGGACGAACTCACTTTCACACATTTGCTACGTATCTGACAAAAGTACGGGGTTCGATGTCATCTGTATCGAACCACGACGAAGAAAGGGAAGGAAAACAGAAGGGCAACGTTTGTGAAGGTACGGCATTGAACATTGATAACATGGACAGTAGACCACCTGCTAAAAACGGAAGTCTCGTCAAAACTGGTAATGTTGACGAGAGCTTACCCATGATGTTACTTCCGGCATCAGTGGAAGACTGTGATAATGTTACCAATTCCGTACATAATGGTCATTTGTAAATTTGTGATAGTGTTGGTTTTGATAAGGATTACATGTTTTGATAGTGCTATTTGACCATATGGGACACAACGTTCAATTTTGATAGAGCTGCGGCCTACTGGGATACGAAAATTTTCATAAAGCTGTGACATCAACTAGAAAAAAAGAGGACGTTAATTTTGATAGAGCTGTGACCCACTGAGATACGAAAATTTTGATAGAGATGTGGCATCTATCGGGAAAGGAGGACGTTAATTTTTAATAGTGTTGTGAGCCAAACTAATTCAGAGCTACAATTTTGATAACGCTTTATGATTAAATGACATAAAGGATAAAAACTTTGAAATTTGAAATGGAGCGGAGTGCTTTTGTACCTTAACACTTACTATATTAGGTCGAAGAAAGGGTTAAATTTTGAAAATGCTTTTTGTTTCAATGGAACGAAAGATTAAGAGTTTTAGAGCACTGTGAATACACATGTAGACACTGGAAAACTAAAATGTATTAAAGGAACAGGCTGAAAATAGGCCAGTTGTCTGAAGATCGTATAGCATGAAACTATAAGTAACAACATGATTCAAGTTCTCTTTTAATATTTCTAAAAGGATAATATTAAAATTAATTAAACCAGTGGTACAGAAGAACATTCAATTTTGAAAATGATATTTTTTCTCTAATGGATATTTCTATTTGGATAATAAGTTTTGACATAAAAAAAGTATAAAAGATTAACATTGTTCTTTGGCTCATTGGAA
Organism: Lottia gigantea; assembly: GCF_000327385.1. NCBI lineage: Eukaryota > Metazoa > Mollusca > Gastropoda > Lottiidae > Lottia > Lottia gigantea. Next base: position 545,278 of record NW_008706931.1, read on the forward strand.
AAAACAACATCTGATTGCGGTTTAACGAAATCAACGATATAGTTTTATTTAACAAAATCAAAGTTACAGTGTGATTTAACGAAATCGACGATTCAGTTTGGTCAAACGAAATCGATAATACAGTTTGGTTTAACGAAATCGATGATACAGTTTGGTTAAACGAAATCAACGATACAGTTTGGTTCATCAAGAAATCGGTGATACAGTTTGGTTTAACGAAATCGATGATACAGTTTGGTTTAACGAAATCGATGATACAGTTTGATTTAACGAAATCGATGATACAGATTGGTTTAACGAAATCGATGATACAGTTTGATTTAACGAAATCGATGATAAAGTATGGTTTATCAAGAAATCGATGATACAGTTTGGCTTATCAAGAAATCGATGATACAGACATTTAATAAAGATATTAAATATTTCTGCTGACAAAACTGAAATCTCACGCTTTAGATGAAACTCATAACTAAACGTGAGATCATTGTGAAAAAACTGTCATTTATCATAATCGATCATTGGTTTTCAACAACGCCTCCCCCCCCCCCCCCCTCTTTGTCCCTCTCCCTAATCGTTCTCCCACATACATATTTTGTGCACATCTTAGATGTACTACTGAATCATTGCTCATTGCACACTTCATGATGTTTAACTCTCCTCTCAATTTCAACAGTCCGCCCCTAGGTACAATGTCAGTGTTCTGTGGTCAGATTGCCAGACTCTTGTATAGAAAATACGCCTTTAGATGTGTTGCATTTAGGTCGTTATGTTTGTATTATTGTTTGTTATCATACTTTTATTATAACATATTATAATTTATTCATCTAATTATACTACTGTTGATATTAAAATAGTTCAAACACTTATAATTCAAAATCAAGGTACACTAGACAAAGAAAATAGAAAGGAACAACAAGAATCACGTTCTTAGGATCCGTACCAATAGGTCATTTATCATCTAATCTTTAGGTCATTTATCTTTCCCAGATTATCCATATTTGCGGGGTCAACTGGAATAGCCTATTAAAAAAAGGTGGCTTATTTAAGGTCACCAAACTTTCACACGCCGACCGAGATAACAATTTTCGACCATATATACATCTGATCCTAAAGGTAAGCTTGTTAAGCTAAGAAAGCTATATATCAATACTGTAGGGCCATGGAATAAGATTATGTATTTTAAGATATCTAGGGTTCGTATGAAGGGAGCTAATATTGTTATTTACAGACACAAACCACAAAGAACTTCTGGTCATCATTCTTAAAGGGACAGCTTCGCCACCCGTTTGACCTTAGTCGTACCTTAGTCTCAGAAACGGGATTTTTTTAGCTGAGCTAATCAGTAATAGTGATCACAGGTTGAAATTTAAGACTTTTAATCCATGTCTATCCAGAATTATTTGCGTTTGAAACTTAAAAAGACGACTCGTCTTTTCTTGAGACATGGGCCATATAGAGAAAAGACATTTATAGAAATAGAAAGCAGAATCCTTGTTTGAGTTATTTTGACGGAATCATGAGATTTTCGTTCGTTTCCTGAAGACTATTTACGTATATTCAAGTCCCCAAAAATGACAAACCTGGCCCTTCAAAGTTTTGTCAAGATACTAAGTATCGTTCAGGCTTTCATAAAGGAAAGGGTTCAACTCAATTTTTGAATAAAGTTATAGAAGGTTGAATTTTGTGATTTAACATGAATAAGTTATTATTTGAATTCGTGGATAGAGTCCTGTATTTTGAATTTTTGACAAGGCAATAAGTAAAGGCCAGACTTTCATTGGAAACAAAGAAAAAGTTATAAAAGGTTGAATTTCGTGATTTAAATTAGTGGGGCCCTGTGAGATTGACTATAAATGTATTTGTAGTCTGGTAATTTAAAGATGTTCTTCTATTTATCTCCCTTTGATTAACACCAACTGCAACAAACATTGAAAGAAGAAAGAAAACTATTCATTTTACAAGGATAATAATATCACTAATATCCTTTCTACCAGTTGGTCCTTGACCAAACCTCTTGGCCTTGATCTTTCCCTGCTTATAAGTGCCCATTTATGATGGAATTATGAGTGAATATGACTTATTCAATGTCACCAGACAACCCTATATCATCGATGTAACCAAATGACGTCGTTCCAAAGTTCTAACCGACTGTGTTACATTACAGTCCTAAAGAAAACATTATTAACCAACAATGGCAATGGGAAACCGGATCAAAAAAACTATACCACGATGGAACCTCGATCCTCCAAGCTAGTCATCAAACGTCAATCTGGCTAACGTCTATTTTAGATAGGATATGAAAATAAAATGAAAATGATTTAATCTGGGAAACTGAAAGCTGTCTGTGATTCCTGCAATTCCACTCAAACTAAGATCTTCATGCAGGCCCTATCTCAAAGGCCCTTTGATATTGTCTGCAACTCTTTCGATAACAGCTTCATAGAACACTTAGATATAGTGGAATTACAAGAATTACAGACGGCTTGTATAGAAAATTGTCATGAGAAAAAATCTTTACATCCCCTTTAATACAGACTGTGGACAAACAGTATTCTAATAAAAAAAATAACCACATTGACAATCCATAGCTGTAAATGTTTATTTTCAATCTTTGGTTAATAATATTAAATGATTTAAGACGTCGTTTGTCATATTCCAGACAATTCCATCTTTCATTTCTTCGTCTCAAGACGTAATTATCAAATCTAGACCAAAGACAGGCCCAATAATAACGTTGTCTATCATTGTCATATTGTCTGAAACTCCTCGTGTTCAGAAATATTCCATTTGCTCTATAAACAATTATCAAGACCTTGGTCTCTGATCTCGCTTTTTTGAAGCGTGGTTGTAACTCATTTCAGTTAATGCTTTTATGGCTTCATTTATTTGGCTATTGTCCCAATATTTCCCACATCCTACTGCCCAAGTACCACGATTACCAACAACTACCTTGTCACCTACCAACAACCCACTTTCAAAATGTCAAACTATTGCGAACTTCGTACTTATACCTTGACTGCAATAGCCATTATAACTGTATCCCAAAAGTTTGTAAATGAAGCGATTTAATTGGGTTGTACGCTAGTGAATATACAGTCTATCAGAGGTTGCGACAAAAGGTATGTTAACATTAAATCCTAATGTTTAGATAGCCCACTCCTTGATACATCTAAGATATAAATTTATTAAGATATCAACCTGTCATCTAGCAGCAACTACCTAAACTGTGATTGTTATCTACCACTGACTATTGTCTGTAATAGCAATTAGCTGGAAGCGTTAATTGTCATCTACCAACAACTACCTAGTCTGCGATATTAGTAAGCGAGAAGTGAACGTTAACTTGTCGTCTACAAACAACTGCGTTTCAGTTGCTAGAAACAGGCAGTAATTTGGCATGTACTAACCAACCAACCATCCAAACAACCAAAGAACAAGAGGGTCAATCAACTTAAGCCATAATGAGTCTATAGTTTGAAGGTAATCAAATGCGTTCACTTTCCTCCTATTCGTGGACTGGGTTCCAATCTATTTATCTTAATTTTAATTAGTCTAAGGATATCATTGTACATTCTTGACATATATCCACTTCCTAACATAGGGCGAGAGGAAATTGATTAAATTCCAATTTAATAAGGTCTTAAAAGCAGTGGTATTTTTACTGGGGTTTGGACAGTTTCAAATGTCTTATCATTGTGATATCTAAGTCCTGCATAACAATTCTCTCTCTCCCCAATTCCCGTATCAATTAATCTTGAAAAAAATAGTATAGCAGCAATATACACAGTGCAGTAGATCCACAATGGTTTTAAACTTTATACCTATTACTAAAATATAGGATTTACAACGCCAGACTGGAAAGGCCGTTACATTGGCAGTTAGTAACGTCATGAATGCCTAGCTTTTGGGAATTGCAAGAACCACAGACGAAAGTTGGAATGATGCAAATAGAAGTCACAAAATGTTGCCGAAACACATGAAAAGTATAGAAAACCTATTTACAATCCCTGGTCGGCTCTCACCCCATAATACCTAGTAGAAGCGGATGACTGGACATTACATTGACGAATTTGAAGCTTGTTATTTTATGCTAACTATATCACAGACAAATAATAATTATAGTTAAGAGCTTAGTTTGATCTCCGAGTCAGTATTAATTCCCTTGGTTTGGGTGGATTAAAAAAGACATTAACCCTTTGCCGTCATGAGAGATGGTTGTCTCATTAACTATTGAATGTCTGGAGGAATTAAGCCCCGAGAAAAAAAAGAAACAAGTCCATACAAGTAATGTGTCCACAATAATTTTACAAAATTAACAAAAATTGGTAAATCTGTGTACAAAAGGAGAAAGAATTTTTACACAAATCTTGTTCCTTTGATTCTCGAATAACGAGGAAAGATGATCTAATCAAGTCCTCAGACTTTTACAAACCGAATGAGATCAGATTAGAATCCAAGACCACATTTTATTCGAAGCAAATGACAATATTTAGAGATTACAGTCAGACCGAAAGTGCTACAGTCTGTCTTCATCATATTACACTGTGTCTGCTTACTCTTTTTTGATATGTTTATAGCGTGGGAACAAACTGAGCAGCTATCGTCCCTTGGACCAATGAGTTTCCTGGAGTCTAACCTCATTGTCTCAATATTTGACAAGAGACAAGTCTGAACCCTTTATTCTGACTCCTCGGGTGGTCCACCTCTCCATACTGTATTTTACGCGATGGAAAGCTTTCAATGTTGAAAAAATCATTTGTTATTTTTAATCGGAGATGTAAGGACCCAGAACCCTCTGGGGCTTTGGGCAGCGTCCGACCTCTCAGTCCTCCCTTGCATACTGTAGTTATTCTTCTAGCTTTCAAGTTTGAGTATAAACAGTCAATATAATTTATTCTTTTACCTATTCTGGTATTGTCGAATCAATACAAACATGATTGGTTGATAAGATGGTTGTCATTCTATTGCGAATTTACTTATTTAATCAGATCTTTATGTTATACACCTACAAGTTCTTAAAGTTTATCTTCTACTTGAATTGGGATGATTACGTACGTGGGTAGATTCATGATATATAAAAAGCAAAAATCTAGGAATATTCAGGAAATACATTCCATTCAGTGGCGTTTGTACACTTTGTGTGGGGAGGGGATGGTCATGACTCCCCAGAACTGAAGCTAGTGTGGCTTAATTTAATTTTACAAAAAGAGAAGGAATTGCCCTTTCCCAGATTATCAGTACCTATTTACAGCTGGGTCGTTTGGTAATATGAGTGAGCCATCGTACTTTCACTCGCCGATCGATATTATTACCCACAACAACCATTTATTTGAGATTACCAAGCAAATGACGTCATGTACAGAACCAATTGTGCTATTAGATCTCATAAACCATCATAGCACGATACATTCAAAGCAAAACATATTCTGAAAATCAGATCAGATAATGTTTCAAGGGCAACAATGGGCATTTTCAGGGGCTAATTTGGGCCATCAACATATCTTTCAAATGCCGATCAGGGTTACACATTGGCAAGTTTATAGGCTCAAGGCTTGATGATGACTGTGGACACTATTACTGGTTGGCTCAGTTAAACGGTTCATGTTTCTGAGACGATTGATCGAACGGATGGTGATCGTGCCCTTTTAATACTTTAATAATTTTATGTTAAATTTTCTGTATTCACCAATTCATTCTTAAAGATAACATTTTCTACACGAAGGCGTGGGAGTTTGTTATGGTTGTTATCTTAATAAAAGTGAGTGGTCAGTTAATATCTCATGACCAGTTGGTAGAAATACATATTTTTAATGAAATAATGATACATGCGGTTCGAGTCCGAAGAATATATTTTTGGGGCGCTCGATTGGTGAATTCTGAATGTTCGGAATACATGGAACAAACCAGAAGTTCAATAAAACAGGTTGGAACAATGTTCAGAATGCGATCTACGTGCGTCGAAAAGTGAGTGTAGAAAGAATTCAAAATGGCGGAATATAAGGGAATGGATGTGGCGTTATTATACGGTTCTATACCGTTCGGTTGAGGCCGGAACCTGTTCAGAACTCACTCAGCGAGTGCCACCCTTGTTCAACAGGCCGAAACTTGCTGATTCTGATAGCACAGTTGGTTCTACACAATGTCATTCTACTATGAACTAATACCTTCACTGCCACTATTTGTTTGTAAATGCAGCGATATAATTGGATTATACAATAGAGAATACAGTCAATCAGAGCTCTCCACAGAAGTCTGTAAACAATAAGCCATGATTGGGTTCTGATTGGCTGTATTCGCTGGCGTATAATCCAATCAAATCTCCGAATTTCGTGATGTAAGAATAGTGGCTATTGCAGTCAATGTATAACACGAAGTTTGTAATATAGTTTGACATTGTGAAGATGAGTCGGTTCTGAAATCGGACTCGTTTGATATTGAGTGACCATGTCACAAAGACAAATTAATGGAGTGTCGAATGATGCACAACATTCCGTCTTTATTAATGTGATTAATACTGTCAATGTTCATGTCAATCTGATGCGCCCCTTGAGAAACATTTCCATTTATTAATATGCTTCAAATTATCAAATAATTTATTATTCCGAATTTAGACAACAGAGTCACTAAATTTGGTATCAGGTTTCAATTAGAAATGCATAAATGGTAATCAAATATTAAAATTGCATGTTACTCATTTAATTATAATAGATAACAATAAGCCTAAATTAAAGTAAAATGGAAAAAAAAAATATCGAAGCTTTTGTTTGTGGTCCAGGAGAGGAGGGTCCCACTTAAGCGTCACTAGCGCACCGTTGTCTCGGTGTTTTCATCTTTAAGTTCGTTTGGCACAATTTTTCTCATTGCTAACCGCAAGGTAAAACCTGGCATCATTGACCTCTTGCAAATTTCATCTATGAACACCAAACTTAAAATGTTTTTCTACGAATCATAGATTCCTTGCCTTAATTTTTATTGACATATTGACTTTTTCGTAATACCATTATCCGCAAATTATGGTATACATTGTACACAAACTGAATTCCGAATACCTGTATTATCTTAAACGTGAATTGTGGTTTAAACGTTGTCTTCAACTGACTTTATTTAATCAATCAAACTTTCACCATTTATTTAAATTGAATTTATACTTGATCATCCATGTGATCCATTTAATAAGATGTCATTTTTTGCGCCTCTTTTCACTGCGAATGAAGAGCTTGTAGATTTTTACAAGTGACATTTTATACAGTGAAAGCGGTCTGGAGTTTCTAAGCTACTGACAGAATATCCTTTTACCCGGTCCGCGGTAATGAAGAATGACCATATGAATAAAGAGAGTCGAATTTCGAAGATAGTCCCGAACTAGGAGTCCCGAAGAAAGTGCGATACGAGATACGACGTAAGGCCGAAGAGGGCACGATCTTACACGATGCACTCACGATGGCGCTACGAAAGGCAAAATGGACAAACGAATTCAACACAATTCAACAAAAATGAATCTTCAAAACGTCCTTCTAAACATTGATTTCGCCCTCAGTCACGCAGTAGCTGGTGGAGCCTGAAAAACTCAACCAGCGGTCATACGATCGCTTAAGATGTCCTCACGAATGTACCGATATTATACGATCAGACTATAAATTCAACATTTCCTACATCGTGTGTGCATCAGATTCTCGTGTCAATTTCGGGACAGTGTGACTCGCCTGGGGTAGAAAAAACCTTTTGGTTAATTAATAAACCGTGGTATGATAGTTCAAAAACTGTTTTTTTCTGTAATGGATGTTTTTATGAAAATTACCTGAGTACCATTCTAAAACTCCTTCAGATGCCTGTTGTTTTCTGGAATCATAGAAATATATGACGTCATAAAACGCTTAGTTGTAGTAGAATCGAAAGAACCACTCACATCTGATTGTAAATTGGAAAATTACAGTTCGATGCAATTAGTGTCTCCGATACACATAGAAAACCTCTTTACAATCCATATAATAAAGATGCTTAAAAAACACTTAACATGTGTCATCAAAGAATAACCCTATTTCTGAATTTTTTTCTAATTTGAAATCTTCGACGTAGTTGCAGTAATTTATTCTAGAGAAACTATAAGATCTATTAAATAGAATTCTCGATACTGCCTTTAGGCTAACGAGTTTCACGTATAATCTAATAACAAAACTTTATGTTATTCGTGATGATATTCAAAATCCATTCATAATATCCTCCTTCAATTCACAGTAGAATTCTACTTAATAATCGTCAACCTACTCAGAATGTGACTATTTCATATGTCAAGATGATATCACAGCCATTCAAATTGTTATCAAGTGTCAAATATCGCCAATGTTGATACACAATTACTTCCAACATGTATATACCGTTACTAAATATGTGTATATACAATTACCTATTAAGTGTATATACAATTACTTATTATGTGTATATACAATTACTTCTGGTACTTGTGTTTATACAAAAGCTATGTAGTTATGTGTATATTCAATTACTGCGTATATGTATATACTATTACTTCTAGTATAGGAAATTGCTACACATGCGTATATACAATTATTGCGTATGTAAATATACAATTACTATTTGTGTGTATATATATTTATTAGGTATGTAAATATACAATAGTTCCTTTTTGTATGAAATTACTACTTATGTGTATGATATACAATTACTTACTATGTGCATATAAATTACTTTCCTTAATACAATTACTACGGATGCGTACAAACAATCAATACGAACGTGTATACAATTACTTCGTTTATGTATGTACAATTACTACTTATGTTTGTATACGATTACCACGTATATGTATATACAATTACTACTGATCATTTTTTCAACACTGCGTATCATAAGTTGAAGCCTTTTATAGAAGGGGAGGCAGAGATGTGGCCAGGCTTTAGCTCACTGTAAATATCTTTCCATGTTGTAAAGACTTGGTCAACTCTCAGAAATTGAATCAACTTATGGACTAGTACAGCAAAAATATCTATCACTTGGTCTAGCGTCGAAGACAAAAGACAGATTTATCACGGAAAATGGGCTAAACGTTGAAATTGCAGTCACTAAAATTAATGGCGTCTTATTTGAAGTCCCATTACCCTAATCAGTTTATGTTCAACGTGAAATTTACATGAAGATTGCTAACTTTTCACAATAATTTAACATTGGCTGGTAGACGTGACGAACACCAGAATTCTGCTGCTTGGGGCAAATCTAATTATGATGGATGCTGCCGTTCGCTTGACAATAAACATATTGAACGTCTGTTTTTAGCGGGAAGATATTGATGTCGTCTGATCAAATTTACCCACAATACAATATTCAATATGTCGCTTATTGATATACTCAATATGTTTAAGAAAGTTGATAATAAAATCTTCCAAGCCAGCAATACTTGCTACGATAGATATGAATTTTAACTGTGCCGTCTGTTAAATCCGATCAAAATTGTTTTCTCAGTCGCGTTCACGAGCCGATTTTGATGTTCAAGGGCACTAAGAAAAATATTGGGTCAGCGAAAATTCGTGAAAATCGACCTCATTCGCTCATTATAATATGGGCACACAAAATTAATGCGAATTCGTAAATCTCTCTAAAAAAACGAAAACGAATATTTTTGTCATGGCATATTTGTTCATTGCCATCATTCCATCAGTCTGACTGTCTTTTAAATTTAATGCTGTGATGGCGTATATCCTTTTGGACGACCACCGTTGATCTTCGGATTTCAAGATCTACATTTGGCCTGATATAAGTCCACATTTGAATTTTGTAAATGGAAAAGACGATAATTAATTAGAGTCAACAAATGTCAAGTTAAAGAATTCTTTAAGACATTTATTGATATTGTAAATACAAAAGACAGTAGATTAAAAACATATCATTAAAATATATGCCAATTATCATAATAACTAATATTATATGAACAACATGTTTATATTTTCTCAATACTACAGGAAATAATTGATATATTTACTTTGTTTGCTCCGATTGACGCGATGTTTACATACATAATAGTATCATTTGTTATATCAGTTAAGCTGCGATGGACAAACATGATACATGTTTATTTTGTTTACTCCCATTGACGCAATTTGTTCTATTCCGGTTAAATTGCTATGACAAATATGAATGAAGCTAAGAGTTCAGATGGAACATGAGCTAGTTGATGTTTACTTTGTTTACTCCGATTGCTGCTATGTGTACATTCATAATATTATCAATACATGTAGTTCTATCGGTTAACTTGCGATGGAAAACCTGAGATGAGTTGAGAAGTTTATTTTGATTACTTCGATTGACGCGATGGAAAATTTTAAAGACAAGTTAATATCTCTATTTTGTTTACCCCGATTGATACGATATTTACATTTAAAATACTATCAATTAATGACAATCTACATTTGTTCTATTTTGGTTAAACTGAGATGGGGAATTTCAAATAGAAGTTAATATATTTATACTGTTTATTTCGATTGACGCGATGTTTACATTCAATACTCCGATTAACGCGATGTTTACATTCAAAACTTCGGTTGACGCAATGATGTTTACATTTAAAATATTAAAAATTATATAACACAGTTATGAAAGAGGAGTTTGGAAGGATCTGGAAAAGGTTTATACGTTTTGAATTTTTTTTACGCGATGTTTACATTCAAAATATCATCATTTTGTGTAAAAATTCACCTTGAAATGCTGGAGGTATGAAAGTCGCCTTTTTCTGTTTTAGATCATTAATGAATGTTTATTTAGGATTACTATTAACATAATATATGTTTGGGATGCCACATATAATACAAAAAATACGTGTATATTCCCCTTAAATAACCATAATGTTGAAAGAGGAAGTCTGATTCGTAAGTGAATTTGATAATTTAAGTGCTCAAGTGTACGTTTTAACTGAAAATTACTATCAGAAGGGTTTACGTAAAATGAAAATACTCTTTCTATAAAAAAAAAAGAGATTTTCATCACAAACGCCATTTACTGTATCATATCTCTGTTTGCTTTTCTAAGAGCACTCGTGTTTCGCCATAATGTCATCAACTGGAAATATTGTTTTTCTTTAAAAGACTGTTTTAGAAATTGACTGTGACAACGATCGTTTGAAGACGATACAAGTCCAGTAAAGGGAAAAATCGATGACGAATTGATACAATGTTCGACAACCAACAATTCTTCTCTCAAACCGGTGAATTAATTCTAAAAAATTTATGATGTTTCAAGAAAAATCGAGAATTTTAATCAAGGATCGTGAGAATTTACAGAATTTACAAAACACAATTTTCTAATGTCAATTTTATAAGTTGTTTCTTCGTTGAGCTTTTGGCAAAAAAAGTTGGATCACAGCAAAACCAAAATATCTTTCTACAGCTTTGAAAATAAAAAAACCAATGGAATTTTACGTCTTTTTTCTACCGAAGATTGGGCTAATATTTTTTTTATTATTCAAATTCAATTTAAATTAAGGGATATTAAACGTACACACTCTGTAGCACACTAGGACTTAGAATCTCGGGGCCTTAAGATCAATGGGTTTCCTAAGGTTTCTCGCACTACCTATAATCAATATTTTCATCATAGTTTTAAATGAATTTGAATCCCTTAGTCCGACGGTGAACAAATAGTGTTAATTCAAGAAAGTCTTTAAAATGATTAACTTTGGGAATCCATGACGTAAGGTGATAAAGCTGATCCTCAAGATGCACCAGTTCAACAATATTGGTGAGAAAAGGAATCTCTTAAAACCATTAAATTTCTTTACACAGACAATTTTGAAATCCCCCTTGACTAGATTTCTAATTTACAAGTTTTTCAAGTTGATAGTACTCTTTAAAATAGGTGTGATATAATAGAGAACCGTCATAACTTTAAATTGAACTTTAACATAATTTCATAATTTGCATTTCAGATGACTTAAAACCAATGCAAATGTTCATAACGTAAAACTTCGTAAAAGTAAAAATGAGAAGATTTTGTAGAATGTAATATTTATTTATTGTATCTACTTCATTAATCTGAAGTTGTTTTAAAAGGGGTGATTAAAACGAACATTTCTTTTAGAGCAAGGTTTAATATTATTCTGGTAGAAACATATTTATTTCGATTAAATGCATGCCAAGCAAAATCATAGCAATGTTAACATGCACACTGTACAACATTATCAATCACCATTAACCCAAATCAGGAGCATAACAGAAGGGCGTGAAACTGTTGACCCTATAAACTCAATTTAACAGAAATTGAATTCAATGTTTTTCGTCTTCATTGTAATCTAACAAGTTTATTAACACAGTTGAGTTCAGATGAAGTTATTCCAACCAATCAAATAGTGTAATCTCGGACCTGTTCTCGCTAATAATGACAAATTGTAGTTCGGATTGCAAAAAAAACCCTAATTAGGTATATTTGATAACTTGGAAGCAATCATCCGAAGGACGATGTTCGTGTCAAATGCTAATAATAGGTCTTTGCTTTTCCAACATCAATCTAACTCTTTCCATTATTTATAACAAAATAACGGAATTGCACGATGACACCTATCATTATATTGTCTTATTGTATTTAACAAGACAAAGGAAGAAAAAACCTCTTCTTTTTTCAAAGATAACTATTTAGGTTCACGAAGACCTTTCTACCAGCTGTTTTTTGGACAAACCACTGGGCATTGATCTTACCCGAATTATCTGTGAAAAATGTTAACTGGGCCGATTGGAAATCTGAGAAAAATGACTTATTGGTCACCAGACTTTAATATACAGATTGAGATTAGAACTATGCATCTCCCCACACGAATAGGTACAAGCTGGTCATAATATTTAGCTAAAATTTAGTCATGAGTTAGCTACAATTTACAATTTAAATCAAATCCAGTCATAATTTAGCTGAAATTGTGTCGTAATTTAGCTACAATTTAGTCATAATTAAGCTGAAATTGTGTCATAATTTAGCTACAATTTAGTCATAATTAAGCGGAAATTGTGTCATAATTTAGCTACAATTCAGTCATAATTAAGCTGAAATTGTGTCATAATTTAGCTACAATTTAGTCATAATTAAGCTGAAATTGTGTCATAATTTAGCTACAATTCAGTCATAATTAAGCTGAAATTGTGTCATAATTTAGCTACAATTTAGACATAATTAAGCTGAAATTGTGTCATAATTTAGCTACAATTTAGACATAATTAAGCTGAAATTGTATCATAATTTAGCTACAATTTAGTCATAATTAAGCTGAAATTGTGTCATAATTTAGCTACAATTTAGACATAATTAAGCTGAAATTGTATCATAATTTAGCTACAATTTAGTCATAATTAAGCTGAAATTGTGTCATAATTTAGCTACAATTTAGTCATAATTAAGCTGAAATTGTGTCATAATTTAGCTACAATTTAGACATAATTAAGCTGAAATTGTATCATAATTTAGCTACAATTTAGTCATAATTAAGCTGAAATTGTGTCATAATTTAGCTACAATTTAGTCATAATTAAGCTGAAATTGTATCATAATTAAGCTGAAATTGTGTCATAATTTAGCTACAATTTAGTCATAAATCTTCGGACATTTTTCGCCTTAAGAAGATATTTTTCAAAATTAGTATTTTGAAACTTCGGCACTGTCGACCTTTAAACAACGTAATATGAACAAAGAATAACATTTATTATTCATCGGAAAAATAAGTTCATTAATAATGACGTTTACAAATGAGTGCAAATTGGTTGTTCACATGCAACGACAATCGCTTTCAGAGTAATCAAATGACTGCTATAGTGGAACACGAAGCAAACTAGTGCAGATTGGGAAATCAGCGAAACATTTTGCCAAATTTATCAGAAAAACGCCGGATTGGACTATAAAACGAGGATCTGTGTACTAAATTTTCCTCCAGCATTTGGTAATCGTAAACCTAGCTGTTCTTGCAAATTTATATCATTGCACACTGCATGTCGTTTTATTTTATCACAAGAAAAAAGTGGGACGTTAAACACCAATTAAGATAAATATTATAATAAGTATTAATATATAGTTTGCCTATGATTTTTTATCATCGTGTGTCCAAGGACGGAAGGAGAAAAGGAGAAACACGTCAAAACGTTGCAAAAAAACTTTAACCAGTGATTGATATTCATTAAGTTATTTTAACTTCAAACGGAATAACTCCACAAAGCTTTCACAAGAGCGTTACGTTTGAGAGTGCGGTCACTCAGAACAGAACATAAGTAATTCATTATTAGGAAGTGATCATCATGATTAAGCTCAGATACACTATGGTAGGTAATGAGAACGGATTGTCCCTTGATGCACTTTTTTTTTAATCAGTAGAATATGATAATGTAAATGTAAGAATATGCAATAAACAACTGACATGGCAAAAACGCATAGTCGTTCAGGTGGGACAATAGACTGATTCCACTTGTGCTACCGGCTGTACACATTAGAGATCTCTCGACAATTGTAAATAAAAAAAAGAGTGGGCTAATACCACTGCCCTGGCCAGGCCAAATTTTCCTGCATGACGTTTTCTGACTCCGCTGGCCCATAACGGAGTACAAAAATGAGACGTACAATAGCTGTTGTTAAATTACTTATGGGTTACAACTTTTTTTACACTGTAATTTTATTCTTTACATGTATATATATCAAAAAGATAGTGACCTCTGCTCTATGCTTTTGTCAGATGTTGATCACTTATTTATTACTTTTCTATATATATCAAATAATTCTTTCTTTATTTTGTGGGTCTTTTAAACCAGGCGATGGGCGCCTTTGTCCTGGTCGTGGATTCCATCGGAACGGAATTTCACGTAGCTCTAAAAGTGCACTCAATTAGCCTTTTACCCAATTTTGAACACAATATTTAGATTTATTACTTCTAATTAAAGAATTATCAAATAATTTGAAAGCCATAACATTTCATTGGTAATTTCGATAATTGTTGTTTAAAGTTGGCGTGACGGAATTAGAGCCCTTTTACAAAATGCACAGTCTCATATATTTCTGCTAAATTAGTGACCACTCCACTGTGTACGTTTGCAGAAGGAATACTATCCGGAAGGGCTTTTGTCGACCACCAAACAAAATATCATTGAAATTGGTATCGATACAAATTCCATACTGAGCATGACAAATCAATTACAGATAACTGTAAGTTCATATGATAATATTTGGTAATAAGCACTAAGAGGATTATATCATATTTTTATAATATTAATCTACGTCTAGATCTAAAACTTGTTGTATAATAAAGTTATAACAATTCTGTATATTATCGTTTACGTAAAATTATATTGGAATGAAAAAAATATATTATAAGATATTGTATTAACCTCGTTAAAAGACATTGTATTTACATAGTTAGAGAATTTTACAATATCGTATTAACGTAAAGTCCAGTAGTAGTAGTATTCGAAACATTACAGACATAGTATTTTCTAAATTACACTGTAAGTTCAACGAGAAAGGCATAGTATTCACAACGTAAATACATTGTATCTAAAAAGACATTGTATCTACAACGTTAAAAGACATTGTATTTACGACGTAAAAAAATTGTATTTACAACGTTAAAAGACATTGTATTTACAACCTTAAAAGACATTGTATTTACAACCTTAAAAGACACTGTATTTACAACCTTAAAAGACACTGTATTTACAACGTTAAAAGACATTGTATTTACAACCTTAAAAGACATTGTATTTACAACCTTAAAAGACACTGTATTTACAACCTTAAAAGACATTGTATTTACAACCTTAAAAGACACTGTATTTACAACCTTAAAAGACACTGTATTTACGACGTTAAAAGACATTGTATTTACAACGTTAAAAGACATTGTATTTACAACCTTAAAAGACATTGTATTTACAACCTTAAAAGACACTGTATTTACAACCTTAAAAGACATTGTATTTACAACCTTAAAAGACACTGTATTTACAACCTTAAAAGACACTGTATTTACGACGTTAAAAGACACTGTATTTACAACGTTAAAAGACATTGTATTTACAACCTTAAAAGACATTGTATTTACAACCTTAAAAGACACTGTATTTACAACCTTAAAAGACATTGTATTAAATTTTCAACGTAGAAGACATTTTATTTACGACATAAGAGTTTTGTCGTTCGGTCCCTGGACAATACACTATCGAAAAAGTAAAGGACAATGACATTGGCCTACTCTTTTTTGATTTCCAACTTTCGATGGATCTTTAACATGCACAACTTGATTTGCACGGGGCCTAGATTTATTATCCTATTCGAAGACAAAACCACCTTTTCCATGTCAATCCATTCCATTCGTGGAAAACGGAGGCAATGAATTCGATGAGAAACAGACACACACGATTTGATCGGAACACGCTTCGTCTTTGTTAACATTAAACGTAAAAGTCCCTCGCTAATGCTGATTGTTTGATTGAGATTACATCAGCTTTGGACCAGACAAAGAGATAGCCTGTGCTAATCCTAATGAAAAGTAAAAAGCGATTTAATATAAAGGACGACTCAACGGGGAGCCATTAAACACTGCTACAATCTAGAAAAACAGGAAAGCCACGTCTTTAAGGAAATAAGATATACATTAAAAGGTTTCTTAGAATAAATCTGTTTTCTTCTAATAAGTGTGTAAGAAAGATTATTTATGCTTTGTTTTAAGATAGAATAGAGCCTCTTAGTCACGCTACATCTAGTAGTAAATAATAAACAGGTGAGGTTGAAAACTCAGCGAAAACAACATTTGCGCACATCCTTTTTCATTCATTTTATATGTTTTAATAGCCTTTAAAAGCTATCAAGGAGCTGCGGTGATTTTTCTATCCGTTTCTCCGCGGCAAGTAGGTCGGTGGGGCTGACATGAATCAACTAATTAGGATTGGACAATTAACCGAGGCTCCGTATGCTACAGGCTGTGCAAATTAGGTTTCCTTAGCGGTTGGAAATTGAAAACAAAACTGCGACTGAAGCAGGATTGAATTTAAGAGCTGTTTCAGGGCATTAAATAACCCTTTTTGTGATCCAGCATTTCCTATAATTAGCCAAAATCAAAATTATCACGAAGATCTTCGAATCAAATGTAAATGTATACTTTTCTATCAAAGCTAGAAATATACTCTCAGCGGTCTTTTTATAATCTTAACTTCATTGGTAAGATCGATCTGAAGTCTACAATAGCAACTTTTAACATTTCAAAGCGAATTTTAATCAAATGTGAATCAAAATCAACTAAATTTATCACAACTGCAATTTGGTGAGATAAATTGCTAATTAAATTTGTTCCTCTTCGTTAAAATACAGGAAAGTAAGCTGTAAAACTTTTGAACTAAAGCCATCTAGGACATTCCAAATAGACCTTTTTGGGCCAAATTAGGAATCAACTGCACCTTCCTCAACAAGTATGGACCTGTTTTTGATATTTTCTAGTTCTAAAAATAGCACAAGGCCGCCAGATGCTAGGCCTAATGGACTTGGCTTTTCCCCCCTTTATCTCGTCACATTCAAAATTGACAGCAGAAGACCATATGCTCAGAAAAATTAACAATAACGTTCAATGATGAATTACCATCAGCAACGCGACAAGATCCCGAGAGACTTAGCAATTCCCAATAAACCATTAATTATGGTTCTGTCCCTTATCAGAATGACAATCTTACCCAGAATGAAGGCACTAGGAAATGAGGACAATCTTGTGACTAGAAAAACACAGCCCTTAAGAATTGATGGTGGCATCCATTTGATAGCATTGATAAATATATTTGGAAATAACAATGTGTAGGTTCAATATCTTGTTTCACAAAGATATCAACTTTTAAAGTTCACTAGGATTCTTTCTACCAGCCGAACATTGGCCAAACGCATGGAAAAGGTAAATTTAGTTATTCTTTCGTTTTGTGTTTATTGAATTCCTAACATGTCGTATGATTGAAAAAAAAACGAAACGAAATACTACAAGTCAGTCTTACAAAAAGAGTTAACCTTTTCTTTACTAGTAATAAAATTTGCAATTTCAATAAATATTTTGACGCCAAATTGTCATATTACACAGACAAGTATGGTCATACTTCTATGAAAGAAATGTCAAAACTATTGTGTTGCGACCAATCATTTCATATAGGGTTCCCATTAGTCATTTACAATACCCATTGGTCATATTAAATATATCATTCATTTTATTATTTATTAATAATTTATTAATAGGTTTATTACAACTTCGTTTGATTGTCTGTTGTATTCTACACATCGTTAACTTTTTTATACACAGTTCACTCCCTTGATGAAGATAATTTAGCGGACGTTAGTTTGAAATTTCGATAAAGAAATGAGATTTTACTTCTTACTTTTCTATGCCTGGTTTAGCACATGCGACGCCATACAGTGTTCAATCATTCAATGAGGTAAATTTTAATATGAACACCCTGTAGAACACCCTGTTGACTATCTCATCCGATACACGCTTTTTCCGTAGTATTCAAGGCTGGATATAATTTGACAGGCAACACCCCTTATTTATCAAATGATTTTTACCAATCACATATTATATACAATTTCATATTGAATAAGAGTATGCATGTGTTGAAGAGTTCAATATAAAATCGAGGAGTGTCAAGTAGTTTTTTCTTAAATAAGAATAATCAATAAGAACATTACTGAGAATATTTCTTTAATAAAAACCTCTTTACAATTCTTTTATAAAAAAAAAGATAAACTCTATACACTCCATTTAACAAAACCTCTTTACAATCCCATTAATAAAACCTCTTTTATAACCCTTTAACAATCCCTTTTTTGAAATATCATAACAATCCCTTAAAAAAACATCTTTACAATTCCTTTAATAAAATATCTTAACAATCCCTTAAAGAAAAATTTTATCAATCTCCTTAATAAAACCTCTCTACAACGCTTTAATAAAACCTCTCTACAATGCCTTAATAAAACCTCTCTAAAATGCCTTAATAAAAACTTTTAACATTGCCCTTAATAAAAACTTTTAACAATGCCCTTAACCTCTCTACAACCCCTTTGATAAAACTCCTTTACAATCCCTTTAATAGGAAGTCAATCTCAAGATGAAATGTGTTAGGTATGGTTTATTTGATTAGAAGCAGAAAGAATAAAAGTGTGACTTATCTGGAACTTTCTTTATTCCTGCTATTCCCCAGAGACAATGTCTGCTTTCTCTCAACGCTACAATATGTCGCACCTCTTTAAATTAATACAGTAAAAATTCTCAAAAGTCTTTCAAATTTTTTAAAGTTTTAACAAATTAGGTCCTCCGATCATTATTTTTTCTGCGTATTGTAATATGTATATATTTATGTAAAATATTCACCGATCAATCGAATATAAGCAGTAAGCAGAACTTACGACTAAGTAAATAGACATTAGAACAAGAATACAGTGAGCACTCTAGGACCAGTTTAACAACTATCTAGTAAGAATTTAATCAATTAAAGTTTTTTTTAATTATTTTACAGCGATGCTTAAAGCGACTGTATTTTAAGAAGGTTCGACAAGTGTTCACATTAATGAAAACTATAGACTCAAATCTAGAATGCTGGTTTTCAACCTGTATTTGCACGTGTCCGCAGATCGTATCAGCAAGAAGAACTGTGGACTGTGGACATGTCCCCGTGGTTGAAAACCTACGATCTAGCTAGAAATATGTTCCCCTTACCATCTGAAAGTTTTAATTCAAAATATCTTGTCGTTTATCATTAGAAATAAAAAAAAACCTATTTAAAGGGTTTACATAAACATTGATTGGTCTTATAGCCTCGTTACACCGGAAAGGTGTCCTACGGTAACGGAAATTAGTTCAGAGCATGGATGGCGGGCGCCTATGTCGCTGTTGAGATCGGCACGGAACAGAGAATATATTTAGACAAACGTCGTAACATCTCCACAAAAGCAAGTGCACCAAGCCCATATATTTATTATAAAAGCGTCCTGGGGACGCAATATGGTCGATTGATAGCGACTTATGTAGAATTTGATATTTTAAGAGACTTCTCGCGTTGTTTTCAAATTTTCCGGCAACCAAGTACAATTTTACTTATATAGCAAATGGTGGAAGTACAGTGTGACGGGGCTACTATGTGTTGGTGAAGTATAAATCTTTTCACGTATTATATACAACGTTTTTTTTTTTATTGTTTAAAATGTTGCATACTGCCCCTTTAAATATAGCTCCTAATGATAGACGTTAGTGGTGCGAAAAACGGTTTCCAAAGCTAGTATTATATGGAAAATCATATCCAAAAGCAAAGTCTTAAAAGCAGACTACATAATTAGAGTTCCCTTCGGAACATCTAGATGAAACCTCAATACAGTTAAATTAAATAATAGTAAACAGCAGAGTACCTAATTAGCTATTTCTATATAATGCCCGCTAACGCTTGTCATAGAAAGATGGAGGATTACAAATTGTTACAAGATGATAAATCTTAACGTATTAAATTTTTCTCGACTATCGACAATTCTTATTAATCACTCAAAATAACAAGTTTCGGATTCAGTCTTAATATTTCGATATTGTTCTACAATCTTGATGTATTGAGCACTACTTGTGAAAATATTTTGTATTTCAAATTCAGACAGGCGATTGGAGAACAATTTTCACCAAAAATCGAGTAGCTTCGACAAAAATCAAATGGAAGGACACTTTTTGCCAGATCGTGGTCGTCCCAGGAGAATACGAATACGAATAAACCAGTAGCTAGCCAAGGAAACCGAGAGGCCACAAACCAACTGGTTGACAGTTACATTTTTCAACTATATGAACATTTTCAATAGTGGACTAATTACATCTGGGTCCTCTGACCAATGGTGTACTAGATTTGGTTTGTTCTACCTTGTATCTTTGCCTCACCCTACCTGTACCCTACCGGTTATCCGAATACTCAGTATGCCCCCGGACATTTCTCTAACAAGATCAAACGCTGAAAGCTGAAAATTCTACTAAAAACCAGATCCAAGATGTTCATAAATATCGGGAGTCGATTCCTCAAATACCAGACAGACATATTGTGGTCAATGAGTTTAATGCGTGACGGACATATTTCAATCTCTATTTTCATTGTATCCCTGGTCAATTGTCCGGTTTAATAACCAGGCGGACTCTTGGCGATGGAATTTCAGATAATTCTTAAGATATTTCAATTTCATTATATTCTCTAACCCACTCAGACTTTAAATTCAATCAACTTTCTTTTCAAATCTTTTTATCCCTTTTATAATTTCTACAGAGACTTTCAATATCACTAATATCATTTTGTAGCCTTTAGTGAAATGCAACCATTTTAATAAGATTTCCATTCGATCGACTTCGATGATTTAAAGGGAATTGTAGGAATCACAGAGGTTTGACTGAAAATCACAATAGTCCAAATTGTTGCTGAAAATGTCTCTGCTGCACATAAAAAAGTTTAGAAAACCACTTCACAATCCTTTTATTGATTTGTGGAATAATGCATCAGTATTAAAAAATCTGAAAGAGTATGTCATTTCGTTCGTTGAGAATTTCATAACAAAACCGTTAAAACTAACTACAACTAAGCGTTTTATGACAAAGCTATCACAAAGTGCCTTAGCTGTTATTAGCACATATGGCGATGGCGATGGTTAAGCATATCTATAAATACAGGAACCATAAACATCTGACTGGAAATTGGAATGATGCAAATAGAAGCCAGAAATGAATCCGATACACGCTAGAAAAGCTAGAAAACCTCTTTACAATTCCTTTAAGTCCGGAAAACTTTAATTAAGTAACTTCCTGACACTATCAGGACTGCTGTAGAGTTCCAAATTGTTGGAAAGATAAAGCTTTCAGACATACCATACTGATCTGTCTTCTCATTGAATACTCTTTTAATTTTCATTTACATTTTTATAATTGATAGAAAAGGGCTTAATTGGCGATGGCGGAACTGTCGTCTAGTCACCGATAAAAATAATTTTTTAGACTTTCTCTTGATAGACTGTGTATAATAGTTAAAAGATTGTTATGATGTCACTATCGTGAAACTTGTTAATAATATCTAAGGGACTTTGCGATAGCTACGTCATACGTTTAATTTAAGTGGAATTGCAAAAACCACAAACGTCTGATTGAAAATTGGAATAGTGCAAATCGATACTAGAAATGTCCCCGATACAACAAACTTAGAAAACATTCCCTTTAAAGTAAGCTTATCTGACCTAATGTGTCGTGCCCGAAGCACACCATGCTTACTCTTTGGAGGACTCTACAACTATACAACTTTTACTCTCAATTTTGCCATACTTTGATTCAGATTTTGATTAACGGAATTGTCTGGCTTGTACAGATTTTTGTTGTTTTTATCTGCGATCGTATGATTCAATTTTTATACGCCCATATGAAACACTCAAGAAGACACAATTCTTGATAGATTTTATTCAAAATCAGAAAAATATTTAGTATAAATTATTGCCCTTGGTCCTGAAAATACGTACAATTTTTAGCACGTAAACACTCTAGAAGGCCCAATTCTTGACGGATTTTGGCAAAACTTGGTAATATTATTCAGTATCGCCCCAAAAACTTCAAAAAAAAAGAAGTGTATGACTGAAGGTTGAATATTATTTAGAGGTGATTGTTACTATACTGCCAAATATTTTCATTCAAAATCAAAGCTGCCAGTGAGCGTATATCATCTTATAAGCCTATTTTTTACAGTGACGTTGGTTGACCACACCTTTACCAATAGGTTCAGAGCATCCAAAAAACTAAAAACAATCCACAAGTTTGCTTCGAAATATGGCTCAATACTTTTTTGGAGTAACGAAACAAGCATTTTTTATAAGGAAAACAACTTAGGACTTCTAGAATCCTCTCTACCGGCTGGTCCTTGGCCCAGTGTGTTTGCATTGGTCTTTTCGGACCCATTTACAGCTGTGAGGAACGATGAGCATTGGTCTTATTCTCAATGACTTAATTATCAATGTTAGTGATTGACCCACCAGACGACTGGAGCACTAAAATTACCACAATATAATTATTGGGGAATAAGGCCATTGACATTCACTCGTCGACCAAGATTAGAACCTATGACCGCCATTTGCTATCTAAAACCTTTGACTAAGAGATCGTGCTTCCTTATAACTACGATTCCCACAAAAATGTGCCATCGAGAGTTATTGGCTGGGTGATTCGAAGTCTAGAAAACAAAATAAAACCTTCAACCAGACCCATTAAAATTTGCAAGTCTAATTTCATAGTCGGAAACACTTATGAAATGGCTGATGACAGAGCATTCTACGGATTTAATGAGGCCATAAGTTGTGGTAGATTTAATCAACTTCCGAGTTGGGATGTACAAATACACATATGTATTTCACACAAACTAATTATGCACTGTGTTCGCTCGGAAGAATATATTGCTATGTTACGATCGCCTAGGGAATAAATGTTGAATAAATTGGATGGTAGAAATAGCTAATCGTATTGAAGCGTGTCCTTTTATTCGAACAATTGTTAGGAAATTAACCGAGTCTCTTAGTTCTAGATGTGGATCAAAGTCGAACGTGAAAACGATGCGTTATGCAATTTTCACTATATATCAAATAACTAAGGGTAAAAATTAATATGTAATTTTTATTTAATTAATTTATGTCATTGATTCCATAATTGGGGAATGGTTATTCCTTGATAATATTTAATAATTCATTAAACTCTTAGTTTTAGTGAAATTGCAAGATAAACAGATATCTGAGTAAAAATTGAAATGGTGCAAGTAAATATGATCAGTGCCGCCGATATACTTTAAAAAGTTTGAAAAACTCCTTCGATCCTTTTAATGAGGATTCAAACCCACGACACTAAATCGTTAGTGTGCGATCTTACACACTATTTCGACTGACTTCGATTTCACGCACCTCGAATTGTGATGCAATTGTCCAAAGCACTCTAAAACCATCAATAAGAAAAAAACAGGAAACACACTAGTCGTATTAGAAAAGGGTAAAAAAACACCCTGACATTTGCTAAATAAATGTCAACAGAAATCAAATTTACTTAACAACTGTAAGTTTTTAGCAGGTCTAAGTAGTTGTCAAACAGAACGTTGTCTCTAAAGCAAAAATCTTCCAAAATCGGATTAAAATATCAAAAATGTACATCATAATTATATTAAGCTTAAAGAACAAAAAAAGATTCAAATTAATATAATTACATTACACTTGTATTAGGATTTTTTGAAGAAGTGGGATTTTCAAAGATAATTGTATTATAATATAAAAAAAAACCAAATTGTCCTATTTTCTAGTTTTCTCTAGGGGTTCAAGGACAGATTCTTGGATAGAATTTGAAGGACAAAAACAATTTTTTGGGGGATAGTCTAATTTTTTTGCAAATCGATGCTATCATTGTCTCCGATACTTCAAAGTTTGAAAAAACTCTTTAAAATACGTCGGAAATACGTTGGAAATAAAATAGAACCGTTATATAATCCTGCACCTGATAAGGCATATGAAGTCAGGTGATGACAGTGCGGTGTGCAATGAGGGACAAATTTATATAGAGGGTGGTAATTGCCTTCGGTTTTGATTCCCCACCTTAATGGAATTTTTGACATACACAGCCTGTAGCACACCCTTTTTCTATTTTCAACGCATATATAAAGGGGCCTCGGTTTACTGTCCCATCCAAACAACATTTCCATTTCAGTCCCTTCGACCTTCATCACTGACATGTGGAAACACGGTTGGACAATTCAAAATAACACAGCCATCGTAAATCTATGCAATAGACAAAGAGCATTGGCGTCTATTACATTTGAAGTGCATGATAACCAAATCATACGATGTTCGATGCAGGAAAAATTTACTGATATTTTGTGCAGGTATATTAATCAGGTATAGCCCTGTTAATTGATGAAGTTTTGATTGATATTGGTGTTCTATGATCAATTCGGGTGTGTCGACGAAGACTTAAACAACATAGTAATCTATATCATTCAGGAAACAATAATCATAAAAGGAGGTTAATTTGTCCGCACTCAAATGAATGGAGTCTTGCTTATTTGCACCTTATTGAACTAATGAAGACTGGCAACGCCATAGAGAGTACAATGAAGGGATTGTTTATGAGATTGTAAATAGGTTTTTTGAACTTTATTATTTGATGGCATTAATATCAGAAAACTGCTTAAATTTTTTTCTTTTTGCAAGAATCAAAGATGACTGACTGAAAATTGGAATGGTGCAAACTAGTGTTCCCTATACACATACATAAGATTTTAAAAATATTTACATTCCTTTAAAGAAATACTGCCTATAAGAATGGACATAAAATTTAAGTCTAAAACTTGGTCAATAAGATTATATATTCATCAGTTGGACTTACCAGGCGCCATGACTAAACAATAGATAAGAAAATAGATAGATAGTGTTTCAAAATTACTTAGTTTATTGATTTATTTCTTATTATCGTTTTAAGAATTATTACTTAGTTTTATGGATTTATTGGATTAAAGAGGGATTCTGTAGTAAAGTTATGACACTGTCCACTCATGAACAAAGACTAATTATCAATTTCATCCTAAGAGGTAGTATACCTTTAAAAAATTACTTTTGGTCTTCTGTTAACAACAAATACGTTCTCTATACCATATTACATTTATCTCAACATAGAAATACATGAAATAGAATGATATTGCAATCATTTGTGTTTAGAAACCAGCTCCATTCAGAATCTTGGTATTTCAAATTGGAATTTTATTTGCTTAACACCCCCGCTCTTACCGCAATAAACGTTCCTGGCTTTTCCCTTTATACCTTAAACGACTATACATTACGATCATTCCATTATCATAACAGTACAGGCCTCAGCAAATTAGAAGAAAGCATGATAGGCGATATGGGTTGGGCTTAAATCAACTGGTAACAATATACACGTCGCAGATTCTTCCTATATCAGGAATTGAACACTGGAACCGCGGTCTCAAAGACTTAAAGACTTTTACCTGAACACTGTAGGATTGTAGTTATAGTGAAAGCGTGCTGTCGTGTCGCCAACTCTAGTGTATGGTAGTTTAGAGGAACTTTACAAAATATTTTTGAAGAAATTTTATTTACACACTAAGGTAGGTAGTAGTTTCGATTTATATTTAAAATTTCCATTTTCTTTTTCAATATTCACATGTAATTTTGTATATCTACATTGGCAAATTAACATTTTTTTTGCACATAGATTTCAGCTTTGAATTGATTGGTATTTTTTACGTACTGTATTTACATTTTATTCTGTATATTTGCATTTTTTTTTGTATATCTACATTCAATTTTGTATATTTACATCATTCCGTAAATTTACATTTCATTTTGCATAAAAATATATCAGTTGTCAATTACAATTTCCTTTTTTCAATTGTTTAACATATCTGTAGCAAAGCCAAATTTGGTTTCTACTTACATAGCCAAAACGTCTGATTATTAAAACTGGTTTCTGAACTGTGTTAAATTTTATTGATTTTGGGATATTTCCAATTTTGAATCTGAAATAATAAAAAAAATTACAAATTTAAATTTTAAGGATCTTTCTTAAATGATATTGTATCGCTCTTTATTGCGAACAAAATAAATATATAATTATTTTGATAAATGGCTATGAGAGACGGTGGCGGGAGACATTTTAAAATCGAAGGGCTTCTCACTAAAATTAGAAATTTGTATATGCCAAATTTATTACGCAGTCGTCTAATTTTTAAAGTCTAAAGATTTTATCGGCTTTTTATAGAATTTGATTCATTGTTGTGACTTTACTAAACTACGCCAACATTGACTTGTGAACGCAATAAAGGTGTTTTGTTGAAAATCGGTATGCTAAGTATGTTTGTAGATGCTAGAATTTTGCGTTGAACCTTTCTGTACCAAACAGGTCTGATAGCGCTGATATCAGTTTGACTAAGATTCAATATGAAGGGTATATTTGGCTTCACTAGTCGACAGAGCCTGATTTCATCCGGTATTTGTGGAAGCAACTTATTGAGTTGGGAAACACTCTTGAGACACAGTTGCTAACTTGACATCTATATCTGTATTTTTAAATGCTCATTTCTTTCTGTCAGTTAAAAGAAGCAGTTGAATGTTAAATGAGTTTATTGACCACAGAACACGAAACTGTCAGTATCTGTTTTCATTATTTTAATGAAGTAATATTTCTCTTGCCCTTTAGTTATTGTAATGACGAAAAGGTCCATTGGAAGGTTTGATTTCAAAATTGATATTCGTTCTGAAGTTGGCATTCGATTTGTGCATGGCGGTTTTCTTACTTTGGTAACTACCGCTTAATTTTTTGTATCAGTGGTGCGACTCATTGCGCGGACCCGCCCAGCAAACTAGGTCCTACCCAGTTCCTCCTCATCAGATTCTAGATCTCGTGATCCACATTTTTACATATATTTCTCTTGACTATTTTATGATAGCGTGTGGGGCACAGAAAATGAAATGAAATGAATGGGTTTTACGTCCTGCTCTTCTGCACCATGTGGGCTAATGAAGACAGGCAACGCCATGCAGAGTGTGCAATGAGGGACATTTTGCCAGAACAGTGGCATTAGCCTGCTCTTTTTCGATTTCCAACTGTCGAGGGATCTTTAACGTGCACAGCCTGTAGCACACGGTCCCCTCCGAACGACTAAACTCTTTTTCCATGTCAGTCTCTCTTACCTGCATCACTGACAGGGGGAAACCGGGTTGAAAAAGGTATTATCTTGACCTATGCCGGGATTGAATCCTGGACCTTCAGGTTAGCGAGCAAGCGTCTTAACTCACTGAGCCACCGCGGCTCCCCGTGTGGGGCACAGAGACGTTGTAGAATATGCGGTAATTTCTTGATAAACTCATTAATGGTTAAGATTTAAATACGAAAAGTTATGAAACTTTGGCTTTCGTCATGGTGAAAATGCTCAAATATTTCTGGCGCTGAACAGTGACGATATCACATCCGTATATCACATCTGAGAAACTGTGTAAATGCTTAATTTACAATGAAACAAAAACACTTCCGAACTAGAAATTTTCTAAATTCTGGTTGAAAGGTGTTAATTTTAGATTACATGTTTCAAACTGAAAGTTCCGAATGTATACCTGATTAAAGTAATCAGCACCTGCTAAACTGACACCTACACAGCCCCACCCCACCATCTACATAGTAATATAAAATATATACCTGATTTACTGTACAAATATTACAGACAATATGCTCAGTACAAGACCTAGAATTGAAGACGAATTAAGAAACTTACAATACAAAAGTTTACACTTACAAATTCAAAACTGATCTAAGATTAAGTTTGACTGTTGGTAAGAAGAGCAGAATAGAAGAAGAGTAAGCCAGTCAACAAGCCAAACTATAAGAAAGGTGTAATTAGTTTTGAGCTGTGTTTAATAGGAATTAGAATAATAGTGTTCAATATGTTTAAGTATACATGTGATACAAACTGTACTTTCGGTTTCAAATCTGTAATGTAAAATTAACTCCGTTACAAAATCAACTTCACAGTGATAATGTGTGCTATTCTGAAGCTGATATTCTAATTTCCATTAAATGAACTATAACTATAAGTGTAATTTGAATTATCATATAAAAATCATACAGATAAATATTAGTGTATTCTAGAATTGTATATCTGAATCTATCGTATCTATAACCAAAATTTGAATTATCATATAAAAATCATACAGATGTATATTTTATCTAAATCTATCGCATCTAGAAACTCTTTTGGAAATTTAAGCCAGAGGTGCATTTTGAATTATCATTCAAAAGATGAGGCCTAATTAAGTTACCATACATCTTTAATGCGTAGTTATTCAAATCCGGCATTCTTTAGCTACAAAAACTAAGTGGTTTACTTGAATTCCCGCGTCAATTATGGACAGCTAAGTGACTAATGGAGAATAAATGCTTACAATTTGAATTTTTAAAGACTAATTAATGTCTCTGGAGCATTACGTGAATAAATATATTATATAATTCACTATTTTTTTAAAATAATAATGATGATATATATATATGATGCTGCAAGGAATACGTAAAATCATCAGTCGTTTACACCAGTACGTCGACATTCTAGAATATTACTCAATGTTTGTGCAATAAAATTACATCAGTAAAACGAGAATGTTTTCCAAGGATAAACCTAAAACAAAATTTGATCTGTATTACTTTCAGAAAGCAAATAGACGGGATAATTATTGAATGTTTAATGGATTGTAAAGAGGTTTTTATGTGTATTGGAAAACACTGATATGCACCATTGCAATTTTCAGTCAGGCGTCTGTGGTTCTTACAATTCCACCAGAACTAAGTGGTTTATGACGTGGCTATCTAAGCTGCTAATCATATCTAAGGGGTTTTGAGATCGTGTAATTTTGCCAGTACAACAGCATTATCCTACTCATTATCCAACTGTCTGGATCGTTAACTTTTTCAATTGTCAGTTCCTTCCACTGACAGGGTGAAACCAGTTTGAATGTTAATGGTATTTTCTCGATCTATGCCTCAACTGAAAGATGGACCTCCAGGTTAGCTTGCTCTCTGAGCTATAGCCGACAGAGATTGAAAAGCAAACTCTACTGAAAAGCAAAAGAAAATGATATAATTTAACAAATACAGTTACATGTTCTGTAGTCAATAAACTCGTTTAACATTCTACTGTTTCTCTTCGTTACTTTTTAAACTCAATTATGATTTGCTCTCTCATGTGAAAAGTTTCGTTTTACATTTGGATCGTTGGCACATGTTTGTTTTATTTTCTCTGGTGCCTTTACTTACTTTTAGGCTATATAAACATTTGAAAAGAAAGAAATTATATTATACATGATACATTCAAATGATATTTCTTTTACCATTCAGTATATTAGTAGAATGACCCATTCCTACAACCTTATTACTGCTTCTCTGTGTCACTCTAAAACCAATTGGATTTCTTAACAAAAGCGCTTGAAAATAAAGATATATATCATGATAAATCCACAATGTTTCTTTCGTCTTTCAGTATATTTGGTAGTAAGATGTCTGTTCAGAACCATTTCATTAGCATCAGTTGATTAATTATTAATGTCGGCTCGTCAGTCGTTCTACTTGTTAATCGACGTTTAACTCTTATTAAATACTCCCCACAATAAAATAGATTAAGAGTTCTGTCATTAGCACCCTTCAATATATAGAATATACCGAATTAAACCCGCCAACCTGCTAGCAAATCAGTTAAACGGCATTGCGAAATAGCCAATCTGTTCAATGACCATCGACATTGACATTAAGAGAAGTCGGTCGGAAAATCATAATTGTAGAAAATGAAGTAAGTGTGCCCATCATATGAAGACTGGACAATCAGAATGGGGCTAATAAAAGCTTTAAGTATACTCGATACACATATATAAAAAAAAACTAGAAAATCAGAATGGTACAAATAGAAACTATAGGTGTACCCAATACACATACAACAGCTAAAAAATCAGAATGGAGCAAATAGAACCAATAAAGTTCCATTAAAGGGACAGTCTATTTTTTTAAGTAGGCTATGATTGGCTGTATTCGTTAGCGTACAATCCAATCATATCATCACATTTACAAACTTCTGTGATATAAGAAAGATGGCCATTGCAAGGTATTAGCCACAGTTCGCAATAGCTTGACATTGTGATGATAGGACTAAACAGAAATTTAACTTTTTTAATTTTCATACTTGACCTTTCTTTGATTTTTTTTTTCATTTTCAGAATTAAAATGGAAATGAGATCGTCCACAATTTTAAGTTTGTTGGTTGTACTGTTGTTAGCAGCGCCTACGTTTTGTCTACCACCAGATCAAGGTTCAGAAATTGACGTAAGTAACATTTTGTCCCACGATGTCAATTTCCATGTTCCAACAGTGTCCCAAATACACATATGTCCATATTTTACAAGGATAACAACTTGAGGTTCTTGAGGATCCTGCTGATTTTTGGTCACACCTCATGGTTTGATATTTCTTGGATTATCCATACCTTTTTACAGCTGAGTCGCTGGGGTGAAAATCTTAAAATTGGTGTAAAAGGAAGAAAGAAAAGAAGGACAACAACTTAGGTTCAGGAGGATCCTTTCTCCCATCTGGTCCTTGGCCAAAACCCCTTGGCATTGATGTTTTACAAATTGTCTGTACCCATTTACACGGGAATCAAATAGGTGCATACTGAATGATAGTGTACATGCCAACCTCAACAGAAATTAATTCATTAATATTACTCTAATATACAATATAGCAGTAAAATATGGAATAGAATTGATAGTTATTATAGCCCCATGAGATTCCTTTATTAAAGTGAATTGTATGAGGATTGACTTTAGACATTGCCTTCACTAGAGCTTGAAATTATCAAAAGATACTATGAAATATCATAGAGAAAATCAATTCTAGCGATTCTACACACTTTGTTTCTGTAGTCAATTATTTATATGTGTACCATATGTCTTTTCTTTTTTTCTTTGCCTATGCGACACAGACAGATAGTCGAACATTATATATCTATTTCCTGTTTACTCAATCTAATCAAAATTAGACTGCAATTTCGTTTTTTTTCTGATATTTTTCGTCTTCATCTATTTTCAACCAATCAAAGCATGTAAGTCTATTCTGATTCCAATGAAGAATTGTGGGGAAAGCGAGCGAAAGCCACAGTAAAGCAACAAAATAGCCTCTTTGGGTTTCGCTATTCTACAATGCGTCATGTTTATGAAAAACAGGTCCTTCATGACACACTTCGATTGGTGAATAATAACGTCATTCAAACGCAAATAGGTAGAAAACTTGTTAGATTACAATGGAGGCGACGGAATATCCGAGAACAAATAAACAAAATCGTAATCTGTTTTTAATTAGATAGTTGTTTACTGTACTAATGTACATTACTGTTGAAATCTTTTTAAAAAACATGTAATATAAAATTGAATGAATGCGTTAATGATACATTAAAATAAACAAAAGGGTCGGGTAACTTTTCATAATATCAAACGTGTGTACAATCATTATTCCGCTTTATGAAAAATGCAATCGGATTAAATGCAGATCTGGCGTTTTGCGTTGGTTAACTTCATTGTCATCCATAATTTTTTGTTAAATCGTTCTTTGTTTTCCATTAATATGAATAATAATTGTTTTATGAAATTCATTTGCTGATAACTTTTTAATAGTTAAATGTTGTAAACACTTCAGTAAAATGGTGCATATTCCCAATATTTTAAGATTTGAAGTCACTTTCTACACATCTACTACTGACGTCATTTACCCCAAAATGGTTACGTCAAGCACCCATTGTAAAATATTTCTGTTTAGGGCTCTGATTAATTGCAGTTGCTGACGTACAATCCAATCAAATCCCTGCATTCCGCGATACAAGAAAGATAGCTATTGCGGTCAAGGTATGAGACGAAGTTTGTTATTTGCTTGACACTGTGGGGAAGATGTACTCATGCAGGATTGAACCTTGAACCTTCAGGTTAGCGAACAAGCATCTAACTCACTGAGAAGCCGCGGCTCCCCAATTTTCGTGAGAAAATTTGAATCCAATCAAGAAACCATATAGTCCCAACGTAGCTTCCTAACATAACAACTGTGTTTTCCATTGATAAAGCTCGTTCTAAAAGGAACATGTTTACTAAGACAAACGTCTCCAACTGAAATCCAATCAAGAAATAAATTAGAATGTCAACTTTAGCTTATTTTAGAGCTGGGGCTGTCTTAGTATTATCGTACATGGCATACTAAACGCTGACCTGTAAATACCATTTGATAACTCTTTAATCAAATGAAATAAATGAATTGTATAATGAGGAAATTTTTGCAGCTGCTGACTTCAATCAATGTCCTACTGTCGAGCGATCTTTAAAGTTCGCTATTTCAGGGGTTGATTTAGATCTTGAATGTGTGTAAATAATCTTAAGAAGTACTTGAAATATACGGAAAAAATAAAAAATGCTTGAAACTAGAAATATCACTTTCTATTTCTATATAGCCGATGTATTTTCTATATCTGACACAGTCTCGAGTAAAGACGAGTAGAATTGTCCATTTAACTGTCAAACGCGGATAATTCTGGACACACATGGATTTGAAGGTCCAAATTTGGACGATGGGCTTTGGATATCATTAGTCAAACGGTTAGCGAACATGTAGAGCCTGTCCCTTCCGAACGACTATACGCTTCTTCCATCTCAACCCCTTCGACCTGCATCACGGAGATGGGGAAAGTGCTCCTGATTGAGAAATCACACGGATGAACGTAAAACAATCATTATGCAATTTATCATTCATCAATAATAGAGTAAATATTACAAACTAAACTGATAACTAGACTGATTAAATATTTGAAATATCATATCAAGTATATCACATTATCATCATTAGTGTCCATTAAATATTGAAACGAGTTTCTAACAAATTGGTCAGGTTTTCAAAACCGCTTTATTTGAAGTGAAATAAATGAGGTTTTACGACCTACTTTCTACGCTTGATTGGGCTGATGAATTTGGATTACGCCGTGCAGTATGCAATAAAGGTCATTGACTAGACGAACTATTTTCCGATTTCCAACTATCCAGGGTTCTTTGTTCTGAAGGGGTCCTCACACCATAAAAAAATGACAATTTTCTTGTATGTAATGAGGTCATCTCCATTCCATCCTTTTCTTCGACAGAATAAACTACTAATTGTTATCTCTAATAAAAGTTAAAATATCCAAGCGTGGGGCTATTTCGAAGATGGTCGCCATCTTATAAAAGACATATTGTAATTGAAAATATGAACTAATCAAAAGACATGAATTTCATTATACGACGACGTCTTGGACTCAACAAATTTTATAAAGATTGGCGACGTAGTTTGAGTAAAAATCTAATTTGTACACAAGTACATAATGTCAAGTTGTTGTAAATACATCTCATTCCATAATTATCTTATACTTTACAAAATTTACTGTTTTCAAAGGTCTAAATCCACTAAGACATGATATTATCTACTTGGTGACCTGTCTCTCAAATACTTAGTATTATTTAGAGTCAACTTGTCGGTCTAAGCGATCACCAGCTGTGGTCATAAGTTTCGAAAGCAACTCTCATGCAACTTACAGTCTTCATTAGTCCACATGGTGCAGAAAAGTAGGACGTAAAACTTCATTTCATTTCTAACCCTAACCCAACCGAGTTGTGAGTTTTGCCCGGAACTCATGGCCACTTGCATTTTTCACAACCATACGTATCTGGTAATCGCTATGGTGAGCGTACCTCTACGCCTATGTAAATATCAAACATGAACCTTCTGAAATCTCAAATCTGTTAGTCTGCCCCTGGTTTATACTGCTAATCATTTGATATATAATATACAAGTAATCATGATTGTATTATAGATATGTATATTTTTTTCATTATCGTATTCGACTAGATCTTCCAATAAAATACCATAATGATATTAGCAGTATATAAAATATTCAACATGGAGCACTAAATCGAGAGTCTGATAATTAGCCCCATTGATTCGTCTGCTTCAGGGTGTTTTAATTGTTCCAATTTCCCTTAATGAAACTAAAATCAATCTAGTTGTATTATCTTTTATCACACTTTAACAGTTAAAGATACATTCTATCCCAAATTAGACGACATAAGCCTAAATTTTGTGGATACATGAGCAATTATTGGAAATTATATGAAATGAAGGAAATTGAAATAGAGTTGATTGGAAAATTTGCTTGCTCAGTATCCAATATTCAATTCGGTCATAGGTCGAGATACTACTTTTGAATTTTTCAATTCAATTTCCCCTTGTCAATGATGCAGGTCTGAGGGGCTTACATGGAAAAAAGCATTTAGTCGTTCGGATGGGACAATAAACCAACGCCTAGTGTGCTACAGGTTGTGCACGTTAGATCCATCGGCAGTTGGAAATCGAAAAAAGAGTAGGCTTATGCAACTGTTCTGGCAAAATGTCCCTCTCAGGCGTCTTTAGTTCAAACAGGTATAGAAAAGTTGGACTTTTATTTTGTAAAAAACTTCAAGAGACACTTTCTAGAACGTCGAGTGAGCTTCCATTGGAATCGAGTGGTTATTCTTAATAACGTTATAGCTACTGTCTTTAGTCTTACGTTTCTAAATTTAACATAATAGGTTGCACTAAAGCACTTAATAAGATTGCTGTTTTTAAATCCTTAACGTTAATTGATAAATTAGTGGAATAACTCGATGTGACATGTCTATTACTACATCAAGTAGGGTAGTAATTGGCACTTGTTAAAAAACCGAATTTGAATTCCATTTTGAAGGATTTGAAAAAAAGTATTACACATTTAAAGAAATGCAGGCCCTCTTAAATTTCCGTAAAAAAGAATTCAAATAGTGTTTTCTTTCAGCAGTAAAAATTAGATTAAGTGAAAATTCTTTTCTTTTTTTTTTAGATAAACGAATAAGAAGTTGTTTCCACCTAACTATAATGAAGGAATTCCA
Organism: Lottia gigantea; assembly: GCF_000327385.1. Taxonomy (NCBI): domain Eukaryota; kingdom Metazoa; phylum Mollusca; class Gastropoda; family Lottiidae; genus Lottia; species Lottia gigantea. Next base: position 580,816 of record NW_008706931.1, read on the forward strand.
ATGGCGCAGTGAGTTAGACGCTTGCTCGCTATCCGGAAGGTCCGGGGTTCAATACCAGTCAAAATATACATTAAATCCCGTTTTTACAATTCTTAGTGGTCGACATGTAAAAACGTCATTCAGATGAGACATTAAACTGAGGCCCGACAGTTGCCTAACACAATACTGCCCACATTAAACACTGCATGAGCGGTCTTTAGATGCCTAATTCAGGACAGAAGGGTGTTAAATTCCATTTCATTTAATTTCTACTGTACCTTATCATGAGTGGTCAGTGATATCCATATATTATCAAACAAAATCTGATTTGTTTTGTTTTTTTGTCACAAACAATGTTTCCATCCGTGTAAATGATCATATTAGATAAGGAAATACAATATTCGAATCGTGACAAGTCGATCTAAATTGTTCAATTATCCGGAAACTTCCTAAAAAGAAGCTTAAATTGTTGGAATCCGGAAATAATCATTGTTAATGGTGTGACTAAGCACCGTAAATCACAAACAAATTCAAGAAAACATTCGAAAAAGCTCAAAAGTTAATTTCTACGGTTTTTCTTTAAAATAAAAGAAACTAACCAATTTAAAGTCAGTAGAATTTAACAAAAAATAATTCTTGGAGGTATGACTTATCAACGCAAATACTCATATCAGCCTTTATGATTGGAGAACAGTAATATGAGTAATATGAATATTTTGTTAGATCTGTTCTGTTCTAATAACTGTTCTGTTCTAAGAAATAAGCCAGTTCTTCACTAGTAGTTATGCATAACAGATCACATTATGCAACAGACGATCGATTGTAAGGAATTGTTTATCTATGCCTTTTAGGATGACGTTATATTCGTTATAGGCGACTGGGGACACATCGTTTCTTCAACACGTTTGAAACTATTACAATTGTCTAACGTGTTTAACTATGGCATATAAATCTCGTATCATTGACCACGTAATACATATTCATGATGAAAAAGTGATTTTCTAACCGTCCAATCAACACTATTATAATATATACTTATTCTTACGGTAAGGTTTCAAAATAACTTGTGGGGTTCGTGGGTGTCCGAGAAATCACTTTATTGATGAAATAGGTCTTGATTAATTAAAATTCACCGTCTTACATAGATATATTAAGATTAAGTAAACAACGGTCTTGTCTATCTATTGCAGTGGTTCCCAACCTTTTTCAGATTTAATACCCCTGGAGCAATCACCTGGACCTTTCACACCCCCAAAAATTTGTTTCATCCACATTTCCAGCATGTGATGATGTTAGGTGCTCTCTCAATTCAAAATAAATTCTTCTCCTACACCAGTTGGCCACACCCCTGACACACTAGTCCCATGCCCCAGGGGGTTAAAATACTCCAGGTTGGGAACCGGGGATCTATTGAGAACATGAGAAAATGACTTAATAAAGGTTACCAGACATTTACACGACGAGAGAGATTACAATCCGCGACTACCACTGTTCGACGGAACCATGAAAATTACATCACACTTCTCATACAATATCAGAAAAACGACGAAGAATACCTTATACCCATAAACTGTTTATAACTTCATAATAGAAAGAAAATAACACATGAGCATTTCAGTGCAAACTTAATTTTAGTTCTTTTCAAAAAACAAAACCTTTGTTATGGCTACAGCATCTATAGTGTCAAACAATTTTTTTTGTTTTATTATCCAAAGTGTTAAGGCGTTAACTTAAATAGTAGAACGTTACACTTGGGACAGAACGGACAAAACATTCTTTCTAGAATAATGTCATCGGAGCATTCATTATTTAATTTGCACTTGGATGAATTGATTAACCCAACAAACAATACTAAATACTCTGAATCTGGGGAATTCATTTTTTTCTCATCACACACCATTTCACACCGTCATTATTTCTTATACTTCTATAGATTTTATAGAGCTGTCATTTTTCATCATTTTCTTAACTGACATCTTATATTACTTACAAAATAGAGCTAATATCTTTATAGAGATAATATTTCAATAGAGCTAATATTTCAATAGAGCTAATATTTTAATAGAGCTAACGTTTTAATAGAGTTAATATCTTTATAGAGATAATATTTTGATAGAGCTAACGTTTTAATAGAGTTAATATCTTTATAGAGATATTTTAATAGAGCTAATGTTTTAATAGAGTTAATATCTTTATAGAGATATTTTAATAGAGCTAATGTTTTAATAGAGTTAATATCTTTATAGAGATATTTTAATAGAGCTAATGTTTTAATAGAGCTAATATCTTTATAGAGATAATATTTAATAGAGCTAATGTTTTAATAGAGCTAATATCTTTATAGAGATAATATTTTAATAGAGCTAATGTTTTAATAGAGCTAATATCTTTATAGAGATAATATTTCAATAGAGCTAATGTTTTAATAGAGCTAACTATTTTATTAACTCATGCACATTTCATATAACTCACAAAATAGAGCAAATATTTTAATAGAGCAAATATTTTAATAGAGCAAATATTTTAATAGAGCAAATTTTTTAATATTCTAATAGAGATAACATTTCTATAACAACTATTTTCTTATCTGACATTTCATATAACTCACAAAATATTTTAATAGAGCTAATATTTCAATAGAGCTAATATTTTAATAGAGCTAATATTTCAATAGAGCTAATATTTTTGCAACAACTATTTCCATAACTGACATTTTATATAATTCACAAAATAGAGCTAATATATTATTTTAATAGAGCTTCCTTTGTAAAAGAGCTAATATTCTTATGACAACTATTTGCATAACTGACATTTTACATAACACACAAAATAGAGCTAATATATTTTTTTATAATGCTGTGATATCTTTATAGAGTTGACATAGCTATCGATTTAAATCCTAACATTTTGATACCTGACATTTTCATGTAACTACCATATTGTCATACATGCACTAATTGTATATAACTGACATTTTCACATAACGGAGCTTATATTTTTATAGAGCTAATATCTTGAAATGATTGTGTAAGAACTATATTAGGAGCTAATATAATAAAGTTTACTACCATGTGTCAATTTTTATTTTCATATTGAGTTACAATTAATATAAAGCAAAGAGAATATTATAGTTAAGAGAAAAAGTATTTTTAGTTTTTTTATCATATTCTTCCAGGATTTGGATAAAAGACCAAAATACATGGATACACGAGAAGAATTGTCAGTATTGAAAGATATGGTATATATTGTTCTTCAAGAGGTAGGTTTTGAAATAAATTGATAGATACGCATTTTGAGGCTGAATGTTTTCATTTTAGAGGTGAATATTCTCATTTTGAAGCTGAATGTTTTCATTTTGAAGCTGAATGTTTTCATTTTGAAGCTGAATGTTTTCATTTTGAAGCTGAATATTCTCATTTTGAAGCTGAATATTCTCATTTTGAAGCTGAATATTCTCATCTTGAAGCTGAATATTCTCATTTTGAAGCTGAATATTCTCATTTTGAAGCTGAATATTCTCATTTTGAAGCTGAATATTCTCATTTTGAAGCTGAATATTCTCATTTTGAAGCTGAATGTTTTCATTTTGAAGCTGAATAGTCTCATCTTGAAGCTGAATAGTCTCATCTTGAAGCTGAATATTCTCATTTTGAAGCTGAATATTCTCATGTTGAAGCTGAATGTTTTCATGTTGAAGCTGAATGTTTTCATTTTGAAGCTGAATGTTTTCATTTTGAAGCTGAATGTTTTCATTTTGAAGCCGAATATTCTCATTTTGAAGCTGAATATTCTCATTTTGAAGCTGAATATTCTCATTTTGAAGCTGAATATTCTCATGTTGAAGCTGAATGTTTTCATGTTGAAGCTGAATGTTTTCATTTTGAAGCTGAATGTTTTCATTTTGAAGCTGAATATTTTCATTTTGAAGCCGAATATTCTCATTTTGAAGCTGAATATTGCCATTTTGAGTTTGAGTTAACCCAATATTCAAATGTCAAGCTATTACGAACTAATGACATTGTGTGCACTTTTGTAGCACAAACTTTTGTAACAGCAACAATTCGATTGGATTGTTCGTATAGCCAATGAGAGCCCTTAACAGAAGCAATATGGCTGCACATATTGTGTCAGCATCTCTGATTTGTTGTATTTGCTAGCGTACAACCAAAGGGTTGCATTTACAAACTTTTATGACAATAAAAAGTGACCAGTGATGTCATGGTATAAGTTAATAATAGCTTCACATTGTGGCGATATAAGCTATACCTTTTGTGATATCCGTTTGTACCTCCAGGTTAGCACTAGGTAATAAGACATTAAGACAAAATTGAATTTTTACCTTTCAGTTGGCTGAAGATGGTAAAATTAACCCTGAACTGTTTACGATTCATGACCAGAAAGCCGTAGTTAAAAGAATGAAGTATATGGGTATTTGCATGAGGAGAACCAAATATAACGCTGTGGTACCTTACCCATGTCTCCGTTCAGGTATGCCTTAGGCCCTAATTTATCCAATTTCAACGAAATGATGGGAACCAAATATAACCCATTTCTCTGATAAGGTAAAACATATCTCAGCAGGTATGTCTTAGTCCCAAAATTACCTCGAATGGTTCAAATCGAAAGCATAGTGAATGAAACATTTTGTAGCATTTGGCACCACATTTTTCTTTTCTTCCATATAAATACAAAATACAAAGTGTATACAGTCAAAAAACGTTGTTATGAATAAAAAGTGAAATTCAATTAGAACGGTTCAACATTAGGGCAGTCTTTAAATATATTACTAATGAAATTAAATATTAATTTTTGAAATATGTACAGTTTTTCGACTGTGTAAAAGTTGTAGTAAGAAACACTATAAAGTATGTTTCGAACTGGCTTGTAATCAAATCAACACCTCCAATTGTAAATAGTTAATTTACTTCCCTGCAAATCTAACTATATGCGTTGTCTAATTGCGTTCTGGTTTTCCGTAGAGGGTTAATAAACAATCATGTTCCAATGAAACTTAACCCAGAGACTCGAATTATAGAGGGTTAACACGATTAGCCCTTAACGAGTTAGGGTCAGAAATTTACTAATTTCATTTCGACCGTTGTTTTTCATAGAAAATCTAATTATGATATAAAGTCACGTGGGTGAGTAAGGGAAAGAAAGAAAAATAACCGGAAGTTACGGTTAATCGGAACTATAAATATGTCTCATGTTCAGAAGCAGAAGACTAGTGATTTACAGTAGTTAGGCGACAGACTATGGAAATCCTGTTACCAAAATTACCAATAAAACACCATGTTTTAATGTTAGGGTGATGAAATTTTATTATAGAAATTTATATTTCTATAACCATATTACTGTGTCCAAATTGTATTGTGGCTAAATTATTTCGACGATGATTTTTTTTAACCAAAAAACAGTGACCATTATACCTTGTGTCCTATTGTGACCAAAATATTGTGAACAAATGTGACCAAAGTACCGTGTGACCAATTTACCGTGGGATCAGAGAACGGTGTTCAGTTTACCTTGTGATCATTTTACAGTGTTCAATTGGGATCAAATAGAGTTGACCAATATATCTTCTGACCAATTTACCTTCTGACATATTTACCTTCTGACTATTTTACCTTGGACCAACCTACTGTGCCCTAATGACCTCGTAAGAAAATTACTTTTACCAGATTACCTGTGACCAATTAACCTTGTGACCAAACCACTGTGACCAACTTACTGGGATTAATTTACCTTTGGACTTATTTTATCTTATGACTTTTTTATCTTATGACCAATTTACCTAGTGGCCAGAGTACAGTGTACTGTACTGTACCCTTTCCATTTTGTAACCAATTCACAAACATCCTTAATGTATCTTATCAGGAAATCGTATTGATGTTGTTTGTTATAAATAAACTCGACACTTACTCATCCTTTACAACTTTCCTTTTTTCTCGGATAATGAAACTCGGTATTGTATGACATGCTATATAAGAAACGATGTAAATAATATAAATAAAAAGCAACCATAGAGTCCAATCTAGAATGCCAATCACGTCATGCCTTTTACAATTTTAATGAGAAATTCAAAGAAGAATCTCTAATAAAAGGAAGAAGAATTTTTTTTCAAAATTCAACGACATAAAGAGCTTCAGTTCTTTAAAGCGGCGAAGAATTATAGAATAGTACAAAGCAAAGATGATGTAAATTATTCATGCGTGTTGTAAACTTGTTCTTGATATGTTGATCAAAGGTACAGTCTGATTTTACAAGAGGGCTGGAAGAGCTGGTGCTCAAATAGAGCAAAAACTTAAAAAAAATGTGTCGCTTACCTAATGTGAATGCTTTAAATAAAAGTATAATTTGAAGTTAATCCTTATGATATAACTTTTTAAAAGTTTTACGTAAACCTTTAAAAGTCGCTTTGTTTTTGGTTTGTGTTCGGAAACAAATGAACTATGTAAGCAAAACAAATTGAAGAGAAATATACAATCAACCATTTTCAAACCAAAAATTCAGGTTGGTCACGTAGATACAAAAATATTTTCGAAATCTTTTCACGTATAATTTATGTTTTTAGTAATGAAAATTCTTGCTTACTGCTTTTGGTAATTTGTCTATTTGTAATTTTGCCTTTCCGTATATGAAATGTGTCATGATCTATTTGCAGGACGTTAAGAAGGAAAGAAGAAGAAAGATTTTTCCCATGAATGTGATAGTCGTTACGTGTAGAATATCATCGCAGCTCTGCTTCAAAAACATTTTAAAAATTTATGTTACTATAGTGACGTGTTCAAAACTGTTTTTATTCTTTGTTGCTCTTTATATTTTTCTCTGACTGTTCATTTTCAATCAATATTTCATCAATTATAACACAATAAAATATCTTCATGCTCCAAAAAATTTCCTAATTGCCCACAAACCTGACTCAACTACCTTAGGGACTAGTTGAACTAAAGTCTTGGACCCCTACTCCTAAATACTAAAGAATGTACTAATGAATAAAATTATTATCCAACTTAGCAACCAGCAATATATAAAAAAAAAGTGAAATAAGCATTAACTACAGCCTGAAAATCTTCCATCAACAAGAATTAAATTGACTTATAGAGGGGTCTCAGAGTGATGGAGGGAGGAACACCAATCCGCAGGCCCCAATTATCTAGTTGAGCCAAAGCCAACATAATACTAAGTATGTCGTCACGAAGACATGTCTTGGGAATAGTAGCCCATGGGGTAGATCTGACAAGATTGAGATGGTGATAAAAAAGGATTCTTGGTTAGGATCAATTTCAAGAAGAAAAGATTGTAAGAAAATGAAAAAAATTATTTCGTTGTCAATAGTATGACAATACACGTATTGGTGATCACGTTAGCGAAAGCCCCTCTGTCAAAACACAAATTTCTTAGCATGGATACGTTTTGATTGAAACGTTAATGGACCTATGGTAGTTCCGATAAGACACACCTTGGTGATGATGTTAGGGGATATTCTTCTGAAAAGACACACCAATTTTCTCCGATAGGATACGTCTTGATTGAAACGTTAATGGGCCACTGGTAGTTCTTACAAGATACACCTTGGTGATGATATTCGGGGATGTTCGTCTGAAAAGACACACCAATTTTCTCAGATAAGAAACGTGTTAATGAGACATGTATTTAACGTCTTTAGAATAATAACGGGTAGTTCTGACCAGGTATGTCGTGGTGAAGACAGGATAACAGGATACATGTTGATCTCAAGCAAGAAATGGGGTCGGGCAAGACGGGCCACAAGCCTTAATAATCTTCATGTGAGATAAAGGTGTCGACTCACATACTGAATTATCGACTGGCTGCGCGGCATCAATGGGTCGGGGATTGCAATATAACTTAAAAGCTCATAAATAACTATATAATAACACTACACATTTCCTACGGACAAAAATTGTTACAGTTAGTACAACAGTAAGCCGGACTCACTCCACTAATTCATTTGCCATCTCTTCCCATGTTAAAACACGAAATTCAACCTTCTATAACTTTTTCCAGAAATCTCGTTGAAAGCTTTCCAACATGTCGAATGAAAGCCTGACCAATTCTCAATGTCTCCTAAAAAATTCATTATATGATGACCATGAAAATTTTGAGCTACTAAAATTGAAAGTAGACTACTACCGGTTATACTCATCCGCTGAGTTTGGCACTTCACAAAACGACTATTTTCAGAATTAGCCTTCCGCCTTTAAGTCTCTCATCATCTCAGCAAATCTGAAAGATAATGCAATTTCAGACATCAAATTCCAAATCTAGACCAAATTTTACCTAAAAATAGGCAGGCAAAAACCCCAAAAGGGAGAGAGAAAGAAGATTTCTAAAAATAGCCTGGACTACATTTCATTTGCATAAAATGTTTTAGTGGAGTGAGTCCAGCCAATGTTAACGACATTAATAATAGTTATCTCCCGTGAATTACAATACGGGGTATTTTTAGCTATCGTTGATGTGAAAAAGAAAAAAAAAACCAATGATTTTTACAAATTAGGTTCAGTCTATCAGATGGTCCTCGGCCAAAACTCTTGGCACTGAACTTTCCTATGAAATCAGTCTCATCTGTGTCGACTGGAGTAATGAGGAAAGATGACCTATTCAAGGTCATGATTGAGACTTGGAAAATTTTAAGTTTCAGTCTTCCCTACTCTATGTTAAATGATAAAAGATGTCCTTTTATACAATATGCAAGGTTCTAATAATGTATTTTGAAATTTGACTTCCTGTCAGTGGTGTTTCTATAAAACACTAAGTTGTTAGGAGAGCGGGGAAATAAGAGTCACAGAATTGTCCAGGTGGGATCCCTCAGCTAATAAAGACGGGAAATGAAGTTAAGGAAATTTTGCCAGGAAAGTGGCATTGGCCTATTTTTTTTAATTGTCAGAAGATCTTTAGGTATGGGAGGAGGAGCCTTGCAATTTCAAAGAATATTTCTTTGAATAAAGAAGGAAAATTTCTTTTATTTTAATTCGGTGAGTAAAGTATAAAAATGATATATCGAGTGTTTTTTAACTTAGAGAAATGTGTTTCCTACGTATTCTGAAGGTTCAACTAATACTGTCCTTTTAAGTTTCTCTCTAAGTATTTAATATTGTGTGCAGCCTCCCTCTGCCTGTACCTCACTCTATTTCTTGAGGGGTATGACAGCAGCCAATTGCATTGAAGCTGAGAACCATTTCTCCGAGAGTCATCATACAAAATTTCAATAGATGATAATTTTCAATATCTCAGAGGAAAGGAAATACTTTGAAATATAATGAACAATGACAGTCAACGAGGTGACCAAATTGATAAGGGAAATGTTTGATACTAAGCTTTTGAGCTATTTGCTGAAATCAGGCAGGCTGGTACAAACAGATGGAGGCAACAAATATATGAAATACTGTGAGAGAAACTTAAATAAATACCTATATCTATTTCAGTTTGGGTTGTGGATAGGTGAATGCTCTAATGTCATAACACCCTATATGACATATTCATAGACTCACATATCCTTTACCAGTTCATACGCCTATGTCAGCAAGATCTTGAAATATGATCTGCGGATCTTTATAGAAAACCTGCATAACGTACAATTTAATTGATTTATAAGCTTTATAAGCTCAACCTGTATATTATAAATCGTACATTGACCTAAATAATAATTGAAGTATACCCAAGAAGGTTACGTTATACGTCTTCTATTGTGCTTTAAAAGATTATATTTTTTTTAATAGATGACATTTTTGTACTTTAAAGGGACATTTCGCTTTTTCTGTAGGTCGAACATTTTTTTTGACTAAAATTTGAGAAAACTATACACCAAAATCTAGAGAAATGTGCCCTTTAACGTATATAGAAGTTTGAACTAAAAATATCCAACCGTTAATTTCAAACGCCAAAAATATTTAAAAACATTACGTAAGATTTTTAGGTTCATTATGCTTTTTGCAAGCTGTTAGAAAACTACTGTACGGATTTGAGACATAAACGCCTAATTTTAGAAAAATATAAACTAAATGTAAACAAAAAACTAGGTCAAACTGCTTAATTAACAATTAGTACTCTCTGTTTTCAATTAATCGTTTTAAAACAAATTCGGTTTGATCAACAAGATACATAAATATAAATGGCATATTTAGGAAATACTTTCAGGTATAATTTACAACGTTTTTGATTATGAAAACATTTTACAAAAAGACGGAATGTCCCTTTAAGTAAAGTTCATGTTAATCATATGACTTAAAGGGACAAGTTCTCCATTCCTTTAAAGTGCATCTTAGTCTGAGAAACGGGAATTGTTTAGCTAAGCTAATCAGTAATGATGTCACCAGACTGTAACATACCGATTGTTCGACATAGCCAACGTAATATAAATATTCCATCACATACAACATCTCATCCTCTAAATTTAAACTATCATTGGCAGCTTTCGCGACAGTAACGACATAAACGCTTAGTTTTACAAGTTTTACCAAGTCTAGAGACTCCCATCCCTAAGCGTGCCACTATCCTTTATTAAAAACAGATGTACTAAAGTAAGATACTAAAAGGTTAACACACAAGTTCACAACTTTTGCTGGGGCCCCTCAACCAAGGGTGATATTATTTAAGAAAATTGGGCCCTGTGTCAACTATGATTGCGAACATGAAAATAACTAAGACTTTTACTGTAGAGATGTCTTTAATCCTCCGACTACTCCAGCAGGTCATTAACGGGCATTAAATTGACTTAAAATGTGGTCGTAGATTGCAGGAGAGCACATTTTGACATTTTGTTCTGGTGTTGGCTTTATAATAGCTGAATATTATTAGTTGAAAAATTTGGAATACGTAGGAGACATATTTCTCTATAGTTTATTTTACTTAAATCTGTACTGTAGGCTAGTTTTTAACAGCTTCCAAAAGTATAAAGAATCTTAAAAGTTTACGTAAAATTTTTAAATAGTTTTGGCGTTAAAAATTTAGCGGCCGGAATTTTTGAGCTAAAACTTTCAGATATGTTAAGGGACATATTTCTCTAGATTTTGGTATATAGTTTTCACAAATTTGAGCAAAATACATTTTCGACCTAAAAAAAAGCAGAATGCCTCTTTCACAAAATTCCCCGGGGGAGTAGCAATTACTTAAGTCCAAGGGCACCTACACAAAAAGTTGAGCCACTGTAGTTTTAGTGGAATTGCAATAACCACAAACTGGATACATTTTAAAAGTTTCAAAACCTCCTTCTATCCCTTTAATGAGGTGCAAATTTCTCGACTAACCTTGAGAATAAACACTGAAATGGGTCAAAAAATAACCTTGCCTCGAGGCATGTTTGTGGAGGAAGAACCTTCAACTAAGCACTCTCTGAGATGGGCAAAAATTTATCCATGTAAATCATACGGTGCAGTATTAATACCAATACATGTGTAAAGGGTGGTTAACCTACAGCCGCCTGTACAATAAAAAACGGAAGAATAAAAATCGAACTGAGTAAAGTCTCGTCGGCATTCCACGAAAAATCGTCCATCAGACAGGTCCAGAAAACGTCAGAAAAATGGTACGCGTGGCTGTAATTGGTGCAGGAGCTGCGGGGTTATGTGCGTTAAGGCACATGAGAGCCAAACCCTCTGTTTTTCAACCGGTTGCGTTTGAATTAGGAGAACGTGTTGGAGGAACGTGGGTATATACGGATCGAACAGGAATAGATAAAAATGGGCAGCCAATCCATTCCAGCATGTATCGCAATCTCAAGTAAGTGTAACGTTTCTTCTTTACATTATTATTTTTATGAATTTATTTTTTTACCTTGTTATTTACCCTAGGCCCCCATTGATGATGGTGTATTTGTTTTAGGTTTGTGAGGTGTGCGTACTTGTACAGTGTGCGAGTGGGTCGTCTTTGATAGATTGTGCGCTTTTGTTTTGTCTATTCGATTATACTTTTTCATCACTTATTATCCAGTGACCCCCACCCCCAGATCAAATCAGTTATGCAAAGTACGACTAGTTGTTGGAATGGACTGCGGCTTTGTGAGCTGAAAGTTAAAGATCCTTCGACAATTATCTCATTACTGCATGGCATTGTACGACCTACTTAGCAGGTGCAGATATGTAGGACATTAACCTCCGGTACATTTATATTGTTTTCCAATAGATAACTAAATTTATCTTGTGAAAGATACGATGTTATCTCATCACATTTTTTACCGGTAGAAACTAGATTTTCTGTATATTTATAGTGATCATGCCATATACCAATCATCCTTCTATCACGCCCGAACAAATCGTATTTTGCGTTTGTCTGTGTATGGTGTCTTGTGACCTTGCATCTTTCCTCATTATTCCAGTTGACCCAGCTGTAAATGGGTACGGGTAATCTGGGAAAGATCCATGCCAGGTGGTTTAGCCAAGGATCTCCGTGAACCTACGTTTGTTTCGTTGTGCACGTAGCCATCTTTACGTTTTGTTTTGTAATTATGAACACGAAACTTGGATGAGTATACAAGTAAAAGAAAGGGATAACTGAAACCTGAAATTGAGTTCGTTCTATCCCTTAAATAGACATCCGCCATTTTTAACCAATCATACTTTAGTCTCAAAAACGGGAATTTTTTAGCTAAGCTAATAAGTAGTAGTGTTCAAATCTCACTGTCGAAATTTGAGCCTTCAAATCTATGTATGTCCACAATTATCCGCGATTGAAAGTTCAAAAAAGGAGTTGTCTTTGTTTAAAAGACATCTATAGAAATAGGAAATAGTCAGATATTTTTGGAGGAATTATCCGATTATTCGTGCATTTTCCAAAATGGCGAACTTATTTCTTTAAAATGTCAATGTGTATGTTAATAGATGCAATGCTTTTAACAGTAATTTGATTCGGTTCTTGAATATATGTCACTAGTCTTCATACATGGATTTCAGGGCCCAAACTTCGATGCTGAGCCGTGAAAAATATTACTGACTGCTTTATGCTAACCCAGATTAAGATACAATTGGTTAAACAGATGGTTAACCCATCCCTTTAAATAAATCATAGATAGACCAAAATAATATTTGTGTATGTAATCAAAATCGGTAATATTATGGTCTTCATCTACATATTTCACATACTACGTGCTATTTTTACTCCGATCAATACAAAGACGCACTTTAAGTCAGAACCGCCAAAGTTCACCTTTGATATAGCGTGCTGCAGAAGTCGGGGAAATTTCCCCGAATACTGGTGTATCGCATGATCAGGGGAAATTTACAGTTTCATACCACTTCTATATGTTATCAACTTACTGACATAATTCTTGTTAATTGTCCTTATATTGTTAAATAGGATATTTGAATGAATGAATGAATGAATGAATGAATGAATGAATGAATGAATGAATGAATGAATGAATGAATGAATGAATGAATGAATGAATGAATTTTTCAAATGCACTATTAAATGATCAAAATATATATTTTGAATTCACGAGTAAAGTATTTTGAATGAAAGAAAAGAAAATGAATTGAATAATTACAATGAATGAATGGATGAAATTGAATTTCCATATTTCTGTATGTTTTGTACATTTTGCTTCTTTAAGGGGAGGTTATCCCCTCGTACTAAATCATCGCCTTATTACAGAACCAACCTACCGAAGGAAGTCATGGCTTTTCCAGATTTTCCTTTCGACTCCACCTTGCCGTCCTTTATCAGTCACCTGGAGGTCATGAAATATCTACAGAAGTACACTGAGCATTTCAACTTGGAACCTTACATAAAAGTAGGTCACAATGGCGCCTGTCTTCTCTGACTTTCAGGCACTTCAGGAATTTGGGTCTTCTTTTTCAAAAAAACAAATTTTTGTGTTTGAGGGATTGGAAATTTTTTTTTTAGCAGATTTGATAATTTGTATTTATTTTTTAAAATCATTAATTTTATTTCGTTGTTTATGTTTGAATTTTATAAATATGGGGTGGGGCAGTGTGGTACATATTTATTATTGTTTTATGGACACAAAAAGGAGGATTATGACCAAAATATTTGGCCAGAGGTCAGCTAGTAGAATCTTTGTGAAGCTTAGTTATTATCCTTGTAAAAAATAATTGTTTTTTTTTTTATTTTATACATTCCGTAATTGTTTTGTCCGGAAACCTTCATTAATCGTAAAGACTTCTACACTCGGGGTTACTTTATAAAACTTATAATATTAACATTTGTTAGTTGATGGTTCTGTGCTCGTGGCAGGCATTTATTCTTGAAGATCATTTTAATAATAGGTCCTATTCAAAGCAATACTCTCCGTTCCCAACTTAAATTTTCTTTTAAGATACTCTTGTTCATTCGATATTAAATCCCATTATGCCATACCATGATCTCTTTACTTGAAATGTAAATAATTTAATTAAAAATGAGATGTAAATGGGTTTAATGTAGTGTATAAGGGACGCTGATTTGCACTATTACAATTCCACTCTGTCTGTACACAGTTGAATCCTCTGAATGAAGCCAAACCGTGTGAATTATGGCATTCAAATACATTGTACAGTAAATAGACAAAACGTTTGGTTTTGTATAACTGCGCCTTTCATATGACGTTTAATTGTGTCCGCGGTATCTTTCTGAAAGGTCAGTCACGTGGGTTCGTATGGTCATTCAAATGAATTTTGGGGGCTTGCGATTTCACATTTTAGACAGAACTACAAATCTATAAAGTTTTCAAGAATTTTTCCCCCGTTTCTGTCCTTACCTCGATGCGGACAACCTGAACCGTTTCACAGAAGATTTTTTCTGTTCTCTTTTTAGTCAAAAACATTGGTGGAAAGATTGACCCCGATACAGGAGAACGGCACAAACGACGTAACCTGGGAATTGACTTATCGTGATGTCAACAACTCGCAAGAAAAAACAACTCAAAAATTTGACGGAGTTGTAGTTTGCAGTGGGTAAGTGCGCTCAAAAAATTCAATTCAAAACGTTATGGGAAATATCAGGGATTTTCAACCTTTTCCTGTCTAATACCCCTTACATGATCTTTGTTATCTTTGACAAAAATGAGGTTTTTTCATAGTCTTTCATTGTTTCAATTATATCAGACACTATTCCGTACCATTGATGCCGAAGCTTCCAGGAATGAATAGTTTTGAAGGAGAACAGGTACACAGCCACGATTACAGAGATCCTTCAAGATATGCCAATAAAACAGTTGTCTGTCTTGGTGCTGGAGCTTCTGGTGTGGATATTGCTATAGATATTAGCTCAAAAGCCAAACAGGTAGGCCTATATGGATTTGATACATTCCGTGCTCTTTACTTCATATTGGGACGGGCTATAGTAAAATCGGTCAGATTGTTGAAATCATTACATGACGTCATTTGCTAGGTGAATAATTAAAACTGAAGGCCAAAAGGGTATTTGGAATTGGTGCACCACATTCTTGCTTTCTTTGCTCTTTACTTCACATTGAGGACGGGGTGTAGGACATGTACATTGAATTATGGTATGTGAATCATTACATGGTATCATTTCCTGGTTAGTCGAACATATTGTGGTCGTGGGTTCTATGTTAGTAGCTGTGTGAAAGACCTTGAACAAGTTATATTTCCTCAGTATTCCAGTTGATCCAGCTGTACGGATAATCTATTTATCATCATGACATTATTGGGCGCTCCGTTTGAGAACTTCCTTTCGATAACATCAGGTTAACACTGAGACGTTAATTCATGTATCGCTTTCTTATATTTTTATTCTGATGGCTTTTGGTCCATGGTGCATGGTTTCATGGTTTTGTGAATGATATGTTTCAGGTTGTTTTGAGTCACAACAAACCATTTCTTACTTCACCAATTCCAGCGAACGTTTCTCAGAAGCCGGGTATCCGGTCATTGGAGAAAGATAGCGTGAATTTTCGGGATGGTTCCAGTGTAAAGGCTGATATAGTGTTGTATTGTACTGGATATCGCTTCGTATATCCATTTCTTACTGAGGACTGCAATTTGAACATCGACGAAGACGAAAGAGTGACGCCCCTTTTCAAACATCTCATCCATACGCAGTTTCCTAGCTTATCATTTATTGGATTATGCAAAATTATTTGCCCGTTTCCTTCATTCCACATTCAAACACAGTTTGCGTTGTCGGTTTTGGACGGATCCTTAAAGCTGCCGTCGCGGGAGGAAATGGATGCTGACACAGAAGAAGATTTTAAAGCGAGAATGTGTGAAGGTCTAGCTCGACGTCATGCTCATTTTATGGGTCCACGTCAATGGGACTATTCAGACCAGCTGGCTAAAATGGCTAATGTAAGTCCAGTCTGGAAAAGCATCCAAGAACTTTATGACATGATTCACGAGACGAGGATTAAAAATCTCTTAGATTACAAAAAGATAAATTATGAACTTACAGGATCGGATTCCTTTAAGGTGATTAACTGAAACATTCACTTTGATTCCATTCCGATAAGGAGCTGAGGTATAAATATAATATTGTCACATGATTTTCAAACCAGCCAATCAATACACTTCAATAAACAGAACCTACGAAATTCGTCGTTTGATTTAAAATTGACGGCCCCATACTAAGATATTTGGATAAAGTAACTTACGGTTCCATCTATTTATTGATAAAGAGACATGATGAAGAGAATTACCAGCAGAATTCCAATGAGTGACCGATCAAGAAAGGTCAAAAAGTCTTTTTTTGTTTATCCAGACTATGCATACATGGACATTTATGATTGGTTAAAACTCTTAATTATATGCAATAAGAACATAATGATATGGTTGCGAATACATAATAATTCATTAGATACAAAAATTAATCAAATAGTTTGCTTAATTTGACTCCTAAAAATAAGGAAGCCCATCTCTAAACGATGATGGCGAATACCCCAAAAATCAGTCGTCAATGATGTAATATTTTCAGGTATAAATAGCATTTTGAAGCATCAACTGTTTTAAACTAACTTCTTAGTCTAAAGTTATCAACTTTTCAAATTTATTCAAACGAAGTGTTTTATGACATCACCCCCTAAATTTGCATGTAGGGCCTATCATTTAAGAGCTTTGCAGGGGTGACGTCATAAAACAAAGTTTTAGTGGAATTGCAGGAACCACAGACGTCTGATTGATAATTGGAATGGAGCAAATTGATGCTATCAGTGTCCTCGATACGCATTAAAAGAAATAGAAAACTTCTTTAAAATCCCTTTAATTCCTGCATACGGCCCTTACAAATAAAGTATTTGTCCTTTAATTTAGTTACTATGTAACATTATTATTATGCTATAAAATTCTATGTTACTTTATGAAGTATTTGTCCTTTAATTTAGTTACTATGTAACATTAGTATATGCTATAAAATCCTATGTTACTTTATAAAGTATTTGTCCTTTAATTTAGTTACTATGTAACATTAGTATATGCTATAAAATCCTATGTTACTTTATAAAGTATTTGTCCTTTAATTTAGTTACTATGTAACATTAGTATATGCTATAAAATCCTATGTTACTTTATAAAGTATTTGTCCTTTAATTTAGTTACTATGTAACATTAGTATATGCTATAACATCCTATGTTACTTTATAAAGTATTTGTCCTTTAATTTAGTTACTATGTAACATTAGTATATGCTATAAAATCCTATGTTACTTTATACAGTATTTGTCCTTTAATTTAGTTACTGTGTAACATTATTATAATTCTATAAGTTACCTTATAGAGTACTTGTCTTATTATATACTAACTGTGCTACTATGTAATATTTTTATATATCTAAAAAATATTTTTATCAAATTCAATGTTACTTTATAACATCTTCTACAGCACTTAATGTTACCATGTAACATTTTTATAAACTGTCACATTTCATGTTACTTGACAAAATATTTTGACATTTGACATTTGTTATGTAAGTATTTTGTTACTAGGTAACATTTTTATAAAATGTTAAAACTGGAATACTTTTTAACATTATAAAACCCATGTTTTTTTTAATTTACTGTTAGACTCGAGATCATTTCGTGGTGTCTGCATGTGTTTCGGATATGAAATATTTATCAGGACAGCTAGTTAATAACCAATAGGGTGCCACTGAAAATACTTTATTTGGCAGAGCTGCAGATAAGTTTGATATTTTATGAGACTTCATGTATGAAGTTTATATATGAATTTTGAACGAAATCGAAAGTTGCCCTAGGGGTGCCATCGGCCATTTTCAAAATGGAGGCAAAAATGTCGTCAAAAATCTACATTTTCCAGTAATTAAATGATTATACTCGTACACGCTTTGTAATATGTCCTTTATAGGGTTTTCGGGGTCAAGGAATCCAAATATTAAGATTTCGGGGTCAAGGAATCCAAAAATTAAGATCCAAAATATCCATTAAGGCAGGGGTACAATTTTGCTGTCAAATTGACGTCATTTTGCACAAAACTCAAACAATTTGTTTACTAAATTCACCGTATGAAATACATTTAATAACCATAGTACGATCAAGTTGGATATCTACTTACACATTCAAATTTAACCTGAATTTCATATGTGATTTCTTTATTTATACATAACTCACTCGAAGTTAAACACACACTCACTTAAAAATACATATTACATATCAGTTATCAGTCATTACAAATTACATTTTGAATAATTCTAGCTTTGTTCTACATGTGACTCAATGTCGATGGTCCTCCACGACTTGGTATAAGTCTTGGCGATTCTATTCATCACTGGTCATGTTTAGGAAATCAGAACATAGTTTGATAGCACGCTCTGCAGGATCATTCACAACTTTGAGTGCTTTGAGGACAACCTTCATCTCCTTGAAAGAGTCGTTCGTTTTCCATGTCGTAGCTGGATTTGCTGCCATCCATTTTGCTGTGTCCAATTTCCCAACCAAATGAAACAAGAGCCATGAATTAGGTCCGACAAAGTCCGAGAGGATAGAATCAGCACCAATCATGGGTAATTGTGGCCTACCGAGAATAAATTCTCGAGGTTCCGGAAAGGAAAGTGTATAATACAAAAGTTTCTAACTTTTTAATGTAAACTTCGTCGTATCCATATTGCTCACTGACGGCGAGCATTTTAGGAACATATAACAGATGACTCATCCACCTGGCATGGTGAAACGCACCAGGTTTGCGCCAATGATAGTTTTTTGACTGGATTTCACCCAACATCAACAGGCCTAGTTGGACAACCTCTCAGTTTTACGTAGCAGTTCAACAGTTTTGGATTTTTCAGCCAGCAGATTTTGGTCCTGGATATCAAGGATGCGTGGTGATGTAGATGAGCGTTCAATTGTTGGCCATACGTCTGTTATATTAGACTAACGGCATTATTGGATTTTCGGATCAAATTCATTTAGACATATTTAGATTCCTTGACCCCGAAAACTCTATATAAGACATATTATAAGACATGTATGAATAGAATCCCCCAATTTATGGCGAAAAATATATTTTTGCCGCCATCTTGGACGCCATATTGGATTTTCGCCATCTTGGATTTTTGGATCAGAATGATTTTGACATAATAGAATTCCTTATATAGACTTATATAGAGTCGTATAAACAAAGTAAGTAAACTAATAAAACAGGAGTGTGACAACGAGAATATTCTACAGTTCAAAGACTATAGAATCTAGATTTACAAGATATCAATGTTACTGAGACTTCTGATATGTGTTTCAGTTATAAAATCTTCATCAGGACAGCTGCTTCGGAAGTACAAAAAGGCATATAGTTATGAACAAAGTAAGCAAAAGTAGTGAAAAGTCAACATCTGGAATATTCTTCAGTACAAAGACACGATCTATTGCTATATAACTTAATGATAGTGTATGGTTAGATAATAACTTTGCTAATATGTCAATAAAGAAAATATGTATTTCCGCGAAGTAAACATATATATCATCCGCGAAGTAAATCTAACGTAATCCGCGAAGTAAATTCGCTTCGCGGAATATCTTAAAAAAGAATAAATTCTTGATCATCCAGACTGATATGTTACAAACAGTCGCATTGTCCGTCTGGTTATTCTAGACATTTCTACGTCACATGATATTTTATATAAAAAGAGAGTACTCATATTTGTCACACAATATATGAATAAACGAAAGCAGAAACAAATATGTCAGCCCTAAGAGAAATTCATCATCTCATGAAAAATTTGGCCAGTATCAGTAATGGTCAAGCCAAATTGGTTAAATTTGAACATCCTAAAAGTACAATAGACATATATTTGGAACTGTCTCCAACAGATGGATTTTATAAAGGAGGAACGTTTCTATTTATAGTAAGTTATTTTTAGAAACACAAGTACCAGTATCTTACACATTTATATAGTCAAACAAGCTGAATTTTCAGGGTTTGAATTGGGCCTAAAATATATAATGGTAATTGATCTGTAGCAAATTCGCACTCTATTGAAATATATCTCAAACGAGGAATTTCGCTTTCTATACAACCTTTGCTGGTTTTTGATATCTTTTGAACCATCCCCTTCCTTATCAGAACACTTTCTTTCTGTTTGCAGATTCAGATTCATCCAAACTTTCCGATAACCGACACAGAAGCAATCACTTGCATGACACCAATTTACCATCCAAACATTGACAGTTCACAGAATCTTACTTATGGTCTGAACAATGTGTGTTTGAACGTAGACAAAAAAGGACGGGAAAGTCTTGGTTTGACTGGTATAGTGGCAGGTCTCTTGTACCTCTTATATAATCCTGAACTCGAAGATCCTCTGTGGGTCGACTTCGGCAATCCTACACTGGAGGAGTTTAAAACTAAAGTGAAGGCTTATATGAATGGTGTGAATTTGGAGGGGTTTAGTACGGCGACAGTTCAGGAAAACATGGACCAGTACAGGAAACAAGAACAAGACGAGTACCATGATCCAAAATTAGACGAGGAAGTCAGGCGACAAGAAGAAGCTATGGACACGGATGATGAGAACAGTGAATCGTTCAGACCATTGGAGAACTCGGATGCAATGCAACTGTATTCGCTGATACAACATCAAAATAGTATAGTCCAATCAGACGATGCTGGTGCTTCCGACTGTTCTAGTCAAGGGGAAATAACTCCATTTAGTGTGCCGGAGAATTTCAGGGAAGAATTTCAGGGTTATAAATTGACAAAGCATGGAACCACTGTGATCAGAGATGAAGAAATACGACATACCTCAAATGATTCCCCAATATCGCCATTGTTCCTTCTAACTAAACGATTTACCACTTGAATGGGTGATATCACAGTATCATTGGTGTTTATTTGGGAAGAGACGAGGTTCAGAAAGTAACAAAATTTAACGTCGTTAGGTGAAAAGACCCCTTTAGGTGCTATTCTGATTGCCAGAAAGTTTCAAGACGTCAAGGATGTCATGTTAATTTAATTCAAATATAAACTACCAGAAGTCAGTCTAATACGACTCCTATAGGAAACAGATTCAAATGAATTGTAACATCACATACAAAACGGATAGAGTGTTTAACACAATAGATATGTGTAATAGAATTGTGTTATAACAGTATTATGTTATATAATGTTATGTAATTCAATTTTAAATTATGTTAAGTAACAAATTATTACTTCAATTTTTGTATGTTTTGTAACTGTTCTTTCAAAGGCATTGCCCGTGGCTTCAGAATTATTTTACCATGAGGAAAATTCGAACCTACCACACCTAATTGTCTAGCAGACGACAATGTGGTTTAACATTTCATTGCTGTGTGATTCATGATATTGAAATTGTACGTTACTAAGTAACATTATGTGAGATTTGTATACTATCATCTGACATACAAATAAATCTATACAATAAACGTTCTTGTCTTATTATGTTTCTTCAATTGAGAATGCCCGAATTTCTAACCTAGTTATGATATTTTTGCCCGAAAAACTTGCTTTCGGGGCTGCGAGGAGGGGCGGTTGCCTTTGGCTCTGTAACATTTTGTGTAATTTGTACAAATTCTTAAATTGTTTGCTCAAGTCAACAGTTATCGCCCAATTTCTGAATCAAGCTTTGTCAATTATATTCTATATGAATTGTATTATCATATTATATATTATTTATATATATAAACAGTATGTTTAGGGTCTTAGCGTACATTTCAGTTGACGAAATTTCGAAGCACTGAAGAAATCATTTAGATATATGATTTTACAGAGGGAAATTGAGCTAAGAATTTTGATTCCGACATTTGCAAGACATTAATTCGGAGAAGCAATTCTATTGTATCCGCGAAGCAAATGTTATATATCACGCTGAATATACCTGACTATATAAGATAAAAAAAAATCGATCATCCAGACTAGTATCTTACAAACAACAGCAATTACCGTCTGGTTATTCGAGACGTCACTACGTCATTTGAATTAGTTTATAATTTATAGGAAAGGACTTGATAAACGTTTCTTGCTGTAAGCGAACGGTTACTTATCATCTAGGCTACTTACATACCTAAATGTTTCGCATTATACAAATAAACAAAAACAGAACTAAATATGTCAGCCCTCAGAGAAATTCGCCATCTCATGAAAAATTTAGACAGTATCAGTCAGGGTCAAGCCAAATTGGTCAAATTTGAACATCCTAAAAGTACAATAGACATATATTTGGAACTGTCTCCAACAGATGGATTTTATAAAGGAGGAACGTTTCTATTTATAGTAAGTTATTTTTAGCTATTCATGTGTTATATACACGCCTAACAACATTTTAAGTCGTACAATTGGTATATTCGGATGTTGATGTGTGCCTTGAATTATGTAAATAGTATTGAAAAGAGATAAAATTGTACGAAAGTCACATTACTCCCTTAAGATGTATCGCAAAATATTCCCTTATCTTGATATATTACAACTTACATGTGTCGTTTTTCATCTGATGGCTACACGTGTAAGTTGTGTTGAAACGTTATGTACTTTGTTATACCAAAGTATATTCTGGTTTTTGATATAATGGTGAAAAATATCGTGCCATATCGATGATAAATATCGTGATATATTGATGATGAATATCGTGATGTATTGATGATGAACATCGTGATGTATTGATGATGAATATCATGATATATTGGTGATAAATATCGTGATGTATCGATGATAAATATCGTGATATATTGACGATGAATATCGTGAGATATTGATGATAAAAATCGTATATATTAAATTTAATAGTGTGATATATTGATGATAAATAGTGTGATATATTGATGATAAATAGTGTGATATATTGATGATGGACATCGCGATGTATTTATGACAAATATCGTGATATATTGATGACAAATAGTGTGATATATTGATGATAAATAGTGTGATATATTGATGATAAATAGTGTGATATATTGATAATGAATATCGTGATATGTGGACGATAAATACCGTGATGAACCAATACCCCAATTTTGAATACTTTCTTTCTGTTTGCAGATTCAAATACACCATAACTTTTGGATAGCAGACGCAGAAGCAATAACTTGCATGACACCAATTTACCATCCAAACATTGACACTTCCAGCATTATATATGGTCAGAACAATGTGTGTTTTAACTTAGCCGACGAAGGACGTGAACAACTGGGTTTAATTGGTATAGTGGCAGCTCTTTTGTACCTCTTATATAATCCTGATCTCGACGATCCTTTGAATGAGAGCTTTGGTACTCCTACGCTGGAGGAGTTTAAAACCAAGGTGAAGGCTTATATGAATGGCGTGAATTTGGAGGGGGTTAACACAGCGACAGTTCAGGAAAATATGGACGAATATAAAAAACAACAAAAAGAAGAGTACCACGATCCCCAATTAGACGAGGAAGTCAGGCGGCAAGAAGAAGCCATGGACACGGATGGTGAGAACAGTGAATCGTTCAGACCATTGGAGAACTCCGAAGCAATGCAACTGTATTCGCTCATACAACATCAAAATAATGTATTCCAATCAGACGATGCAGGTGCATCCGACTGTCCTAGCGTTCCAGAATTTCCGGGAAGAATTTAACGGACATAAATTGACAAAGCATGGAAACATTGTTATCTGAGACGAAGAAATCCGACATACCTCAAATGATTCCCCAATGTCGCCACTGTTCGTTCTAACTAAACGATTTACCACTTGAATGGATGATATCACAGTATCATTGGTGTTTATTTGGGAAGAGACGAGGTTCAGAAACTAACAAAATTTCACGTATTGAGGTGAAAATACCCCTTTATGGTGCTATTATGATTGCCAGAAAGTATCAAGATATCAATGATGTCATTATAATTAATTTAATTTAAATATAAACTATCAGAAGTCAGTCTAATACTACTTCTATAGTATTCAACATAAGTTCACCCACGAACTTTTATCAAGGTGAACACTCAATCAAAAGAATTGAAACAGATTCAAATGTAATGTAGAAAATGCACAAACCGAAACAAATACGAATAATAGTATTTTATGTGCTATGTTGATTGTTGAGTTATGTTAACGTAATGGTATGCTATTCTTAGAAACTTTAATGTGTTACCTAGTTACTAAGTAACAGATTAATTGTTTCATTTAATATAGCAACTGGTGGTAACATATTATATGTTTTGTGTATACTGTAACTTCGTGTATGTTTTGTGTGTACTGTAACTTTATGTATGTTTTGTGTGTTATGTCACTATGTAATATATTGTATGTTTTGTGTATTATGTTACTATGTAACATAATATTGTATGTTTTGCGTGTTATGTTACTATGTAATATATTGTATGTTTTGTCTGTTATGTCACTATGTAATATATTGTATGTTTTGTGTGTTATTTTACTATGTAACATAATATTGTATGTTATGTGTATTATGTTACTATGTAACATAATATTGTATGTTTTGTGTGTTATGTTACTATGTAGCATAATATTGTATGTTTTGTGTATTATGTTACTATCTAACATATTGTTTGTTTTGTGTGTTATTTTACTATCTAACATAATATTGTATGTTTGTGTGTTATGTTACTTTATGTAACATAATATTGTATGTTTTGTGTATTATGTTACTATTTAACATATTTTATGTTTTGTGTATTATGTTACTATCTAACATATTGTTTGTTTTGTGTGTTATTTTACTATGTAACATAATATTGTATTTTTTGTGTGTTATGTTACTCTATGTAACATAATATTGTATGTTTTGTGTGTTATGTTACTATCTTACATATTGTTTGTTTTGTATGTTATGTTACTATGTAACATATTGTATGTTTTGTGTATTAAGTTACTATCTAACATATCGTTTGTTTTGTGTATTATGTTACTATATAACATATTGTATGTGTTGTGTATTATGTTACTATCTAATATATTGTTTGTTATTTTATTATTAACATAATATTGTATGTTTTGTGTATTATGTTACTATGTAACATATTTGTATGTTTTGTGTATTATGTTACTATGTAACATAATATTGTATGTTTTGTGTATTTTGTTACTATGTAACATATTTGTATGTTTTGTGTATTATGTTACTATCTAACATATTGTATGTTTTGTGTGTTATGTTACTGTGTATGTTTTGTGTGTTATATTACTATCTAACATATTGTATGTTTTGCGTATTATGTTACTATCTAACATATTGTATGTTTTGTGCATTATGTTACTATCTAACATATTGTATGTTTTGTGTATTATGTTACTATCTAACATATTGTATGTTTTTGT
>NW_008706931.1:606526-684726 GCF_000327385.1 Lottia gigantea
ATTGCTTTGCTCGCCTTGCTAAACATACACATTTCACTAATTCTAATTCCCCATTAAAGTCAAAATTACAATGTATACACAAAAATAGAAAGGGCAGCCATTATTGTAACATCGGACTAGAAACGCCTCCATTTTACGAGAGTGCACGGAAACAGTACAGAAAACGATCATACGATAATTGACTTTAATTGACAGTAAATGCTCATTCGAAAACTGACTCAAATATAAAATCTTCCAACTGTAGACATATTTCGGGTTTTCAAAACAATGTTTAAAACTACTGGAAAGTTTGAACTGATTTCATATTTTTATTCGCAGCCATATTCATTTCATTTCTATCAATTAACTAATTTGTCTCATGAAGACGTGCAACGTTTTATAGTGAACATTCCGGGAAACTTTTGTCAGGCATGCAGCATTAGCTTGTCGATTGTCTATTAACGTACACAGCCTTCAGAACACAGGGTTTATAGTCCCATCCGTACCACCAAACGCTTTTTCATTTCAGCCTCTCATAGAGATAGAGGGGAGGGGGTACCCGATAGATAAAAATCAGAAGGCACCATCGCGACCTATGAAAGGATAAAAAATAAGCAAAGGGTAGTATTGTTAAAAATAAAACAAAATTGATATATAAGTTTATTGTAAAGTTTACATGTAATCCATCTTGAAACAATAGCCATAATGTTGTTATAACACTACAATAAGAGGCATTCGAATTCTGATTAAAGAATTAATCTACATGTAGATGATAGCTCGTCTGTGTGTCTACAATTATCTTGTTTGTGTGTATTTGGCAAGAGCTTTTAATAATATCTAAGGGCCTTTACGATAGTGACGTCATAAAAGTCTTATTTTCAGAGGAATTGCATGGATATAACTCAAGGTGACTCTTAAAATAGAGTACAGTTTTGACTCTTGGAGTACAGACAGTGAGTCAGCGATATGATTTTTTTGCAATACACAAGTAGGCTTTGAGTTCGTGCATTGGATTATCAAATTACTCATTGCCCAAATAGCCCCTTAAAATAGAATACATTTTTGACTCTTGGTATATGTCGAGTCCGGACAGTGAGTCACACATTCTCCACTTTCTTCCATCTTAAAATCTCGACAAACCTGAAATAATAACCCCTTAATGAAACCAAATAGAAGACACCAAGCAGGAGACTGAACACTTGTAAAGTTGTCATTAATAGCATTAAAGGGAGTAATCAATGTTTTATAAAGTTCAGCTGATGATGACTTTCCGATTTCTAAAATGTTTTCAACATAATGTTCATTGATCAGCTTTTAATTCTCGTCTAGATATAACAAAATACAATAGGTACATACTCATACTTTAATAGTGACTTTCAATCCAAATCACATCTTCAAAATATCAACCTATTATGAACTTCTTCTTATACCTTGACTGCAATTGCCACAATGTTTGTATCACAAAATGCAGCGATTGATTGGATTACACGTTAGCGAATACAGCCAATCAGAGCCCTTGACATACATAAATGCCATAAAAATTGTGGCTTATGGTTTACAGGCTTTCTGTCCAGGGCTCTCATTGGCTGTATTTGGTAGCGTACAATCCACTCAAATCGCTGCCTTGACAATGATGGTTATTGTAGTCCAGGAATTACAGCTTGACATTGTGGAAATATCGGCCAATACCCCTCTTTTAAAGACTTGTACTTACATAACAATCGCTTGCTGTTGGCCCTGTACATCCTACAGAGCACAGTTTATGACAGCACCCATCCTCCCCTCCTTTATAACATCGACCATTACATGTTGAATGACAGCCGTAGTCAATATCTAATTAAAATATAATCAAGTCAATAGAACGGTCTGTAGCACCGTCGGTAAGAGTATTGGAATCTTCACACAACCATAATCATAATCATAATCATGGTTACGTAAAAATTAACAATGCTCGTGGGTTCTAATCTCGTACAAAATCCGTACCAGCAAGACAATTCCGTTAATCAATTATCTCGTTCAAAGAAAGTAAGTCAGGAGATCAAATGATCATGAATAACTTTTCTTATTGTTCCAGTCGACCCAACTGTAAATATGTACTAATAATCCAGGAAAGATCCATGCCAAAGGATTTGTACAATGACCAACTGGTAAAACGGGTCTTCATGAAGCTAAGTTGTTATCCTTGAAATAATTACCTTTGCCAAGGCAACCGATATTGGTTGTAAAGTAAAGGATTCAGCCTACAAACCTTTACTGCATAATTGGGGTCTGGGTCCCCAGCATCTTGAAGCCCCATTGAAAGAACATTCTTGAGGACAATCATCGCCTGAAAAATTTCATATCAGATGCTAAAAAGGACTTTTACAAGGAAATAATGTTACAGCATTCAGACTGAATCAAAATAATATCTTTCTTTACGAGCTTTACTGCTATTTTTTTAATCAGAATTGGAACAAAGGTGTCAAAACATTACTGATAGCCTTTGAAATCTGTTTTTACATGGGACAATTTCAGTCAAA
This sequence comes from Lottia gigantea, assembly GCF_000327385.1. Lineage (NCBI taxonomy): Eukaryota > Metazoa > Mollusca > Gastropoda > Lottiidae > Lottia > Lottia gigantea. Next base: position 609,025 of record NW_008706931.1, read on the forward strand.
ATTTGGGCCATTTGAAATCACTGTGTTTCATGACGACATCTCACCCTTGTGTCACGTCTGAGGAACTGGGTCAGACCAGTGACGTTATCACATCTGCATAGTTTGTCTGAGGAACTGGGATCAGTGACAATACCATATTTGTTTATTACCTCTGGGGATTTCGGGCCAGAACAGTGACGATATCCCCTTCCTATATTACGTCTGGCGAACTAAGGTCAGAGCTGAGGAGATATCACATTAGTATGTCACGTTTGAGGAACTTAGGCCAAAACAGTGGCAATATCACAATAGTTTATTACGTTTGATGATTTACAGAGGCGATATCACAATCCTATATCACGTCTGAGGAATTAAGGTCAGAACAATGGCAATATCATATTCATTTATTACCTCTGAGCATTACGGGCCAGAACAGTGACGATAACTCATGCGTATCACGTTTGGCGAACAAAAGCCAGATCTGTGGTAATATCACATTCGTCCGAGGAACTAAGGCAAAAACAGTGACAATATCACATTTATTTATTAGGTCTGAGGATATAGGACAAGAACAATGACGATATCACATTCGTTTTTAAAGTCTGCAAAACAGTCTAATGCATCACATGGTTTAAAATAAAAGAAACTTACAGTTGGTGGAGTATGCTCTCTCACCATAATATACAGGATTGTGGTTGTCTGTCGAGTTGAAGAGACGAGTTATTTTATACCAAGGTATCGTATTGATAAAACACAACACCGGATTCCCAATAAACATCACTCTGCCTTCTACGATCTCTGCAAAAATGTTTAATGTTGTCTCAATATTTACTTTATGAACTGATAGAGTATAATTTCAGCTATATGTAAAGTAAAATAAATATTCGCATGAACAGCTGGTGGTACCATAGAGTATAAATATTAGCTAACTTTATAGTAATATAACATTAGCTTATCCAGTTGATAGAGCTCAATTTGAGCTATTGGTATGCCATCTAGAAATTTGAAACTTAACAGCCCATAAAGCTCAATTACAGCCTTATAACCTAGAGCAAACAGAATTAAATATCTCAGTGTGACAAGACTAGTGTTTAACTTACTGATAATTAGCTAAACTCAGTATTCGAGAAAGTGGGTGTCAAAAATAAGAAATAAACTCTACCTTTTAAAGCTGGAAGATGTAACTGTTGAAGACCAAGATGTGGACTGTGATACCTTGACGTTAAGGACACAACCAAGCTGTAAGCTTCTCCGTGTATAGCATACGTTCTGTTACCGCGTATGACTTCAAGACTCTTCAACTCTAGTGTGTCCAACTCCGATACCAGTCCAATAAACACGTATCCGGAGACGTAACGTATGTCGGAGAGGAAGGACAAGTCGTAATCGATGTTAGGATCGTCTAAGTTGGTGATTTCTAAATTACCATGGACCACCGTACAGCCCATGTACCGTTTCTTTAAATTGTTATAATGGTTTTGCCGTGAGCCACTGTAACCTAAACCAACGCTCGTTCCATGACATTCTGTAATGAACAATGCAACGTTATAGTGATACTATTGAGGACAAGGAACGATCAGTAGGATATTACGATTGGGGTCTGAATTGTCCATGCGTCAGAGCTGATTAGTCCACCCCTGGTCGTTGAAATATAAGACATAGGCCTACAGCATGCAATTGAAGTTACATTTGGATTATTATGGAATATGAAAACAAATTCAACTCTGAGCTCACTGTGGTCATAGAGTACAATTTATCTACATTTAAACGTAATATTAAATGCCAAGATATATAAATTACAAGTCGAGAATTAACTGCAAGTTACAATCCGGACCCCGATAAACACCAAAACTTCTAAAGTTTTGAATTGCTTTTCAAAGAAACGAATTCTACTTACCTAGATCAGAATGGGGAACCGTTTCTTTTAAATTCAGACACGTTACGACAGACAACAAACATATTAAAGTAAATATTGTATACTCCATGTTGTTCCGCTATATTTCTCGTGGAGAGCTAGAGTTGGTCTTGTTCTAATTATAGAATGATGCCAACACGGCGTCGAAATATCACGGAGGCGATTTGGTGTCTAACACAAGTGGAAGTCATCTTGTCTTCAGGATTTGGTCTTTGGACACTAAAATAATTCTAAATCAGCATCAAGCTTAGCAAATAAGTCAGTCAGTGGCGAGTTTAATTGTCGCCACCCATGTGTACAAATCCTCTTTTATGGTGCGAGCACACAAACATTCTCGGTCGCAGATTTTTGTCGCCGACTCAAATCTTGAGTTAAATCTAGCGTGTACCCGTGCTTCCACGACAAGATTATCGTGTTGCCGACAGAATTTATAATATCAAATAAATTTGATACTTGTCTACGATAAATTTATCGTTTGCAAGACAGAGCGTCATCATCTAAACTGATTCATTTCCCCTTCAATTGCATGCTCCGCACGTGATTATCGACATAGTGGAAAACGACCGTTTGGAGATTATTTTGTCCGCTGTTGTGCCCGCAGATGGTCGGTGAGACTCTAGTCGGAGACAAAAATCGCCGACCAAGCCGTTCGTGTGTCCACAGCTTTATTAATTAGAACAAACATCTGATGATTCGATGTCTTTCGGCTGCTTTCAATTCAAGATATGACTTCAATATACATGTAGGTAAAAATTAAAATTAATCCAATTTTTTAAAAATATAAGTGGATTACACGAATTTTATTTCATCGCTAAACACAATTTTAACTTGATTCTGACTGTGTTGATGATTTTTTAACTCTAGGTTTCATCATAATCAGTTTGAAAACGTAAGAATTAACAAGGAAGTGAGAACAGAGGGACATGATCAATTATTGACGCCCGGAAAACGATATGTAGGCGTATACAAATAAAGTTTGCAGGTTTACGTGTTATATTTTATCATTCCAGCTGTTGACATACCTACTAGACAGTGCGCCACGTGATATAAAACATTTGGTTATCAGTAAAGTGGGTAAAATTCCAAATGTACAACTTTTTTCTTTATGCCGTTGGTTTTTTCTAACTTTCTAATTACTCTGAATAATTCTTCCTTCCATTTAGGTAACATTTCAACGTTTAAATGGGACATTCTCATTTTATCATTAAGTTAAAAAATTCTTGGATCAAATTTATGAAAAAAAGCCCACAAAAATCTAGAGAAATGTTCCTTGATTTATTAGAAAGTTTTAACAAGCAGTGTCTTTAGGGAATAGATTCGCCATTTGTGGTGTCACCAGTACATGACCTTGGTATAAATGTGATATCAGTGTTCAGACATATATTTGAGGACAGGACAGTTGCTTTAAAATCGAGGGTGGGGTGGGGAGTATTCACAGCCACCCAAAAGAGATTAGACCTGATTTAATACCCTTTGGTACCTTGAAATTCTCTTTAAATTTATATTAAAGTCTAGTAATAGCTACGTTTCCATTCAATTTGAACCTACATTGTATAGTAAAAGAGATTGTAGAGAGGGTCGTTAGTTTTCAGGTGTATCCGATCCATTTATGGCTTCTATCTTAATCATTCCAATTATTCCATAAGATGTCTGTGTTTTCTTTAATTATACATGATACACCATGTAAGGTTGCTAATATAATATGATGTCACTGTTGTAAAAGCTACTAATGAAGTATCATCAGCTTTTGAGAAACGTATTATAATGCTTAGTTTTACTACAATAGCTTCTTATAAAGGTCTGACTATAAATTAGAATGGTACAAATTGATGCTTTCAGTGTCCCTGATACAAATGAAAACCTAAGAAAACCTCTTAACAATCCTTTAAGTATAGAGTTGGGTGATGTTACAAATCTACATTCCAATTAAACAAATACGGTACCAAAACGACATTTTATTTTTAGTCAGTTACACATTCAGATTCAATACAAACATACCACACAAAATGTATAACATTATATCATAATGAATAGTTCTCTTAGACATTTCTAGATGATTTTTATTAGGCTAAGCAAATTTCTGCAATAAATACCTGTGCTTTGATATGAAGATTAAAATTTTCAGCAAAAAAAAAAACGTTATGATTACTTTGAGTTTGCCCATGAAAAAATTGCTTAAGTTTATACAATAATACAATTGACATAATGGGACCCATACAAAAATGCAAATTTTAGGGCTTGAATAGCACTAAATAACAGACTGATCCTACAATGTAAACCCATAATCCAAGGGAAGCAATTCTAATATAAATGCATGATTTGTGTCTTTCATTGGGTTGTATGATTTTATACAACACAACAGATACTACTGTAATATACAAACATTTCCATATTTCTCTTCTTAATGCCTTTTTATAACAAAACAAATGAATCATTTTATAGCAGAAGAACACATACGAAAAGTACATAATACAATTATTATTTTCAAATGCTTCTGGAATATTTATTACTTGCATTTCAATGTAATAAATATTCTAGAAGTATCATTATATTCCTGATGATGGTGGGAGAACCACATTGGAATTTTAACAACAATAGTATTTAACTAATATAGTTGTCTTATTTATTTATAACTTGTGATTCTTATATGCCATTGAAGAATAAACTAACAATTCATTCACACAGACACTAAAAACCTAAACATTTTCATTAATAGTTCATATATTATCCACATCACTGTGGTAACGACAACAATGTCTGCTGTCCTGAAGGAAGATAAGTCACATTTCTCGCCTTGGACAAGTTGACTGTAATATCTTCTATGGCTTCAAGTTTACGTAGTTCCACCATGCCCTCTCCAGCATCCCCAAATGATTTAGCTAATAATTCGGCAGCCTTGGCATCCCCTTCAGCTGTGATGATAGCTGCTATTTTATATTGTTCAGCCTGAATTTAAAGAAAATCAAATGAAATCATTTTTACTAGACCAAAGTAGAAATATATGACAGCCTATTTGGGTTCCACTATCCCATAAATCAATCATTTTATCCAGAAATGGGTCCTTTATCAGAGCTTGTTAGAATACAATGCAGTCAAAAAATAATTAGGAAAGCAAGAAAGGAAATCATATTTAATTGAAAAAGGTTACCTTTTCTACATTATATCTGGCTCTTTCAGCTTCTTGTTGTGCAACTTGTTTTGATTCTACAGCTGTCGTGAATTCTTGACCAAACGTTAAATGTGTCTAGAAAATAAACAGTGAAATAGAAATTTGGTCTGAATTAGAAGCCTTAAGAAATAAAATGAAATAGAGAATGAGGTTGGAAGACATCACCAGGTCAACTTTAAAAAGCACTTGCTGTGGCATATTTTACCCGGAGGTGGATTAATCACCTAACAGATGACAATACAATCACTACTGATTGAGATATTCCGCTGCCATTGGTGATAAATGTCTTACTTTTCTCCACCTGAATGAGACTAATGAAAAGGCAAACCACCATGTAGTGTGCAATGAGGGAAAGATCAACAGCATTACCCTACTTTTTTGAATTTTAATTGTTGAGGTATCTTTAATAGTATACAGTAATACTTACCAAAGCGATATCATCTAATACAATACCAAACTGACCAGCTCTCTCTACTAATTCTTCACTGACTTTCTGTGAGACAACTTCTCGATTAGTAATCAACTCTCCAGCATCAAATAAAGCCTAAAAATATAGAAAAAAAAGAGAACCAATGTATTGGAAGGTCAAAAGCACCGCACTTGAAGTTACATACATCAAGATACCACACAAGGCATCTTGTAGTGTATTGCTTGGCATCCCAGGAACTTGAAACTTGCTGAAGAGATTTAAGGCTCAATTCCCATGCAGTTTGCAATGAGAGAAATTTTGCCAGGACAGCTGCCAGATAAACCTTTTACAAGGTGACAACCTAGGTTAATAGGCATCTTGTCAACCAGCTAGCCCTTTGTCAAACATCTTGGCATAGGTCTTTCCCTAACTATTTGTAACAATTATCAGCTGTGACTGTTCCAGCCTTGTTATACATGATATGAATAGTTGATAATATCAAATAATATCTATATAATCATAAACAAAATGTAACATACAACAACTGCTTTAAGAACTTCATTGGTAATGGATGGAAGTACTCTTTCATCAAAGTCCACACCTAAATTGGTATAGATTCTAGGTAATTCTTTTACAACTGGTCTGAACAATATACGTAATGTAATATTAACATTCTGTAAATCTGAAACAAAGATAAAACAACTGTTTACTTTTATTATTTCATTCATGTCCAAAACCTTTAATTATCAGTGGACTCAGTTGTGAATGGGTGTGGATAATACAGGAAAGATCAATGCTAAGAGGTTTGGCTACAGACCAGCTGATAGTAGTTGATAGACAGGGACCTCAGGAAGTAATCTGGGTAAAGTTAACTACAAACCAGTCCCATTGGCCTGGATATGGCAATTATTTTGGAGATAGATATCTGTATGTCTTCATAGATAGAATCTTGAGCAGTTATTTCATTTGCTCCAGAAGTTACATACCTTTGCTGCCCGTGACAACTACAACATTCCTGGGTCGCGATCTGACGTCAAATATAATAGGTTTCTGTACCCAGGGAACAAGGAAATGTGTACCTTCACCAACAACGTCTGGTATGATTCCCCGAAATCTATCGAATATAACTGCTCTATGACCACCATCAACTAAAAATACAATGAATGAAATGATGAAAGTTTTACTTTTATGGGTTATGGTATTGCCATGCAGTGTGCAATGGAAAATTCAGCTATCGTACAGACAGTTGGTCCAGTTGTCTTTAGTTAGGCTCCGTCAGAGTTTCAAGTCATACAAAAAAATAATGCCAAAATGCAGTCTGCAATTTTTGTGATCGGAGGTTAGGATTTGTAAATTGCTGATATATTACCAAAACCTATTATGTCACAGTCGAAAAATGAATGGAAAATATGTGCATCAAATTTGACCTTGACCTACCATTATATAGAGCTGATTGTGCTACAGCTCCAGTCACAAACAAACCAACACCGACTCGACCAATGGCATTAAAAATTCGCGCTGCCATTATGCAGAACGCCCGGTTATTTATTCAGCCGTGAAACTAATCCTTCAAACCAGATAATAATGTCAAATTTATTTGCTTTTCTTTTCAATTATCTGATGAAACTTTGTTTCTCTTCTCACATGTTACTGTAACCGGAAGTTACTGGTACGCAAACTCAATGAGGAAATGTAACGAGATGCAATCGATTTTTACCAATTCGTAGCCAAGTCACGTTTTCTAGAACTCGCGTCAAACACTGAATGCGTCAGACGCGCGCCATATGTTTACTTCCTGTCAAGATAAAGCATCGATTCAAATCATAATAAATGAATGAAATTCTGTTTCTGTTGAGATAAAACATTGTCACTTCCATTGATTAATTGTTCTTAGGGCTAATTAATAGGTCTAATTGAATAGACATTAAAGAATGATATATAGACATTAAAAAATCTAGCCTAAATTTGAATCCATTTCTTCAGTTCAGAATGATTAAATCAGAGTTCGGTTGATACATGCATGAATAAGATTGTTGTTATCGTTATATTCTATCAATTATCCGACAAAAAGATAGATCAGAGGCTGAGTGGATTAGCTCATTTATTTGCGTTTGAATTCTACTGAAACCTTCTGACGCTGCAAAAGTGTAATATTGTTCACAAAGATGAAATTGGTAATTTTATTTTTGAATAACTAACATTGCCTATCTAACTCTGTCCAAATGAAGGACAATTGTTATAGCCTTCTTTTAATAATTAGGATGGTGTCTTTAGGAATCAGAAAGAAAGATACAAACAACACAAAATTATGAGTAATTGTTCAATTAATCGTTCTATTAGGATAACTTTTATTTAGGCTTATATGACTAAAATAATCTGGTCTAAATTTCAGGTTTGCTTGTCCAGTAACCCGAGCAAGCCATGTTTTGTGCTGTATTTTAAAGGAGTAACAGTAATGTTAGATTGTGGTCTTGATATTGCTCAAGTTCAACATTTTCTTCCCATTCCAGTTGTACCAGGGTTAGAAACAGAAACTTTATTGAAGTAGCAAATTGGTTTTTACCCCCAATTGCACTCCCACTATTTCTAACAAATATTGAAATATGAATTGTATAATAACAATTCAATTTTTCATGGAGAGCTCTATTAGACACTCCTTGTCGGGGCCACAGAGTTTTGAATTCAACAACTACAGTTGTCCCCCTTTATTTCAGTCTACTCCCTATTTGTACCATTGGTCTAGCGAGGTTGGTGCCACCACTGCTTCAATAGACTGACATTAATAAAAAAAAAAATGCAGAAAAAAAGAAGATTTTTCATTTTCAGGACACAGATATCAAAAGCTAGAAGTTGGTCTCCAGGTTTTGAGAAGAAGAGTAAACTAGGAGAAGCTGTGAGTCATTTTTTTTTTGCTGTCAATTTGTTTGGTTTCCCAAAAATCAGATAACAGTTTTTTTTGTGATATTTTAGCTAATGTTTTAAATAGTTTTGGCATTCCCCAAATTAATTGCAGACAACTTTTAGTTTAAACTTTTAGACAAGTTAAGAGAAACTCTAGATTTTGATCGGTAGTTTTCATAGATTGATCAGCTAACTTTCCACGTAAAACAATCAATTAAGTTGAATCAAATATCTGAATTTGAATAAAATGTGAAAAGTGCAAAGACTGCCACTTCTCTGAAAATGGTTTATGTTGAAGTTTTGAATTTTTCAGTGCCATGAAGTTAAAGAATGTTCTGGTAGATTATTTGTTGATGGGGCTTTTGAATTAGCTACTCCAGAGGTATGATGCAGTATTTTCTAAAATTAAGAATGGAAATCAGAGAATGTTTTTTTGTGATTTAGAAACTTGATTGACAGATTTGTACATCCAGTCTCCCCTTGTCAGTTATTTAGATTCTAGAGGCTGACGTAGGACAATTAAAACTTATACAGATCATTACAGTTAAGATTCAAAAAAAGAGTAGGCTTATGTAGTTGTCAAAATTTCCCTTATTGCACACTTTATGGTGTTGCTTGTTTCAAAAGTAGGACTTACAATTCCATTTAATTTCATTGAGATGCTAATTGTCTGTGCCTATTTTTAGTTGAAGATTTTAGATTTAAGTTCAATAGATGCTATACTGATATCTAACAGTACTTGTATGTTAGCTTTACCTTATATAACTGAGTATACAGGATTTAAAGGCTATGTTTATGCCACAGAACCAGCTCTTCAAGTAGGGAGGTAGGTGTGCCTTTGGAGACATTCATAACCACTAGGAAAATTGTGAAGTGACACTGGCCAATCAATGAGCTTCTTAAGATGATTGTTTTGTTGATAGAAAAAAATGCTGTTTTAGGGGAATCGCAAGAACCACAGACCTCTGATTGAAAAGGTTCAAATCGATGCTATCAGATACTGGATACACAAAAAAAGTTTAGAAAACCTCTTTACAATCCTTTTAAATTCTGATTATAGAATGTATATGGAGGAACTAGTGAACTATGTAGAAAGAAATCCTAGAACTAATATATCTTCTAAATGGAAACATGAAGATATTATCAAGTAAGTTCTTTTGATTCTGATGTGATTTAATTATGACAACTTCAAACTGAGCTACCACAAGCATTTTTATACGCCCACATGGAAATGTGGACGTATATTGCCGTCGCCCCTGTCCGTCGGTCCGTCCGTCGGTTCACATTTCTTGTAGGCACGATAGAGGCGACGGTTTTTATCCGATCTTGATGAAATTGGTATTAATCGGATGAACAGTTTCAGAGTTATTGCCCTTGACTTAATAAAAACGCATCAAATTTGCCTTGTAGGCACGGTAGAGACAACAGTTTTCGTCCAATCTTGATGAAACTTGGTATGCATGTATATATTGATGAGATCTCAGTCAAGTTCGAAATTGGTAATAATCGGATGAACGGTTTCAGAGTAATTGCCCTTGACTTAGTAAAAACGCGTCAAATTTGCCTTGTAGGCAGATAGAGACTACAATCTTTATCCGATCTTGATGAAACTTGGTATGAATCTATATATTGATGAGAAGTCGGTCAAGTTCGAAATTGATAATAATCGGATGAACCTTTTCAGAGTTATTGCCCTTGACTTAGTAAAAACGCGTCAAAATTTTGATTGTAAGCACGATAGAAACTACAGTTTTTATCCAACCTAGATGAAACTAGGTATGCATGTATATTTTGATGAGATCTCACTCGAGTTTGTAATTGGTAACAATCGGATGAAGGGTTTCGGAGTTATTGCCCTTTACTTAGTAAAAACTTGTCAAATTCGGCTTGCAGGCACGATAGAGACTACAGTTTTTATCCAATCTTGATGAAACTAGATATGCATGATGAGATCTCAGTCAAGTTAGAAATTGGTAATAATCGAATCAACAGTTTCCGAGTTATGGCCCTTGTGTGTACAGCGATGAGACATTGTTCATGTTTGAATTTCATGATAACTTGATGAACTTTTTCAGGTTTTTGCCTTGACTTATAGATGATTATAAGATTATTTGAAATTTATTTTTAAGCCATTAAAGATTTTGTTATCATTCTGACAGCTGGTAGTGGGCATGTGTTACCTGACATTAACAGACATTAGGGTGATCATAAGATAGTTGTGATATAAAGCTGAAACTGGGCCAACACAAAAGTAGCACCTAATTGCCAAGCAGACAACAATAAAACTTGTTACAGACTTTCAAAAGCACTGGCTGTGACATCAGACAAACCATTTAAAAATTTCATTTTGGATCCTTTTTGTATCCTGTTCTTTACTTGTTTAGAAATTTACCACCACCATTAAAAGAAGCTGTTAATCCATTACTATGGAAACAGTGTTATACCAAACATGATATTGATTCTAGTTTATCAAAGGTTCAAGTCGTCGGCTTCAACCAAAAAATGGTAAGTTTAGATTGAAAATCTGTTAAATATTATTAATCTAAATGATCATAATAAAGTTCATTAAAAGCAGATTAAAAATTTGACTGTTTTATGATAAAAATGGTAGGCCGTTACTAAGTGATGTATGTTACATACACTTCAAGCTTGTAATATGGAGATCAGAGAACATCTTACGATCAATTTTGTCATAATTATGGTATTTTTAAATGTAGAACTCCATATGTAGGGTTCTCAAGGCTAGGAGTACACAACATGATATACAATGAAGCTTTTTCAACCTACAAAAAGCAAACTCATCTAAACTAAGATAGTTGATCTCTCACTCTGAATATCCCATAATGCATCATTTGAAATAGGACCCACTGGGTGTGCTTCAACTTAACCACAACACTTTCTTTGAAGGATTAATTATATTTGTAGAATATATATGGTTGTGTTGAGTCAACAGCAGTTAGTTCAGGGTATAGCCTTGGTAGCAGTAACTGGGTAATTAAGTCTACACATGAAAAGGTGTGCACTATATCATCTCAAGATTAAAATCTTATTTGAATTCAATCCTCCATTAAAGAGCGTCACTATCACAATAGGTGCTATTGATATCTTTGCAGTATCTACATCAATGCAAGAACCACATGAAAGTTGGATTGGTAAAGGGATGTCTAAAATACAAATAGAAAACTTATCAGTAGAATGTTTAATTAGTTTAATGACCACAGAACATATAACTGTCAGTGTTTGTTTCTATTCTAATATACATAATCCTAAATCAGTATTTTTCATATATTGTATGATTTTAGGTTTGCTATGTATCAGGAACTTCTACATTAACCACACATCCAAAGGTAAGATCCTACACATTATTCTACCAAATACTTAAGACCAGGCAGCTAACTTTTTTACCTTTCTCTCTTTCTACCTTTATTTAAGCCCAAGCAGTGTGTTTATTTTTCTATTTTCATGTTTTTTAGCCATTGGAGCAGTCACCATTACGCAATAGTGATGTTTTAATATTGAGCTGTTTGACTCAAACACCGTTAGCTAATCCGGATGCCATGATTGGTGAATTCTGCGTTAATACAGGTAAAAAAAAACTATTGGGTGTTTTTTTTATGAACAGCTGATTGCCCTCTCAAAAGGGACTGACATGGAATAAGTTTCTAGTTGTAAAGAAAAGACAGTAAACTGAAGCCCCTTGTGCTACACACTGTACTTTGGAAGGTTCAGATTGATGCCATCAGTGTCCTCAATACACATAAAAAGTTTGAAAAACATCTTTACAATCCCTTTAAATAGCCTTCTTTAGGTGGTTACAGTATTTTGACTTCTATTTATTTCCAGCTGTAACATTAAAGAATGGTGGTAATGTTCTGGTGCCATGTTATCCATCTGGTATTACCTATGATTTATTTGAGTTACTGTCTATACATCTAGATAGGTGTGGTCTAGCTAGTATACCGATGTACTTTCTTTCACCAGTGTCAGATAGTGCTTTAGCTTACTCCAACATCTTTGCTGAATGGTTAGATATTTTTTAGTTCAGACTTGATACCATATTGGCACACATGGTGCAATAGGTCTTACTTGATACTACATTGGCACACATGGTGCAATAGGTCTTACTTGATACCACATTGCCTCAAATGGTGCAACATTAGCTCACTTGATACCATATTGGCACACATGGTGCAATAGGTCTTACTTGATACTACATTGGTTCATATGATACCACATTGCCTCACATGGTGCAACATTGGCTTACTTGATACCACATTGGCACACATGGTGCAATAGGTCTTACTTGATACTACATTGGCACACATGGTGCAATAGGTCTTACTTGATACTACATTGGCACACATGGTGCAATAGGACTTACTTGATACTACATTGGTTCATATGATACCACATTGCCTCACATGGTGCAACATTGGCTTACTTGATACCACATTGGCTCACTCTATACCACATTGGCTCTCTAGATACCACATTGGCTCGCATGATATGGTTCAGTAAATATCACTTATGATTTGAATAATTTCACACAATGCTTCAATTGATAACAGTTCAGTAGTCACACATGATATCAAATGGATTAGTATGATATCACACATGGATTATTGTATCACATTTTTTATTTGTAGGTTGTCCCAGAATAAACAATCTAAAGTTTATTTACCAGAGTGTCCTTTTCCACATGCAGAGGTAAGATAAAGATATATATATCTGTTGTGGTGTTATTCTCAGTTAAGATATGAAAATCTGGTGAACTTGAATAAGTCATCTTTCTCCATTATTCCAGTAAATCCAACCTCAAAAGGAAACAGATGAAATGGGATCGATATATGCCAAGAGGTTTAGCTTGGACCAGCTGATTGAAAGGAATCCTATCAGATCAGTATTTCACTTAGATTTATGGAATTGAATGATTTCAGGCTTGACATTATAATACAATTTTTTTTGTAGTTACAAAATCAAGGGCGATTAAAAAATTTCAAAAGCTTGAATGGTAAGTTCCTAAAGTCAAATGACTTAATCAGTACCTTTGTGATGGTGGCATCATAAAAAGCTTAGTTTAAGTAGAATTGCATGAAAAAAATACATCTGACTGAAAATAGAAATACAGCAAATTGATGTTATTATTTTCCCTAAAATTCATAATAAATTTGGAATCTATTTACAATCTGTTTAATTTCATTTTTTGTAGATATGAATCTAGAAGTAAAGGCACCATGTGTTATGTTTGCTGGGCATCCATCTTTAAGAATGGGAGATGTGGTACATTTTGTTGAATTATGGGGGAAACATGCAGCTAATACTATTATATTTACAGGTATGTCCATTGCCTAAAGAGGCTTTTATCAAATAGCAATATGAGGCTATTAATCTTTAACAACAATGTTTTACTATACTGTTGTATATTTTCAGATAGTAACAGAATAATATTACTAGTAATTTATTGTGAAAGGACTGGTTTACTGTTGTCAGGTTTACATTCACAATGGAACAATGATGTTTAGTTATATGTGTACACATTTGTTTGTCATATCATGATTTGATTCATCAAAAAATCTTGCTGCTTCCTGTAAATTTAGAGCCGAATCTTTACTCTTTCAGAGCCAGACTTTCCATACTTAGAAGCTTTGGGACCATTTCAACCTTTATCCATGAGAGTAGGTGAATTTTAACTAATTAAGATAAATTTTTAGATTAATTGAAATGTGTTTTAGCATGAAAAATTACCATCAGTTTCAAATATTTATTTACTAATTAAAATTGTATGATCCAAATGATATCTGAACAAAAATTTGACATATTTTGGTATTTATAAGGCAGTATTACTAATGATATAAATTCCTATACAGGTATTTACCTTCATACCAGTATATTACCATGCCCTAGTTTTAAAAATTAAGTTGTTTATTGCAATTTTGTAGATGATCATATCTGGACAAAAAGCTCCTTGATGGTATATCATGATAATATTATATATATTGACTATATTACTAATGATATAAATTCCTATATTTATAGTGATATCAGTATATTACCCAGCTCCTTGATGGTATATCATGATAATATTATATATATTGACTATATTACTAATGATATAAATTCCTATATTTATAGTGATATCAGTATATTACCCAGCTCCTTGATGGTATATCATGATAATATTATATATATTGACTATATTACTAATGATATAAATTCCTATATTTACAGTGATATCAGTATATTACCCAGCTCCTTGATGGTATATCATGATAATATTATATATATTGACTATATTACTAATGATATAAATTCCTATATTTATAGTGATATCAGTATATTACCCAGCTCCTTGATGGTATATCATGATAATATTATATGTATTGACTATATTACTAATGATATAAATTCCCATATTTATAGTGATATCAGTATATTACCCAGCTCTTTTCATCTGAAATAATTTTATTTCTTTTCCAGGTTTGTTACTGTCCAATTGATACCAGTTTAGATTTTGGTCAAGCTAATAAATTATTAAAAGATTTACGTCCATTACATCTAGTTGTATCAGAGACATATACTACACCACCCATGATGGCAGCCCATAGAACAGATCTCACTATAGACTGGGTACATTCTTTAGATTTCCACTTCATTTAAAAATTCCCCAATTTCCCTTTTATAAGATTTGAATGACATTAAGAAGCAAAGAGCAAATATAACAAAAAACACAAGGAATATATTATTACATAACAAAGCATGTAAAGTTTTAACAGAATTTACACACTATCAAATGACAAATATACAATGAAATTTTATATGTACATCGGAAAAAAAGGAGGCTAATTCTGTAGTCCCAGCATGGCATTGCCTAAATTTATGAGCTCAACAGAACAGTAGGATGTAAAACATTTTTGCAACATATCAAGTTTTTGTGAAAATGTGTCTGCATAATGTTACATGCTTCAGCAAGCTTGTTCAAATCTGTTTATGAATTGTAGGAGCCATCCCCTTTTACCTACAGTAGGGGTCAAGTATTATCACTTCCTGTTAAACGAAAATTTCAGTCAGTCGACATTGATACAGAGGTAAATACTTTTGATTTGAAATATTAATGATATTAAAGACGGGGCAGAGAGGTTAGCTGACCCACACCCACCCCCTTCACAGCCCTGAAAGCAAGTTTTTTGGGCAAAAATCTCATAATTACGTTAGAAAAAGACCAACTGGAAAGGGTCCTCTTGAACTTATGATGTCATCCTTCTTAAAAATGAAACTTTCTGTTTTTTTTGTAGTTAGCAGCAAAAATGGAGCCAGTGGAGGTCAAGCCAGGGTCAGCCATCACAATGTTAACTGGTTCACTTAAAATTCATGATAACATTTACACTTTAAAACCTCTTCCTAAAGATGCTCTTATTGGTCAAAAACGTTCACATGATGGATTTAATGTACACAAAAAGTCCTATATCTTTGGTTCTCCTAACATTCAAACTTTTGTAGATGTTATGACACAGGTATGCTTATATTTAGTTTTAAGTTATTGTCTCTTCAATATGTCTTAAACTGTTACATATTTCTATCATGTTTCACTGTAGCAAGTAAAGACAGTAGTGTATATTTCTTTATTTAGTAGGACAAAACTAAATTATTAGGTATCATCTTAAAAAATTATAAACTATAAAACATATTTCTACCATGTTTCACTGTAGTAGATTAAAACAATGTTCTAATTCATACATTAAGTAGGAAAAATCTTAAGTGGTATCATTGTCTCTTTCAACACCAGTGGTTTGGTGGCTTTAAATGGCTAAGAAAACCTCTTTACAATCCCTATAAGATTTATTTGTTTCTTTCAGCAAGGAATATCATCTATAAAAGTTGAGGAAACTGGAAGTGGATCCATTATACATCTTGTAAGTTGCTTTAGTGAATCTGAGTTTGTTAACAGTCCTAGGTCAAGTATTTTAGTTTGAAATGATCTGTTCTCTAAATAGTAGTGGAGCCAAAGGGGGGAGGGGCAGAAGGGGCAGTCGCCACGCCCCACAACTCTTCCCCCCCCCCCCCCCTCGCAGCCCCGAAAGCAAGTTTTTCGGCCAAAAATCTCATAACTAGGTTAAAGATTTGGGCAATCTCTCGAACCCCTCGCTCTCTCTCGGACGTAAACCTGGCTCCGCCTCTGTCTCCAAACCCTCTTTTCAAGATTATCCCACATCAAAGTATGCAATGATCGTTTGTATCACAGTCAGGGGCCACAGTTAGAGCATTGGAATGTTTACATGATGTCATTTTTAATTGTGTATTTCAGCCAAATGATGATACATTAATACAAGTTGATGGAGATTCAACACATATTATTTGTGAGGGTGATGAATCTATTCGAGTTAAAATCAGAGACTCACTGATTAAATGTTTAAAGAAATTATGATTACTTGTTAATAAAGGTTTTTGTACTGAACTAAAATCTGCTTATATACCCTTGACATGTCATCTAGTACAATAAAACAAGGTTAAAGATCCCTTGGAAATCGAAAAAGAGTAAAACAAAGAAAATAATGCTGCCGTACAGTAAAATTTTCTTCATTCTACACAGCATGGCTTTACCTGTGTTCATAGCCTAATTTAATGCAGAAATGTATGACATAACACACTTTAATTCTTTACACCTAATACTTTAAATATTGCTATTGGGTCTGCCCACAAATTCTACAATTTGAACTACTTCAAAAATATGAGATAAAAATTTCTAATATTGGAACTTTTAAAAAAAACATATAGGCCTATGTGAAAGGGCTTGTAAAGAGGTTACTGATTTACCATTGAAATGCGCCATTTCAATTTTTTTCTGTCAGACGTCTGTTGAACCTGCAAATAAGGCAGAACTAAGGGTGGCCGTCACATCACCCCCCCCCCCCCCCCCCCCCGACACACACCTCCATTTTATTTCCTAAATGCCTATATTGCTCAGCGCGCCCTCTCCTTAATAATTCTGTAGCCCTTTCTAGCCCACCGCCCTAATGGTTCATAGAACCGACACTGCTTACAGAGTGGCCTAGTAAAATTTCCCGCCTTAAGGCTACGCACGTGCTGTCAAATAACCCAGTTTGGCAGTTATCAAGATCAGTTGATATAAGGTGATATCGGGTGATGATAGAAAAGGGAATAATAGTTTATTTTTTTTTTATCAACTTATTATATCCAACAATTTATAATCTTATCTTCTGGTAATCTTTATAACATGAAATGGTCAACAAAAGCCCACTTTTTGATAAAATTAAGTCGTAGTCTTGCTTATCAAAGCCTCTTAATCCAGTCCCGCATTGTCAGTTGTTGTAAACTCATTCCGCAAAAGGAAATGTTAGTTTCCGTGAAATGAACATTGCAGCATTTTAGTCCCGAAGTTGATACAAGTGTTGAATACCATTCGGCACAACCTCCGTGAGATGACATTTACTCAACCATCAAAGGATGACCTGCTACTTCCGAAGTTGATACGAGTGGTCGAAGACAGGAGTAGTCTGGGTGTCAGAGACTAGAAATTCATTAAAAAAAATCGGTCTGAACAATCGCGACATGAGAGTGTGAAAAATTCAAGAATATGATTGGTCAATAAAATGATTCGACTAAGGTCAAGAGGTCAAGAAGGTTAAGGTCATTAATGCCGGTACGTGCACTTTTGTTTGGTAATCAGCTGTCCTCAGTTGTACTTGTAATAACATTCGTGCAAGACATTTTCAGAATTAAATGGAAACACAAGACCGAAACTGTAATTAAATTCGACGAATGAAGATGTGTGTCGGGGAAAAGAAAACAGACGATCTGTCAGAATATTCCTGGGAAGAAATCAGGAAACATAACTCGAAGAAGGACAGATGGATCGTCATTGAAGGAAATGTCTACAACGTTTCGACTTGGGCCAAGAAGCATCCAGGCGGCGAAAGAATAATTGGCATTCATGCCGGAGAAGATGCCTCGGTAGGTCCCATTTCTTTTTACTTTATTGCAGTAGGCCCACAACTAATTTTTATATAGATAGACTGTCTTTAGAGTTTTGCTGTCTTGTCTATGTCAATAATAAATGCTGTCTGCTTGTCTAGTGCTGTTTCCTAATGCATCATGCAACTAGCCTAGCATTAACCTACCGGTTGCCTAGCTTAGGCCTGTCTGAAATCCCTTTTGCCAATTGCATAAACAAGTTCTGATAAATTTTAAGTAGGCCTAGAAGTATTAAAAAACAAATCCCCTCCAGATCAGATCAGAAAATGTACTTTTTACCTCAGCCAATTTGTTTAAACTTAAAATACAATTAAATTGATTATTATTCATCAATGACTATGGAGGCTTAATGATGTTAATTAGATTTTATTTACTTTAGGGCTGGGCAATTTACCAGTATCACGTTAAATTACTGTATAGGAATTTATTTTGGTAGTAACAATGTCTCATTTTATTTCTTGACTATATCAAAATTTGCTTATGGAAGTCCTACAGTACGGTATAGTACTAAGAGATTTCGAGAAAAAAAAAATTTGGCCTGGCCCTAGGAGTCAAAAATATTGGTAGGATAACCATGGCCTCAGCTTATCAGGTGGCAATAATTTTGTTTCGATTAAAGGAGAATTGAAAGATGATTGAATTTTTTGCTTTTGAAATTGAGAATTCAAACTAAAAATAGTAAAAATGGAAAATATATCTGGTAATGTCTTATAAAAGATATTCATGAAGAGTGCTACATAAATTAAGGATCTAGATAAACCTTTAAGCACATCCAGTTCAGACTGCTCTTGTTTATGTTTTAAATCAGACGTGGTGTATCTGTTTTAACCTGTCACTTTAAAAGGCAAAAATTTGAAGTATTATCTAATCAATGATGTCATTTGTTTATCAAGAAATGTAAATAACAATATTTTTGTTTTTGATATATAAGCTGATTTATCTTATCTTTGTTTTATATACTAAATGATGTTATTGGTACAACTGGTCTTATAACCTTTCACCTATTATATTTTATCTTAATTTAGTGCAGTATACTATACGGTGGTTGTTTTTCAATATGACACGATACAGAAGTTGTGTTTCAATATTCATGAGAGGCTCAGGTGGTATCATCTTTAGTCTTGAGTTCTAAGAATACTTGAATTTTAAAAGTATTTAAAACGTAATCCCTTGGCCCCTCTTCTTAACATCAAGCTATTACAAACTGTGTCTTATACCTGGACTGCAATAGCCACCATTAGTGTACGTTAGGCAATACAGCTAATACAATGGTCATGGACTTTCTATTGAAGCTGCAGATTGGCTGTATTTTTGCTAGAATCAAATCCAGTCAGATAACTGTATTCTGTGATCCAAGAGAGGTTGGCTATTATAAATACGAAGTTCATAATAGCTTGAGATGTTGAAGATGCTGGTACCCCTCCCCTTGCCTTAGGTAAAATAACTACCGTATCCAAAATTTATTTGAATGCTCGATAGTGGCAAATTTAATGGTTTTAATTTAATTTTTATTCAGGATGCCTGGACAGCTTTTCATGGTAATAAAGACATGGTCATGAAATATTTGAAGCCATTAAAAGTTGGTTACCTTCGTAAAGAAGAGGATTATGAGGTACATTATTTTTCTTCAAAAATAGATTAAACATCTCATCATATTTGGTTAATATAGATTGGCAATGCCATTTACCAACACCTAGGATGTATGATGTTAAGATGAGAAAGTAAACTGTATTTTTATCAACCTTTGTAAATAATAGAAGAAACTATATATATATATTAGTGTGTGTTTATTTTAATGGGACTGGGGAAATAGAATAGAACATTCAGGTCATTATATTGACCTTTAAGCTTTTTTCACAACTAAATCCCTCTAAGCTTTTTTCACATCTAAATCCCTCTAAGCTTTTTTCACAAGTAAATCCCTCTAAGCTTTTTCACAACTAAATCTCTCTAAGCGTTTTTCACAACTAAATCCCTCCAAACTTTTGCACAACTTCATCCCTATATTTAAGCTTTTGCCACAACTTAATCCCTCTAAGCTTTTTGCACAACTAAATCCCTCAAAGCATTTTACACAACTAAATCCCTCTAAGCTTTTTGCACAACTCAATCCCTCTAAGCTTTTTTCACAACTAAATCCCTCTAACCTTTTTTCACAACTTGATCCCTCTATTTAAGCTTTTTTAACGACTAAATCCCTCTAAGCTTTTTGCACAACTATATTCCTGTAAGGTTTTTGCACAACTAAATCCCTTTGAGGTTTTTCACAACTTAATCCCTCTATTTAAGCTTTTTGCACAACTAAATCCCTCTAAGGTTTTTACAACTTAATCCCTCTATAAAATTTTTCTAAACTAAATCCCTCTTAGCTTTTTTCATATGTGACATCAGTTTTGATTTTAATTGATTTCAGACTGAACTACAGAAAGACTTTAGGGAGTTACGAAGGAAAGTTGAAGAAATGGGAATGTTTAAAGCTAGTCCATGGTTTTTCGGATTGACCGTGGGTCAGATATTAGTCTTTGAACTATTAGCAGTACTCAATTTATGGTATTTCGGCACTGGAGTCATACCCTACCTATTTACAGCTATATTACTAGTCACGGCTCAGGTTGGTTTGGTCTACACCCAATTTTTAAACATCAATACTCCCCTCTCTGGGCAAGGTTTTAAAATGTCTTTGGTACCAATCCCCCCAAGTTAAGTAAATTAAGAAATTATCAAAAGCTTTGCATAGTGATGTCATCAAATGCTTAGTTTTTATTATGTAGAATTGCAAGAATCACAGATGTCTGAATGAAAATTGGAATGTCTATTAAAATTAAAACCTCTGTACAAATTCCTTTATGTTACCAAAACAGGCATGCAAATGCAGAAATGCATAGCATCAATTTCCAAAGGTGCAAAGTGTATTTACTTTCAAAATTTAATGTAAATATGGCATGTATTTTGCTTGTATTAACAGGAATCTTTTCTATATTTTATTTGTAGGCACAAGCTGGATGGACACAGCATGACTTCGGACATTTGTCAGTCTTTAACTCTTCCAAATGGAACCATTATGCTCATATATTTATAATCAATGTTCTGAAGGTGAGTTGCGGGATTGATGGATTTACAGCAGCATGTGAAATAATGCCATTAACAGTTTACTGTTGCTATTGAAGGATTATACTTGACTTGGGTATTGTCAGTCATATCACGAAACGATATGTAACATGTTATAAGGCTATGATATGATATGTATTGCAATATTAATAAAAGATAAAAAAGTAGCAATTTATCTTCACAGTTTCTTCATGGTTTACTGTTACCAAAGTTAGTTGGCAAATTGAACACTTCATGCATTTGTATGACATTTAGATAAACACATGTACACATGTTTGTCTAGTTTGCCTGGTTTCAAGTATTTATCAGATAAACAATGTGATATATGTGTAATTTGTCAATTCACTGATATATCATGTCAACATTACTAAACATATACTAGTAACATGAATCTAACCATTAATAGAGTAAATGGTCCATAGTTCTGCAATGTTTCAAAGAACACAGAGAGTCACAAAAGGAGTATATTTGAATCAGAAATTGTGATGCAGCTGACCCTTTACCGATGCAGGAAACCCAAGCATAGATCTCACTTATCCCACTTTTTCATGTTTTTTATGAAATTTATTTACATCTATATTTTCAGGGAGTTTCATCTTCTTGGTGGAATCATCGTCATTTTCAACATCATGCTAAACCTAACATTATTCGTAAAGATCCAGATATTAGACTTGATTATTTATTTTTAATTGGTAAAAACCTTCCCATTGAGGTAAGATTTATTTTTAATTGGTAAAAACCTTCCCATTGAGGTAAGATTTATTTTTAATTGGTAAAAACCTTCCCATTGAGGTAAGATTTATTTTTAATTGGTAAAAACCTTCCTATTGAGGTGAGTTTATTTTTATCTTTATTTTTATATTTTAAACAGAATGTTGTAATGAAAACATATTTTATTAAGTATATATAAAGAGATTATGAAATACAGTTATAGTACTTTTAAAGACTGATTACAGAAATTCAATACACACTTTATTCATACTTATTCTATTTTTGGTTACAGTGGGGTAAAAAGAAGAAAGGTTTTATGCCATATAATAAACAGCAAACATATTTCTATTTTAGTAAGTATTACTTCTTAGTCTGAGCACACTCAATACCACTTTGCAACTGGGTTTGTCAAATCAGTATCCCACTGATAATTGTTGAATTATTTCAAATTATATTGTGAAGTACCGTATTTCAAATGATTGCCAACACTTTGATCTTCGATTTCAAAGTCTATTTTAGTCATGTTTCAGATATCTAATAAAGTAATATATTTTATTTTCCAGTATTACCACCGTTCCTATTGCCTATATATTTCAATTTTGAAGTACCATATTTTTTATTCAAGTTTCGCAAATATTGGGTAGGTAGCAACAGAAGCTTATGTTTTCTCTGGCGTGAAATACAGATGGCACGTTTAAGACCCAACATGATATGTCACTTTTCATGGGCTTTTTTTTTGCTGATTTTCACCATGAGCAAAGCAGCATTTGGCATAAAGCTAAATTATTAATGAGTCTATGTAGACATTACTAGTTTCAGATATTCTATGTCCCTGTTTCCCACACTGTACCCCAAACAGCTGAGGTGATGTCTTTTAAATATGTACATTACTATAATGATGATATATTTCTCTAGGAGATGTTTTGGATGTTTATGTTTTTTGTGAGATATGAGCTGATGTTTTATCAGTTCCTGGGTTTCTGGGGTACTCTGGGTCTCTATTTCTTTGTCAGGTAGGTTTCTATTTCATGATGTAAATGGCAACGTTTTTTTTTAAATTGTATTTATCTGAGTGTTCATCAACTCTCTGACCACAGTGAGCGCATATTTTTCAATTCATCAAATGCCATTCTGAAAACTTAATGAATTATGTTGAGGGCCAAGGTATGCAATTTTTGGGGGCTGATTTGGGTGATATATGTAAATAGTCTGCATGAAAATTGAATATCTCTTCAAAAAAACTTCAAAACTAGAACTTTCTTTTTATTGATTATCTTAGCTAAAAAAAAATCCTGTGAAAACTTATCCCTTTAACCAAATTCTTTTTTCCTGAACACAGATTTTTAGAAAGCCATTGGTTTGTGTGGACAACTCAGATGAATCATATTCCAATGGAAGTGGACAAAGAGAAGGGTAGTGATTGGGTCACAATGCAGTTAGCTGCCACATGTAATGTTGATCCTTCATTTTTTAATGATTGGTTTACTGGACATCTTAATTATCAAATAGAACATCAGTAAGTATCAAATAGAACATCAATAAGTACCAAATAGAACATCAGTAAGTATCAAATAAGGCATTGCAAGTATCAAATAGAACATCAGTAAGTATCAAATAAGGCATTGCAAGTATCAAATAGAACATCAGTAAGTATCAAATAAGGCATTTCAAATATCAAATAGAACATCAGTAAGTATCAAATAGGGCATTGGAAGTATCAAATAGGGCATTGCAAGTATCAAAAAAATATCACTAATATAGAATGTTGTAAGTATCAAACAAAATATTACGAAGATCGAAAACAATATTGCAAGTATCACTAAGATATCACTAAGGTCGAATACAACATTGCAAGTATCACATAAGATATCACTAAGATCAAATAGAACATTGCAAGTATCAATTTGAAAATCACAGAATCAAATAGAATATTGCAAGTATCAATTTGAAAATCACTGAGAATCAAATAGAACATTGCAAGTATCAATTTGAAAATCACAGAATCAAATAGAATATTGCAAGTATCAATTTGAAAATCACTGAGAATCAAATAGAACATTGCAAGTATCAATTTGAATATCACTGAGAATCAAATAGAACATCATTGATTATGCCAAACAAACAGCTTTAGCTATCTGATGACAAAAAAAAAATCAGAAAGAATCAAATCACACATCAGAGAGTGTAAAATAGAACATCACTTAGTTTCAAATAGAACTGATGTATCAAATAGAAGCTTAGTAAGTATCAAAAATACCAACAGTAAACATCAAATAGAACTAATAACTATAATCTCATTGTCAAATTTGTTCTACTTTCAGTTTATTTCCGTCAATGCCACGTCACAATCTGGCTAAAGTGATGCCTCTATGTAAATCATTGTGTAAGAAACATGGTATAGAATATACAAGTAAGCCATTATTAACTGCCTTTGGAGACATTGTTGGGTAAGTCAAGTCCTAATTTCTTAATTATTTCTAGGCATACCATCATCTTTATTCAATTAAAATTATACAACAATTTCGTTTCTTCAATTTTTCTGTATTTTTCATTTCTATTGTAATCTAACAAGTTTCCATTTTATTGAGGCTATTTTTAACGTATCAAAGAGCATTATGTAGGATATCAATAGCAAATTAACTTTGAAAGTTTAGTCATTCTGACACTAAACCAAGGCCCCATGGTCAATCCATGTCCAGGAGTAGAAAGGTAGGATATTAACTCCATTTCATTTCTTTTCAGATCATTAAGAAGTTCTGGTGAACTATGGTATGATGCTTACAATATGTGAACAAACTACAAAAAAACACCCCTTTTTTTTACACATGAGTTCTTCCATACACATATATATATATATATATATATATATATATCAGTCACATTGATTGAATGTATGAATGTGTGGAAGAGTTCAAAAGCAAGTTTAGGGGTGCCACATAGACTACATATCTAGATTTTATAAACAATTAGAATCCCACCAGCTACATTTTTGGGGGCTCAATTCATGAATTCACACGAAAATAAACACAGATACTGCCATGATGTTATTTTTTCCAGATTTCAGAACTTTTATTGGATAGCGCATGGAATATTAGAAATATATTTTGCAATTGGGGAACATTTTTATAAAAAAAAATAGGGCTGGGAAATAATAAATTGACTTGAGCAAAATCAAACCATTATGCATTCTGCAGCAACACATTTTTCCATTGAATTCAATTTTTATTACCCACATCACTTTTCAAGTAAAAATATGGCATCAGGTTTGTTAGTAATGAATTGATATTTTCCCTTTCAAAAGACTAAATAAACTTTATATGATACGGTTTCCTTTTTTAGAAAAATCTGAGCAAGAATATCAAAATTTTAGAAAATAAACCATTCTGATTGGTTGCAACCAAAATAAAAAATACCAATACCAAAATAATTGTTTGAAAAACTGAGTTGATTTGGGGCTGATTAATGACTTAAGTAGAGAACACATTCCATTCAAAAATTCTTACATTTATTAAAGAGCAAAATTATATAATTTTCTAATATATATGTATTAGTATTTATCAAAAGATTTCAATAATTTCATGAAGCAAGTCTTCAGACTTCAGGTAATTGGCATTAATTTAACTATTCAATATCATCTACTTTGTGCAATAGTTAATTATCAAGGGTTACATAAGATAAAAAAAAAACTCAACTATCTTTTGTAAATCAAGATGACCTTTTACAGAGTTGTTAATTATCAAGTGTTACATAAGATAGAAAACTCAACTATCTTTAGTAAATCAAGATGATTTGAGAGATTATCAATTATGTTTAGTTATGTTAGTCTTTATAATGTTAATATTTGAGAGGTTTAGAAGATAATTTGAAGTGCTCGTTATGTTTAGATGTTTGTTTAAGAAAGTTTGTTAATTCCGGTGATCATAGTTTGATGTTTTTGAGCTACTGTATAATTGCGAATATAATGCGCACCTTATTTCAAGTATCAGTTAAATTTATGATTTTTAGTGCTAAATATTGTCCATTTAAGATTGAACAAAATATTGTGCACGTTCGGGACAATTCAAAAACTGCGTTTTATAGTCTCAATTAATATTAATTCTACCCAAAAATAAAGTGAACTGCTCTTGTTTATCTTTTGATCTTAGCTTGACAATATTTGGTTTTGATTACAATGAAGGAATATCTGTATCAAGTGACGAAAATACTCTTTGTAGATCAAATATTTGGTATTATAAAATGTTTCAATTTAGTGGAATTTTAATGAATTCACATTAAAATGTATTACCTAAAATTATTATTAGTTTCCACTTGTCTATTTACATTTCAATTGATCTAGTAACCAAAAACATATATATTTTTGTATCTCCATTTTGAAACCGGTGAACGTACATTTAGAATGAATATTTTATGATGTAATGCTTTGATATGTACAAATTGTATATTCTTTTGTTCATAAAGCAAGTATCTCGGGCAAATATCATTTAACCACGCCCCTTGCCAATAAATACAAGAAATAATAGTCACGTTTATGATTTCAGTCTAATTGTGATGTTCAAAAATAAATTGTCTATGAAAAAAAAAGGATTGACTTGTTTTGTTACCCCACTCATGGAAACCCATTGGTGAGGTGGTCCAGAGCTTCTCAGTCCACCCCACGTGGACTTGTTAATAAGATAGCTTGCCAGGCAAGGTAATATACGCCCACTGGCAACTTAGATTTAGGAATAAAAATATTTAGCAGTACAGTAACAATCACCAGTATGAAATATTCAACCTTCAGTCATACACTTCTTCTGAACTCTTTAGAGCGATACTGAATAATATTGAGTATGAGTTATTGCTCTTGTTCTTGAAAACGTGTTCAATTTGTAGCTCGTGAAAACTCTAGAAGGCAAATATTCAATCTTCAGCGCGGCACTGAATAATAAAACCAAGTTTTGTCAAAATCCAGCAAGAATCATGCCTTTTAGTGTTTAAGAGCTAAATTTGAAAGCGTTTTCAAGAACAAGGAGTGTTCATACTAAATATTTTTCATCTTCTGATTTTCAATTATTCGGTTCATCTTGGGTGATTACGAACATTCACACCAAGTTTCGTCAAAATCCGTCAAGAATTGTGCCTTCTAGAGTGTTCACGAGCTAAAAATTGAACGCGTTTCCAAGAACAAGGGCTATAACTCATACTAAATATTTTCCAATTTTTCTGATTTCCAGTAGGGTTTATCCTTGGTTGATAACAAACACTCATATCAAGTTTCGTCAAAATCCACCAAGCATTGTGCCTTCTAGATTGTTTACGAGCTAAAAATTCAAAGAACAAAGGCAATAACTCATACTTAATATTTTTCGATTTTTCTGATTTTCAATAGGGTTCATCGTTGGGTGATTACAAACACTCATGCCGAGATCCGTTAAAATCCGTCAAGAATTGTGTCTTATAGAGTGTTTACGAGCAATTGTGGACGGACCGACGGACATGGGTGACGGCAATATACCCCCCCCCCCCCCTCCCCCCCATTTTATGTGGGCGAATAAAAATTAACGTACCGTTTTCGTCAGTGTTGACTGGTTTGCCATAGGGGGAACTTGAGGTAAGGTTGTAGATTCTACAATTTTTGTTGAGATGTAATCAATTCGACCCTGGCCTAATTAAAATAGTAGAAACGGGAATCAAAGTTGCAGAGTCAAGTAATAAATATATAACCAATGCTGTATATAAAAAAACACAAAACCATCCCTAATTTTCCAATACCATACATAGACATATATAGAGGTTAATATATTGATCGTAATTATGCATGTATGGAAGAGTTCAATAGAAAGTTGAGGGGTGTCAAATCGATGGTTATATACAGCCTTGAAATAGCATGTCGGATCACCCTCAGTTCTGAGGCAATGCAACAACAACAGCCGTGGCGTTTCTACAGCGGTTCTTCCTTCCTAGACCCCCAGCTCCACCCGGAACTGAGGCTGGCGAGGGTGCAGATTTTGTAATTCATATTGTTTAGGTACCAGAGATGTCAACTTACCGAATGACTAACAGATCTTTTTTTATCCATCACAGACTACTTCTTATAGTGGTTGTTTTGTTTGTATATGACAAGTTAACGACCACTTTCAGCTAGATCATATATCGTACACTAAAAGTTCTGGTAACATCAAGCCAATCGTTTTATACTTAACAATAACGCACGTGTAAAGCCAAGCATCGGCTCCCATTAGATAATAAATCATAACAACTCCTAATGCTCTGCTCCGATTGGCCTATGGATGCAATAGTAACATAATCATTGTCGATCTCTCCCATATTAAAATAAAACTATCTGGAAGGCATTGCTTAAATTTTCAAATGCACTCCTATTTGTCATTGGGAATTTGTTTCGGGTAGTGGACTGCTCTTGGTTAGACTGGGACTTGGATGAGCTCAAATATCATTGTGACCATACCAATGAGTAAATAAATACAAATATACATGTTTGTGATATTACACATTTTTATTAAGTTTTGAACCTGTACAGAATTAAATATAATCATAGCAACAGCGAAACAATGTGGTGGGATATTGGGAGGAGATATTTTTATGCTTTGTAACACATTTTCAGTGAAAAGATCTCTTTATTTGGATCTTGGCCAGTGCTTATTATATTAAGAGATTTTATAATTCCAACAGACTTATATTTAACATGTTTACTTCGAATAAGTCTGTATTTCTCGTAACATATAAAGTTTTGATCAAGTAAATATAATTTCCAAATTTCACCATTTTTCTCTACAAGATACTTTGGTCAAATTTCTGTTTTCCTCGTCAAGAGACTTTAATCAAATTTCTGTTTTTCTCGTCAAGAGACTTTAATCAAATTTCCGTTTTTCTCTTCAAGATATTTTAATCAAATTTCTGTTTTCCTTGTCAAGAGACTTTAATCAAATTTCTGTTTTCCTCGTCAAGAGACTTTAATCAAATTGCTGTTTTTCTCTTCAAGATATTTTAATCAAATTTCTATTTTTCTCTTGAAATAAACAAAATGACCAACGGTTGAAATGACAAATGAAACAAACATAAAAACATGATTCAATTATTTTGTATTTTTTAATATGAAATAATGACTAGATTCGACCCATCTTAATAAATTACAATTTTCTTTTATAATATAAATTTCAGAAATTTGATCTCGGATTGTATAGTTTAGCCTGATTAATTTGCATATATTATGCAACTAGTCTTACAAATGAGAAGCTAAAACAATGCTTGCTTCGTAGACATTATGGTGTTCAAAATATTAACAGGAAATTCAATTTCAAATATCAAATACAACTTATTATGCAAAATATTTAGAAATTTAATTATGCTTTTGCAAATAATAACAACAATATGCCAATGAAAATGTCTAAGGAATGATTATGCCGCTTATCATATCCACGAAAGTGCATAAATTAATATAGTTTCAATATATATTTTGATTGTCGACCGTCCTCATCATCAGCCTAATCAGGTGCAGAAAATAGGACGTAAAACTCCATTTCATTTTGATTGTCAAATTTTCATTTTAAAGTTAACATGTCCGATTTGTCAATATTTTTGACTGCTTTATCAAAAATTGATAATGGGTAATTTCTTGAGTAATCGGGCAAGTACCTTTGGCCACAAGGTGAAAAAAATATCAAAAAATGATAGCACTATACTTCTTATTCAAAACAGATATCATATTTGCACCATACTGTAGAGATATTTCAGTTTTCGATCAAGAATACAAAATTATGATATAAAAATACAATTTTTTACAATATTTAGTGCGCGGAATTGCGTAAGCTAGTGCTTCATGACTATTTAAAATGGTGGCTATACGTTTAGATCTTATAACCAATGCAAATATATGCAAATATATTCAAAAATATTAATTTAAAAAAAATGGGAACACATAATAATAATAATAATAATAAATAAAATGATCCATAATTTAAACTAGTGATAAACAATGTCATATAGCACTTATTCTGCAGAGAAAACATAGTACAACATTTCTATTACACATAAATAAAGATATATCTACAAACTTTTACTTTCATTTTATACAATAACTGAGATTTCATATTTTTACGACATTTAAATTCTCTATACAGTGAAATAAAATAAACTGAATAACTTGGTAAACATCAAAACGTTCTGGTAAGAAATTATAAAACTTTGAAGTCGAGATATACCGTCACGCAGGTAAGAATATCGTCACGAAAGTAACAATATCGTCACGCATGTAAACATAATTATCGTCACGCATGTAACAATATCGTCATGCATGTAACCATATCGTCACGCATGTAACAATATCGTCATGCATTTAAATAGATCGTCACACATGTAACAATAATATTAAAACAAGTAACAATAGCATCGACTATTAAGCAATATCGTCAAGCAAGTAATAAGGTAACGCATCTGACATCATGTGAAAATTGATCGACAAAAAATAGCCATCAAAATAACATCTAAAGCTAAAATCTGTGTACAGTTGCTTAGTTCAAAGATATTTCTAAAAAATTAGAAAAAATATCGAAAAATAAAATGAAAACAATTCTTATAATGAGCATATTTACAAATACTGGTGGCTCTAGAAATGGAAAAAATATTAGAAATTTGAAAAATTTAGAAATATTTAAAGAAAAGTAATTAAAATCTAAGCCTTTTTACATCGTGGAATAGGATGGTATATCTCGACTTGCATACAACCTACGCCTACTGAAGCAGATTTTCTGATTATAAAATCGCCCTAACGCACCGGTAGTCTTTCTATAATGGATCAACATCGAATATTCGTATCGAAAAGTTAGGTAGAAAAATATATATAAGGTAAAAAGTTACAATGTACATGTGTCAATCATACAAGGGGGTGTGGCCAAGTTTTATTTACTTTATACATATTTATATACTTTATAATTCAAATCTGTGAAGATAAAAGGGGCGTGTCTGTTTATAATATAAAAGTTAGGGGAGTGACTGAAATATACATCGCAAGCTTGAAAAATGTATTATGTCTATGTTTATGTATTAAAGGGATTATAAGGTGTTTAAAAAAACCTAAACAATCCCTTTAAGCTATAACTTTGATATGCATCTAAAACGTACCTAGTCTTTGCAGAGGTAGAAAAGGGGCATAACTCTTTTTTTTACGTAAATAGGCAATAATTTGCTTTGGTTTGAAACAGTTAAATATACAATTGAAATGTATATACAATGTAAAGTGCACAAAGTGTTCAATATACAATTTACAAATTTTCACAACTGAATAACAGGACATTATGGAAGTCGGTGGCCGTTACGATCTATTTCAAATTGTGGCCCTCGCAGTCTTCCATAATAGTGATCTTTCAAATCGGCGTTTTTTGATATAATCATATTTTACATTGTGCATTATGTAATTTTTGAAATCTTCGTTAT
Source organism: Lottia gigantea (assembly GCF_000327385.1). Taxonomy (NCBI): domain Eukaryota; kingdom Metazoa; phylum Mollusca; class Gastropoda; family Lottiidae; genus Lottia; species Lottia gigantea. The sequence continues at coordinate 640,636 of NW_008706931.1, forward strand.
TCTTCTGCTTTGTCACCGTTCACTGGCCCTGACACATGGATTATCATGAAATCACTGGCCCTGAATCTGGATAGTTATAATCAATTGTCATAGATTTATCACAAAATAGCTCGATACATTTGAATGATGGGTGATTTAAAACGGAAGTTGACTGGAAAGAAACATATTTTCTATAACAGGTGGCGCTCGCACTTCATCTAATTTGAATTCCAACATACGTTGAAGTCCTTCGCGGCTTAAGCTACGGAGTTCTGCGATTTTGCCTAAGATTTTTGAGAAGAAATTTGGCTTCTTTTGAGCTTCACTGTTGTAGGTGCAATGATCCCTTAAACAATCGATTATTTTCATCTGAAGTTCTTCCATTTTATGTGGTTCTTTTAATCCATGGCGTACTGGAAAGATACAAAGGAAAATAATTAAATATCTGATATCAATGACGTCATAAAGGAACCAAACAAACTCTAATGCGAACATATCCGTCATTTTTAGTAGTTATATGATAATATAAGCTACAGACAGAGGTGTTTTGAATAGAGTCAAAAGATAAAGAACTGTACCCTCTAAATTTCCTGACTGCACTCAGACCACTTTTTCAAATGAAATGAAATGAGAGTTTAACGTTTTACTTTTATTTCAGTAATTTAAGGAGAGGCAATGTTGTGCAGTGTGCAATAAGGAATTCTATCAAATCAGCGGCATTAGCTTTCTTATTTTCGATTTCAACTGTCGAGAGTCTTAGCATTGACTTTTTTGTGAAAAGATAATCAAGATACTTACAAGTCACCATAGACAGAGCAGCCATACAGCAATGAGAAGACAGGTCAAGGGTCATACGATGAAGACTGAGTCCAAAGTCCACAATAGAGTTGACCCAATCGCCAAATATACCCAGACATTGTAGCCGATGTAAAACTAAACCATTATCGAATATAATATTATCGTCATTAGCTTGGATTCTGAAATAGAAAAAAAACAATCTTATAGTAAACATCATGGGTGGATACATCCCAGCCTAACGTACAAATGACGCTATTTAAAGATTTCAACGCTCTATCCGTTCGTGCTACCGCTCGTCCTCAAATCGATCCAAGTTAAATGAAAATTTGTCAATTTCGATTTTTAAAAAATACTTACCTATAAGCTGCTCTCAAGACAAAAAGTTCTAAGGTTGCCGATTGGAAAAGCAATTCCTGATCTTCTTTACAAAGGTCTGTAAAACCAGGAACTTTTTCTGCCCAGCTTTTAATGATATCAATGGATTGAATGAGAATGTCGTAAAACATCTTGAAGTTTTCACCAGAAGCAACGGTGCTTGCAGATTCTTCCAGACTTGGTACTCGGAACTATAAATATCAAATTATATTTAATAAGAATGATAAAACTCTTAAATTTTTAGATACATACTGAAAGGAGAAAGAAACGACATGTGGATGTATCATAATATTTTTTTTTCAGATGCTTCTGTAAGGGTAAAGACCGGTCTATCACGATTTATAAAGGATAACGTTTTATTATCACGATATATGCAGAAAAACGTAATATAATCACGATGGAAGCAGAATAACGTAATATTATAACTGCGACGTAGGCCTGCATGTAATTACCTTTTATCATCATGATGTAAAAGGGATAACGTTAGGGCCTATATCACCATGATATAAAGGGATAACGTTATATTACCATGGTATAAATGGATAACGTTATATCACCATGATATAAAGGGATAACGTTATATCACCAAAGATGACGTAATATTATCATGATGCACACAATTCATCCTCTTTTGTATTTATTAATAGAGAATACAAGACGAATATTTTGCACACAAAAGAGCAGACAAAATTTTTTAAATAGAGTTACCTACCTTACTATAGTCTAGATTGGGTAGGTCTGGACAAGTATCAACATGAGCTCGTACCAGGGCAGTGATCAAACTAACTGGTGGGGACGGTGGTGATTCCTGGGGACTTTTTGGTTTAGATGGTAAACGACCTCGTCTTCCTTTCAAATTATCTGATCGTACAACTGGAAAACACAAAATGTAAATGGTTAAAACGTTGTGTACAATATAACTCGGGAGTAGTATACCATATAAACTGATGATGACAATGTAAATAGTTGTGTACTACTCGGGAGTATACATTCATACTATATTTGTACGTGATGGTGATTATGTTAATTGTTGAAACGTTGCGTACACTAAAAATTGTCTACCATGAAATTGTGTTCCGTTATTTAATTACTATTTTTGTAAGGAACTCTTTAATGAGAAGACATGCACATATTCAGTCTATGAAAAAAAAAATTATGGCGGCTTGTTTAGGACTTGATTATTTTTTTTCTTTGGAAAGTGGTAAGAAAAAAAATATATATTGGCCATTTCAAATCTTTGATTACGTCTTAAAATTCTTTTGACGATTAGGATGGGTGGAAATGAAAGTTATACCGAAACGTAAGAAGTACAATAAAATGTGAACAATACGAAATTTTCTGAATTCTTATAAACAATCTGCAAGAATGTCGATTTATTTGTCAAAACACATTTCGTGATTCTTCACAAATGTTGTCTATAGTTATAGCAATGTTTTTGATTTGTCTATAATGCGGGATCATGTACGTTAATATTAAAACCTTCATTTCAACTCAAATAAGCAACATGTCCGTTTATTCTCAATTCCAGCTGAATCCACACAGTAATAATTTCTACTGCATATTTTCTTAAACTGACAATAATTTGGCAAGAGGCAGGAAAAATGATACCACACATGAAATTGTTTCATAAACGCAATAGATGCTGTATTAAATTTCATATCATGATTTGTTAAAGAGCGAAGGAAATGGGTTGGAATTTTATAAGAGGTTCGAGTATTTAATAATATGGGAAAAATTTGAAATTACGACTTAAAGGAAGGCCAGAATTTCTGAACAACAATATTTGGACAATTTTATTTGGCTCATGGCGTTAAATATAAAGATATTATATATGTTATATGGCGCCTATGAAATTTGGTATCCATCATTTTTAAAGAGTTTAGACAACTATTTTGACAATATGGAGGTTTTTGCTCCGGGTTAGTTACGAGATATTTATCGTACAGTTTGAAGATACCGCATTAAAACGGTGATTTGTAAACTGAAACATTTGATAGAGATCAATTTACATTCGAAACAGTCAGTCAAATTTCACATAAAAAATACCTCTAACATAACGAAATACAACTTTTGTATTTTTTGAATTTTATGAAATTCAGTGGTTTCAAAATGTCTATCTGTATCTTTTGAAAAAATTAAAAGTTCCAAAATTCTTAGCAAATGACATAAAAATGATCACGTGACAATGTGGTCAGAAAATTTGAACAATTGCCGTAGATGTCGACTAGAGAACTGGAACAATAGCTTGAAGAAGGATATCGGCCTGCAGTCAGTTGAAAGTGGTACACCAACAAGAAACATCTGTACATAGACAATACTCGACTGAGTTACCCTCAGGTAAGATCTAGAGAGTCTATCTTACGAGTTGCCCTCGGGGAGTCACTCACACGGCAGGTACCCACTTGTACTTATTATTAAGATGATTTCTAATGGTCGCTATCTGGTTACAATAACCATTGTACTTATATCTTAATGCTTCTCGTCGTTATTGTTTGATAGGTTCTTAGATACTGGCCGTTAGCCACGTATATTTATCATAAAACCATTTTTATACGGGAATTCGCGTGGAGGTTTAAGTAAGATAAGTTTCGGCGCCATGTAAGAAACAAATTATCAGAGCAAGCCTGTGAAACTTTACTATTAATTGATAAGCATCACGAAAACGACAAAGGCAAAAAGTACATTTCAAAACACGATATTGAACGAACTCCAAACTTAAATTGGTTTTACATTTTAAAAATTTACTAGAGACAAAGTTTATTTTCGATATGACAATGTAACGTCTTGGAAGCAAGAGTAAAGGATTCTGATGAATGAATGAATGAGCAAAACATTCTGAAGACTGTATCAATGAGTGAATAAACAAATGAATATAAGAAGAATGCAAGAAAATTATAATAAAAATATATCAATGAATGATAAAAAATAACAAATAAATTAAAAGAATGAATTCTGAATGAATGAATGAATGACTACCTGACCGGACTGACTGAATGAATGAGATTATTTTATCTATCGTATCTTTTGACATTTAACAGTGAAACATTAGATAGAAACCAGTGAAGTTGGTAAGTAATATAGGTCAATAAATATTACCTTTGTTTCAATTTACGCCGAAAAAAATGACGATTGTGGGTTCTTATCTCAGTCGGCGGGTGTCAAAATCTGTCGACCTTGAATAAGTCATCTTCCTCATTATTGCAGTCGACCCAGCTGTAAATGGGTACTGATAATCCGGAAAAGATCAAGGATTAGGCCATGGACCAACTGGTCACAGAGAACAAACCTTTAATCCAAATACTGGCCATGGCCTGAATACTAGACGATCACATTCCATGCAAATAGTACTCACCTTCTTTGACCATTCCTACTGCCATACATTTTTGAAATCTGCAGAATTGGCACCGATTCCTTCTTCGTTTATCCACAGGACAGTTTTTATCTGCCAGACAAACATACTTGGCATTCTTCTGAACAGTTCTCTGAAAATGGTAAAGTTATATTCGTGAGCTTTATCCACTTCTTTTACTTATGCTCCACCATGTCACTGATACAAAGAGTTGAATGGGTCTATATTCAATTTGGGTGATAATAGAAATGTACTGACTCATGGGTGGCGTTCCCCCCCCCCCCCACCACAACCTCTACTTGATTTACATATCATATCCTACACATGACCCAAATGTCATAACCTATGTCTTTGTTGAGAATATAAATAAAAACATACCTTGAAGAAACCTTTGCAGCCTTCACAAGTTCTAACACCATAATGTTGGCAAGCAGCATTATCACCACATACAGCACATAGGAGACTTTCTTTCATTGGCTGATCCCGTGGGGGTGAGGATCTGCACGAGCTAGGGGTTGGTGGGGTGGTTGGTGATTGAAGCTGATATTTCTGTCTGTCGAGCCTGGAAGACACAACACGGGCTATCAAGATTGGGAAAAATTATTAGAGATTCAGATGTAGAAGAATATCCGATTACCATACAGGAGGATATTTACACCTACAGTGGTCTACTTTCGATTGGCCACGTTAACAAAATTATAGTCTTCATACATTAAATTTTTGATGAGCCATAAATAAGATTTTCATGTGATTTAATATGGAAAGAAATCATATTTGATTTCGTGATAATAGCAGAGTATGATCAGTAGTCCTATGAGATTCCATAAAAACAAAATGGCTAACATGTCATCAATGTCTTAATCAGATTGAAAGGGAGATAATATACTTACATATCCGGTGTAGGTGGCGTTGGTATCGATAACGACGGTCTTCTCTGTAAATGCTGTGAGGTCATCGGAATACTTAAATCGCCTAGGTACGAGGCAGGCACAGGTCGGTTCGTAAATGAAAAACTAGAATTTGCACAGGACACACTCTGATTTCCGTAGTAAGGAGTAGCGAATCCGGGGAATGGGGGATTATCGGCGGCATAATGGCCGGCGGTGTCGTACGTATGATATACTGATTGTTTGTTATCCATGTCAGTAAATCCCAGATGGGTCTGATTAAATATTTCCTGATTATCATTATAAGGCTGTTTCAAGTAGGACTTTTGATTATCCAAAAACCGATGCTGAAAGAATTCCTGTTCACTGGGAGTAAAACCTTGGAAAGCGTCCTCGTATGACGTCACTGGCGTTCCGTACTTTTCGTGTCCCAAATTCGTATGGTCTTGGTACAGATTGTAGGGTTGCTTTGAAGTCTCGCGTTGTTGTAAGGCAAAGCTTCCTTCAAAACTGTAAGGCTCGTGAAAAGCCGGTGTTTGTGCGTGGTCGGGGGCTTGAAAACTCGTCAAACTTGATTGGCTGCTCTCGTAACCGGAAGCATAATTATCGGAGATGTCCTCATTGGCAAATGACTGGTCTGCTTGGAAGTCCGGAAGTGGAACTGAAAATGAGGCTGAGAAAACGCCTATGTCGGCCATTGTGGTTGGCGGGGTGATATTTCCAGTGTACGCTCCGTAATGATTTCCGCCCATTCCTGGCGCCGCCGACTCGTAATTGGTCTGCAAAATACAAAAGAAATGGATATTAAGAAACTAAGTAATATTGTAAAAATGTTTTAGCTTTGATATTGTATCATTGAGTACGAATATAATGTATTTCCCGACTGGCCAATAATAGCCAATTTATACACCCAATTGTATACTTAATATATTGTAATATATGCATTCATTACAATATCTAGTCACTTATAATGCATTACATTGAATTAAAAAAAAAACAAAAAAAAAAAACACAGGGCCTTATTCTCGAAAAATTAACTTTAAAGCCACATATTTTAACACTAAAAATTGGCCCTATAATATGAAATTGAATTTCGAATGAGCATCGAATATTGCACCTTCACTTGTTAACTAAAGAGGCACTAACTCTCAAAAATGACCTTTTCTCAATAAAGCGCTGTTTTTTGTATTGAATTCAGTTGAAATTGGTTGGTTCATATGAAATATTATATTTTGACTTCCATTAATATTTCAGTTTTGTAAATGTAAGATCAAATTATTTGATATGTGCAAGATAATAATTAATAATTACTGTACATTTTAATTTTATTTTTGATAAGAGAAGAGATAAGCAATATCCCGAATTAATAGACTTCACAGTGCAATATGCACCGCTCGACGTCCACAGCCGATATGAAAGGGTTAATTTACCGAGGGAAAACATTATCAATGGCCACAAACACGAGTCGGTATAATTAGGGTTAAGGACAATAAGAGATGTTGAAATATTATGATTTTTATCTCATTTCGTCCTTTATGATTTTGACATCAACCACGTCATTTCCTTTTCAATACCATCGTCAATTACTCTTGATTCATGGAACGTGGGCACGTGGTGTAACCACACCGACAAATCAACCATATGTCAATCATAATTTGAAGTTATCAGTGGCGCCCCCTACTAGGAAAACGGTTTCTAATAATGTACATTATTGCGATTAATCTGATCGAAAACATGGTTATGGTTGGCTGAATTTAAAAACATTCTATTTTTGCCAATCTGTTCTAGAATGGAGCTATTTCTGGAATGATATTTGTCAAGATCGAGTTTACGCGTGCATTACACGTGCCGACAGTTGAGAATATTAACCATCAAGTGCCAGAACATATGGCTTCAAATTGTCCCCCAATAAATGTCTTGTCAATGGTTTTATGATGAACTTTCAACTTCACTCAATTAAACTGATCACTTTTCACAAATCTTTATAATTGTTCATTTTAAGACCTACTCCTAAATATTTCAAAAAGCATCGTGGTTTACTGTCATGTTACTTGGCAATTAAAGGTATATCGAGGAGTGATTTTCGTCATTCAAAATTTTAGACAGAATACGTCTGTGGAACTTTACCTTTTAAATATCAAAAAATATTAGCAATACTGATTGTTTATTGTTAGTGTTAATTGAAGTCGAAATATTCTATTTAAGGGATGAACACGCTAGCAATAAAGCTTTCGTTTGTTTTGCTGCCTCTAAAATTCCGTTGACTAGAGTAGTTAAGTTTAAGAGTACCTTTCAGAATAATATTTTTCTATAAATGCTTTATGTAATTTTTTCAGTCGGAATAAAAAGCAGTTTTTTACAATTTTTCTTTTCAAAGTATGATGAAAATGCAAAAAATTGACAATCGTTATTAATAGTTTCAGCATATATCTTCGATTTTTTTCGGAAGCAGACATTTCTACCTTAAGAACACAATAAATTCTACAATTGAACACATTTATCAAACATATTGCTATTCAAGTCAATGAGAAACATAAAACATTAATTTTACAAATATGACATTCTTTACACATTTTTGGTCCATTGCAGACAACTTTTTAATTTTATGACAAGCGAAGATTAAAGGAATACTACCCAAATAAAACTTTTTAAAAATAAAACTGAACGTTTAAAATTAAAGACGTTTTACAATAATTACTTGGTGTTTTGGATTTATCGGCGTATAGGGGGATTCTGTTGTATACTTATCTGATACGTCAACTGATTTATCTATACTCTAATTGGCCAAGTTTGGAAATTAAAATTTTTATGTACATTTTAAAAAGGAGAATTTCTTTAAAGTGCATTGCAAACCTAGACCGTAATAAATCAAAGTAAAAACCTTACGCTACTACAATTGAAATTTTTCTTTATTTTTGATCTCTGACATTCTGTCAGGTGTTTGGAAAACAAGGAGCATGTCAGATAAAGATTGTCAGGGAGGACTTGGACATTGCCGAAAGGAACATTAAACCAAGCTGTGCATGTTAAAGATGACTCGACAGTATGAAATAGAAAAACTAGTTCAAAAATTAAAATTGGTCTTACCTGTGATTGTAGGAGCAACATTGGTTTATCGTGAGTGGCTATTGTCCCGCTTGGGGTAGAAATAGAGGATGATGCCTCTTCTGTAGGGTGGGGCTCGAATCCGGCAGGAGACGAGCTAGCTACAGTACTCGAGGTCGATCTCGGTGGATCCGAAGAAAGACCTGAAATTAGAAAAAAATAAGACTTGACTAATGTGAACAAATCCAGCCAGTGATTTCGGGACTCTCAATAATCTAATTAAAAACCGTTTGTCTTTGATTTCAAAACTAACAATCAAAGGACAGTGCTTTCGAGGTATTCACTCTAGAATTCAGACAAACAGAAGAAGAAACAAATAATAAATCAGCTTTATGACAGAAAAAAATATATATTGTCTGTCCAAAAATCCAAAACAATCTTCTAAGAACTGAATAATCAACACAATTCCATATCCAACTCACCGCTTCCTAAATATTCAGAGATTTTGAGAAGTGAAAGTCGTCCGGAAAGGACGAGTGTCGAATTGATAATGACGAGTCGATAATGTGAGGAGGCACTTAAATAATCAGTCAATGATGCTCAGAGAATAAAAGACCCCCTGTTTAAAACCCCTATATGACATTAATCGGAAATTTATAATCCCTACTTCTCCTTCGTGTAACTAATCAAAGCATAATGGTCGTGAGATACCAGAAATAAACTAGATTCTAAACACACTCTTCAACTGGCCGCATGCAGGTGCGATATGACACGTGCTCGCGAGCAAACGATAGTGAAAATTACGGGTTTAACACATGTACGACAAATTAAATTTATTCATCGGGCTAAATATACGAATGCTTTAATTGCTGCCAACAGGAGAAAGGGGTGGATAAAGTGGGGTTATAAAAACTCGTATTACAAATAAACACTAATTGTGAGTAGCCCCTCACTGATCTTTATATAAAGACAGCTTCAATAACTGGCTACAATGTTAAATATTTAACCTGCTGAAACGGACAGTCACAGGGATAACATTTGTGGCCTTAACTATTCATGTTATGCGTTAATGACTTGGAATAGTTCTTTTTTTTATTTTTTTCTATAAAACAAATCACAGACCGAATCGGAACCATTGACAAAATAGAGATAGAAAATTATTTAACCTGTTGAATAGGCAGCACCAAGGATAAAATTTGAGGCCTTAAAAATTCATGTTATGTCGGAATGATTTTTGTGGGATTTTGGTTTGTTTTTTCCTTTTTTTTTTAGCTCTTTAAACTTTTGACAAAGTCTAGGTTGGGACCATTCATAAAGATTAAAAGAAGCTAAATATTTGGCGTAAAACAATCTTCGATAATCTTGAATAAGTTGAATATTTATAAGTAAAAAGTGAATATTATTTAGTAAAAAGTGAATATTATTTAGTAAAAAGCGAATATTATTTAGAAAGTGAATATAATTAAGTAAAAAGTGAATATTATTTAGTAAAAAGTGAATATTATTTAGTAAAAAGTGAATATTATTTAGTAAAAAGTGAATATTATTTAGTAAAAAGTGAATATAATTTAGTAAAAAGTGAATATTATTTATCAAAAGTGAATATTATTTAGTACAAAGGTAGTAGACGCCTCAGTAGGTGGTCGACACACAAGAAATGATAAATTTAAAAAAAGTGGTTTGAAAATGTAACAAACATGCTTTCAAGTAGCTAACACCTGTGATGTAGACTTGACTTTCACATGAAACAAGTACTGAGTTTTAAAACCGACACCGTGTCAACTGTCGGAAGCAATGGTGGGGGTTTACGAGAAACGCTTTATGCGATTGTTGTACAATATTGATACACGGTAAACTATAAGTATCTATGTGAATCCTCTGAAGGTATGACGAGTAAACAAAACACAATATGCATGTACCAAATACACAATACTAACTATGTGAACTCTCCGAAAGGTATGTCCAATTCCCAAACACTTTGTTGCAGAGTCAATTTGAGCTGTTCAATTATTGAATATGGACATCTATTGCTGTAAATCATAATTGTATTTCTGTAGAACGTATAATAACGCAATATTGCATGCTATCCACAAAAAGTAAAATATGTTCCTTAGTCAAACATTTATTGTGAATTTCAAACGGAAATGGATCTTTCTTAAAATTCGCTGAACAGCCCTCAAATTATCTAAAATAATAACAAATTTAGCAAATATTCAATAATTATTGTCAATTATGAATTCCTAATTTCCCCTATAAATTATCCTAATTAATTGGAAATTAATGATTTCCTATCTTAGCTTTGTGTTTAATTGGGTACACTTACAATAATTACCGCCTCTCGCATGTGAATTCCATCCACAAAAATACAACGAAATTCTAGATATTTAGTTTATATATATACAGAATAACTTAAATAAACACTGACTAAATATGAAATTTTCCGGCAAAAAATAACAATAATATTTATATGGGAATAACAGAAAAATAAGAATTGTTATACCCAGACAAAGAAAAATTCTCTTCCAAATTCATAACAATGCTTATGATGTTTATTTTTCTCATAAACACTTTTAGATGCGTTTTTGAATGAATTTATTTTCATTGGTTTAATTTTGATTTATTTACATTCATAAACTTGCATTCAATGTCCGATGAACACAATATGAAAATTTTACGAGATGACATTTTTGGAATTTTCAGTTTGCCTAAATATTCATTTTAATTTAAAATTTTGAAATATTTCAACTGATGGTTTAGAAATTTTTATTTAAAAAGCTAATTTGAAACTTCTAAATATGCAGAATTTGACATTTTCGAAGACAATTATCAAGACGGTCAAAATAAACAAGCAAAATGGCAAAAATGTTTTTTAAATAAAGAATTAAAATTGAAATATTTTTTTCCTTTCGGATAAAAACAAACATATCAAATCTGACACTTAACAAAAAAGAAAGTTCGAAGACTTAATTCTAAAAAAAAATTAATTGCTAATTAAGGATGCAATATTTAACAAATTAAAAATTGGCAAAATTTGACATTTACAATAATATTGAAAGTTTTAAACTTCAAATAAAATCAAAATTTCTTTAAAACAAATTTCAAATTAAAAAAGGAAAATTTCTGAAAAAATCTGATTCCTACCTGAGAAGTTTGCGGTTGTCCCGGGGGGTAAGGTACTATGATAGGGGTGGGGTATAGATGATAAGAGGGCCCGATATTTCATGGTGTTCCAATATAACTCGGATACTTCAAACTCGGGTTAGAGAAATACTATACAATATTACAACCAATCAAATGGTTTGTAGTCAGCTCATGGCGCGTGATGCCAATCCAAGTCTAATCAATGGTGCCTATGAGATCAACTTTTCATAATTCCTAATGCCAAAAAATTGTACAAAAATTGTCAAACCTTATAACGGTATCGATTTTTGCAAATTTGAATTTGTAGCGATACAAAATTTGTTCATATGAAATTCAAAGCATAATATATTCTTTTACATATTCTCAGTTTGTTGAAAAAAATATTATGTGAGAATAGACTTACACACATTATAACAATTATCACGTCAATTTTAAAAACTTGTTTTTTTAAGGAATATTACTAATATAGGCCTACTGTTAATTATGACTTTCAAAAACAAACGTCATCACTTAAAACCAAATGCGCTAATTTGATTATCTAGACTTTGGAGCAAATTATTCCACTTTTAAGTGTTAATCTAATAGTTGGGTCAAGAAAACACATTGATTAACTCCCTTAGAACACAGTTTTTAGTGAAAAAGTTAATTAGAGTCAAAAAATTATCGACGATATTAATGCAATCCGCCATGCAGAAATATTTTAACAAGTTTTCTAGATCATTACTTGTTGCTCTTTAGAATACTAGCCCACAGTTCATGTTGTTAATTTTGTGTCTTTGTGTCTTTAATATAGTTCTGAGAACTTGACATGAAAAAGCGTCTAGTCGTCCAGATGAGACAAGAGACGGAATAAAATAAATTATGATTATTATTATTATTATTATTATTATTATCTTAAAGCCCCGTTCAAACAGAGTTAAAATATGCTTTTCATTTCAAGCATCACTAAACTGTTCAAAATCCTTTCATGTGCTGCAACAATTATATTTTTGAAGTAGGCAATGAATCCAATAAGTCGACAGAAGTCCACAGATAATGGAAAAAAATATCATTAAGGATAGGAGCGACTGTCTTTAATCAGAAAAACGGAAGTAGACAATTATCATTTCATCATCATCATAAGCGGCATGTTGAAACCTCATTAGTAAGAAACTAATCAAAGTTGGGAAAAAAGAAAGAAAAGTAAATCATCTAGATGAATTTGATAATTGTTATCTAAAGAATTTGATCAAATTTTAATTTTCTTCTCTCTCTCAATGGGCTTAGTTTGACATTTCCGTAACGGTAAGATTTCAATCGTAAAAATCAGTAAAGACGTTCAGCATACGTCGAGTATGTTGGCCGGATACGGACGACGAAACGTTGAAAATGTCAAAGGTAAAGATAATGGATAATTTGCTAGATTGGTATTAATTATTTATGATTAAATTGTAGTAAAATTAGACGTTAGAGCGATACGACTGGTCCCAATCCTAACACAACGATACAACGATAAGCATCATTAAACCTCCAAATGGCTAAAAACAATTCATATCGTTTCCGGTCTCTTGGGAGCCATGTTCAAACCAAGTCTCGTAATATAACGCGTGTTCTCACGTTCTATTTTTCCGTTCCACTCGTGTACCTCGTTTTTCATGACAAAGATTTATGTATATAAATTGTCGCGCTATAAAAATAAAGTTTTCTTGAAATATCACATTATGCCATATGTTAGGGCACTGGTCACCATTCTATGTTTCAAATTAAGGACTGTAAACATGGCTGCGTTGATGCTCGTCGACGGGGATTTAAAAACGTGGCGATAACGTCGTGCGATTAACTTTATTGTCGTCATTAATATCAGAACACTTGCAATGATTTTACTTTATCAAATGACTAATCTTTCAGAATATCAACAATTTTTGGAGCAATTCAGCAGAATCTATCGATAAATGGAAGAATGGAATAGCCACTCCTCATTATTTTTTTCGCACAGTTTTGACGCGAAAAAAATAAATAAAAAAAAATTGCCAGTTTTTGATTAACTATACATATTTCGTGACGTCACGAAACCCATACTAGTCATTTATAATTAAAAATACAGACCATCGAATTCGGTGACGCCACAAAACCATGCAATATCAGTTATTCTATCACTCAAAACTAACCAATACAGAACATCAGATTTGATGACATCACAAATTCCAAATCAAAGTTTCTTAAAGGTATCATGAATGAAATCCTCAACCCGACCTACAAAAAAATTAGGTGTGATACGGGTTCACCTAGATTGTGAATGGAATAAAACTAATTTGTATATTTGATGTATAACGAGACAGGGAGAAAGTGAAATAGATCTGGTCAAAATCAACATGAAAACCTCTTTAAATTCACCATGTTAAACAATTACCTGTTTCTTTCACGGCGGTTTAAATTCAATTCTTCGGCTAATGTTTCCAATTTTATCAAGTATCTTTGGATACATTCGAGTTGGCATGTCGTTAAGAAAATTTAAAATGACCTAAAATAAATTTCACAGACAAATACTGAACGTTTTTTCATTCTCGCTTTTTTGTGTGTTTTTCTTCTTTCTTTCGCTTTCTTTCTTTCATTCATTGTTTGTGTCTTTTCTATGAATGAATTGGATTCAGCTGACTAGACGATTTTTCTCCGAGAAATTATCAATGAATTCTCGAACCATTCAATATAAGGTTTGTAATTGAAGGAAATGATTCACACTTGAAGTAAAATTTGTAACAGCGACAAATCTGTGTTCCATGTGAAGCTTGCTGTCATTGACCGATTTACCGCAGAAATGTTTGGCAAGCTTTAAAGCTTATAACGAGGTAATTTTTTCAAATTTCCTTGCATACGATTGGCTGTTTTACTTAAAATTTTGTAACTTCCAAAAGTTTTGTAGATATATTTTATAAATATTCCAGATACACCCTTGCACATCCGGAAATAGAACACAGACCACAACAAAACCTCAATATATTGAATACCAACTGAATAATAACACGAGGTCAACGGCGAGAAAAACGTAATTTCCGGACTTTACAGCACTACAAAATCTCCGAAAAACAAAGAAAAACCTGAGAAAGAGATACAATTTTCACTAGATAACGTATACAGTTGTAGCGGCCGAGAGATTGTGAAGTCTAAATGAAATAAAAGCTCGACTTGTGCTTATAAGTGGTCCCAAATATCACGATCTATAGCCTGACATTTTGTCACCTTTTGTAAAAGTCTGAGAATGCCAACGAACCCGTTGATTGTATGAGGTTTTAGAATACTGGATGAACAAGAAATAGGAATCGTTTTCCGTGCTGCAAATACCACCCTGACATTTACTGGCCATCGTATTAAGACAACACGGATCTCGTCTAATCGCATCAGAAAAGCCTTTGACCACAACCTGTGTACCAAGTTGAACCACTTCAACAACCTCAAGAGCTACCAGATGACCGGAAGTGACCATTGATAAGCAAGATGAGACGTTAACCGATTCCAGAATTTGGGAAATTTGTAAATTTGAAAGGAATTTGAAGCCGAGTTCTACGACTAGAGGGAATAACTAGAATATAATTCGCTTTATATTTTTGTCTGACTCATATGTCAAGTAAACTATATATTGTTATAATATTCACCCGAATAACTTGAAGTTATAAATAATGTAAAGGTGTTATTTGAATAAATTACTAGTATTATATATCAAGCATTATGTTATATTATCAATATATTTTTTTTATACTTTTTGGTACACATTGTTCTTTTGCAATATTATATACTTATGTATTATACTTATCATACTATGTTAATTAACGTTATCCGATAACAATATGTTTAATATCTTCATGGAAATGTTTATAATTATTATTCAAATATTAATTGATATTTGAATAAATTAGTGAAATATAATTTTGTCCTGCACAACCAATTTTATTTTCAGAAATTATTTGATTAAAATAAACAAGAAAATGAATTAATTAAAACTTTTTATATTATATTAGTAAATTGATTTTGATTTTATAAGAATAACAAATAATATAAACATAACAAAGATCCAATAACAATTGTTATTTTTTATTTATTTTTTATTTTGTTTTATTAATTAAGAAGTTTGTTTTGCTTTCCATCAATCAAAAAATTTCAAAATTAATAAATGAAAGATTATGAAACAATAATTTGAAAAAAAAAAAAATTTTTTTTGTAGGTATGTTAATCACATGGTTTTTAATATCATAATAAATTGAATAAACAAAAAATATTAAGTAACAAAGCTCGTTATAATTTGTTATTTATATCAATTAAAAAACAAATAAACAAAATAATAGACCAATAACAAGTTTGTAAACAGGAAACCATAACTCTGTTGTTGTTTGATATAATAACCGTATTGATTTCTGCCTTGGGAAAATATTTTCATGGAGGCTGAAAAGGTATTCCGGCGATTTACAAGTGACGTAAGCAGAAGAGCCCTGACGTCAATGGCAGCATGAAGCTAGACCAGAGGCCATTCTGTTATCACCGCGCTCGCCACAAATGAGGCCAGAATGTCATGAGTATTATGCCAAGAAGCTTGTAATGTCTATACCCAAGAATGTTATCAGAATTGCTTTCTGATTTTTTTTATGGTCGTCTCGGTTTTTTTCTCGCCTTCCATATTCTGAGTCTACGTGTAATTGTCTCATTAGTTTCGTATTTCAATTGTGCTGTGAAATCTAGCCAATGAGAAAAAGGTTCAGCGCCATCTGGAAGATAGCAGCATCAAGATCAACATATCTGTTTCCCGCCATTCTATAATTTTAATGACCGCTATCAGCCGCCATATTTGATATACGAGCGCCCCCTTCTGTAGACAAAACTAAGGTCGGTTTGTTTGTAGATTGGCAAGTTTTATTAGCTTGAAGGTGATCTTATTTGTCAATTTTATCTTGCTGGAGTCGAGATAAGGTCTGTGAGGTGTCCCGACATGCACCTTTACCGTGTTTTCCACGCCACCCTATGTCAGAGGTGATATCTTTATTTAACCATTGTAGTGTCACATTCGACTCATTTCGGCTAATTTTAACCCCTGTTACTTACACGCAATTAAGATCTGTAAAAATTATTTTAGTAACAATGTTGTAGAGTAAAATTCAAAAGTTTTAGTTGTATAACAAGAATCACATATGTCTAACTGAAAATTGGAATTGATGCTCTCATTGTCCCCGATATAAGGAAACCTCTTTACAATTTTTTGAATAGACCAGATAACGAAATGCATATATCATGAAACGAAAAAAATATTTAATTGTAACATGACGTGAAACATTACGGTGTGTATACAAATTTTGTACGATGCCCAATGGTACATAGACAGTTAAAAGATAAAGGAAATTGCTATCAGTTGTTGGCCAGCTGGGAAGGGTGTCCGGTGTACATCTCGTCTGCCTTCTGGAGGGTAAAGTCTTCAATATTTTCTAACGAATCGATTAATTTCAATTGTATCATTCCGTTTGACATCGTTTCAAAGAGCAAAAAGAAAATTCTCGCAGATAACGAGATATTGTGAGATGTTACGAGATAACATTTGTTTAGAAATGATGATAACCTTTGACCACTTGATGTAAGTAAATGATATTAATTTGCAATAACCTTCTGTGTATTTTACCCCCTTAAAACTAATGAAGGTTGTTTTTAAAACTAAGTGGCTATGTGGCTGAATTATGCCTAAAAAACTAATGAAGCCTTAACTAATTTGACCTATGGCTGAATAAGATCAATAGAATAAGCTCAAATGTTAAAAGAATAAATACTTAAAAAGAAGAACTAATATAACAAGATAAAAACAAAGAACAAATAAGACAAGTCTGAAAAGGCAAAGCGTTAAACGCATGCTTTTCCAAGAACCAATATGACAACTTATGAGTCCATGAGCTAATAGGACAACAACTCGTCCATGAGCTAATAGGACAAATAATAAGTCAAAGAACTAATTGGACAACTAAAAGGTAAGGAACTAATAGGACAGATAGGAACTAATAGCACAACTAAGAATTAATATGACATGACATGACTGAAAAGGCTGATATGCCATAGCAGGTGCTTCCTATGGTAGATCCGGATTTGGATTTCAACCACATTATACTAATTAGCAAGTAATATAATCACACGTATCTGCAATTATAATTGATTTTAAAAAAATACCAAAAAGTTGAAACCTTAATCCCTATAATCCACAGGAAAAAAATATTATTAATAGTGCACCAATTATAACGATCAGGAACTAGTAACTCTCTTCAAATCCGGTTTAAAATTAATAAAAAAAAATACCTGATCGTGGTCAAAAATAACAGTGTACAACCGATATTGCACCTAGTGAGCAAACTAAACTTAAGTCAAACGTAGTAGCTAAGTCGTAGCTTACACAACACGGAACTAAACTAAGTTGTGAATTTATCTCCTACCATCATTGTAACGTCTTTGTTTCTAATATTCTTCACATTAGCTTGTTTAAAACCTCTTATTGTTATCGCTAAGCCCCGTTTCAATAGTCGGCACACCGTTTAGGTCACATTTTTACAACTTGGTTTGGTTAGACTTAAATCCTATATCTCTATCCGTCTGTATTTAACCGTTAAAAACAAATTTATCTTTTTTTCAAAAAAACACAATGCCTAATTGTTATCCAAGAATTACAATACAAGAATATTTTTTTAACTACACATAAAAAAATAATTGCATATTTGCATGTATATTGTACCATTTTTATACAATGCAATTAACATAAAAATATATTTAAAAACGTATGCAAATATGTTTCAACAACTTTCTTGACGAAATGAAAATTTAAGATTTAGTTTTGAAAAAAAAACATTATTTGATACAATAAATTCAAAAATAAAAATTCAGTAAAAGTTGCATTAAAATGACCGTAACATAATTACCATAATAACATAATCATCACAATAACATAATTACCAAAAGAACATAATTACCGACTACATAATATAAGTTGCATACATTATGCATGAAATTAATACATATACAACGCCATGTCTCTTTAAAAACAATAATAAAACTTTCTCACACTGGAACCTACCTGAAACGTTGTTGGCAGTGTGTCTGATAGTCTTAGTGTAAGGACATAAGTACATCCCCGTCCACACAAAGTTTAAGTAAAGTTCCTTATAGGGGAAAGATTGGTTTTACTACATCTTCACCGAGTTTTAAAACAGAGTATAAATTAATGAATAAGTCTAAGGTATATCTAAACTAGGTAAACGCTGCTACGACAGTCATCCGAGTAAAAAACATTACACACCAAATTTTCTCCTCTATGTTTACTTTTTCTTAATTAAAAATCGTCCACGAGTTGTAGCTAGCCAGCCAGCCAGTCAGAAAGAGTCAGAGGTAAAGAAGCGATCGAAAGATTTTTGGGAGGAAAGTTGAAATAAAACGACATAGACTAACGAACATGCTTTCAACCATTTCTCGAAGTAGGGTGAAAAAATTGGTCTCTTGTAGTTAAAGCTCACAGCTTCGTACTGACGTTTATTCATTTACCTTGAAAAACACCATGTAATAAATTTCAAGTTTCTAATTGGCTCGATGTAAAGGTAGACCCATCCTATTAATTGATGCAGCTAATGTTGTCTTTTCATTCATAAATCGAAGTATTTAACAAACAATAGTTTGCTAGTGTAGTCTAACGTCAGTCCTATCTTTTTGCGAGGTACATAGGTGTTTTTATAAAGCTATTAACGATTTTCTACGAATTGGTAACGTATTATAATTAATACCAATGAAATAACGAAAAATTGAATTTGAGTGATGAAACGAATAGGGTATTTCAAATCAAACTTTTAGAAAAAACTCAGAGATCAAATTAATATCATTTACTTATTTGTAAGCGTATCAGTAATAAATTCTAAATGTCCATTAAATGGAAATTTTGAGTGAAGCTCCGTGGAGTTCCACATAATTCCACCTACTTCTGATATAGGTCCAAATATCATGGCCAAAAGTGCGGAGAAACAGTGTTCCTTCAGGCTCAGGTCAATGATCTAATGTATTCGATTCTGCCTCTCCCAGTTGTTCCATGCAGCAATTAGCGATAATGATATCTTTAATTTAATTAGGGATTTTAATTAAAATATCAAAAGCAAATATTTATGTAAGACCCCGTCGCATATTGGCAACAAAAACATATTTACATAAATTATTGAATTTTTCGACTTTTTATGCCTTCTTAGTGACAATCGATTAATTAATTTGAACACTTTTTGTCTAAAAATCGATCAAATTAACCAATTTCGTTTCATATTACAAAATTGCATTCCCGTTTTTGTACGTGAAATTGATTTCTGTTAAAAAGACCGTGTTGAACCGGCACGAAGCTACACCCGAGAGTCTATCGATAGAGTACTAAGAGATACTCAGAAGCAGACGGAACTTGGCATCGGCGTCGTGAAATAATTCCTTTGATATCGTACACCCCCCAAACCGCTCGCCGGAATCGGACGAAACTTTGATCCAAGAATCAAACTATCATAAAATTTCTCCTACCGAATATTTCAGTCGGTACCAAAAAAAATTCGACTCCCAAGTTTCACTTCTGTCAATTCTGAAATCTGAAGCGATCGTTTTTTTCACCAAGGTTTGGCAGGAGTTGAGAATTGTTCATAAGACTCTTGAGAAATTCCTTAATCAGTCGTTTTTCTTCACTCATTCACAAATATTTAGAAACAATAATAGAAATTCCGGTTTTAGACACGAAATAATGGCGCCAATTGATACCCTGCTTCCGTTTCGTTTTCCCCTTCGCTCTTATCTCAAATTTTGATGTAGCCACACAGAGATGCATATCATCGCCTACAGTTTTGTAAATCTCAAGATGGCTGTGCAAGAAACGTGGTAGCTATTTGAAGGGGTAAAAATTGACACAGAAGGAAACCAACGTTTAATATCTAAACAGTACAGCGGACATGAAACTATGTTTGATATGACAAGAAAATGGCGGGGCAATGCGTGCTTTCTCGACCTGTCACTACGCGCTGGAAGGAATTATGCTGCATGTATATCGGGAAATATTCACCGAATGAAAATACTCACGTCCGGCTTGAGTTTACTAAGAATTATGAGAAGTGTTCGCGGTTTGTTTCCATTTTCTTGGGATCAGTCCGATTCAAGTGAATCACATATCATTAAGTCTTATTTAAATAAAGAGTTTTTTGCCTCGACTGTAAAACAGTGTCACGATAGTGTCAAATCTCCGCACATGTCGCTCTATATACCTGTTTGTTTTACATACACTTTTTACTTTTTTTCTTGTCTTCAAACTTTAATTTCGGTCAAAGTATGCCCATTTTAATGTGTTTAAATGCACTGAAACGGGTTTTTCAGGAGCATTAATATTAGTGGATTTACAAAAACCTTTTTCTAAATTTCAATGGTACAAATCGAAGCTATCAGTGTTCCGATAAAAGTAAAAAGTTAAGAAGACAGTTTACAATCTCTTTAATGGAGAGATGCAAAAATGACCACTGCTAAACTTTCTTGTCCAGTGGATAAACCAGGGGTGAAGATAGGTACAAAAAGTAAAATTATTGTGTACTAAAGACCCTCAAAATGTTCAAAATATAATAAATACTTTAGTAAATTGTTGTCTTTGTGGCGTCGCCAGCCTAAACACGCGAGCTGGATACGATAAGCGCGGGAGATTCCACGTTGATTTTGGAGTCTGCTTGCGAGCATCACGACACGAGAAGGCTAGCTGTCTACACTGAACATCATAGCATATTTAACATAGGTGAGAAAATTACACTCCAGTCGGCAAACTTCTAAACCTTAATAGATTTCTTCATTTTATTACAAACAATTCAAGTCTTACGTGAAAATATTTCCCTTTCTTTTTACCTACGTCAGCCATTTACTACAATTTCTACTGGAAAAGAATGAACATATTTTATAAGGATAACAACTTAAGTTTACAAGGATCCAGTATACCAGCTTTTCCTTACCAAACCTCTCGGCACTGATATTTCCTGGATTTTTCTATAATAAAAACTACAAAAAAATTCAACCTTGACTAAAATGTAAACAAACATTTATTTATGTTTTATCACAAAATTTTTTAAACGAGTCCCAATTTGCAATTTGTCACATATGCGTATTGAATGAGGTAATGTTATACGGGGATGATTCAGACACCCAGCTCCACTCTCCGCCCTTGTAACTCAACCATCCTAAAACAACCCTGACTCATTTTAATTACACCTCTTAGTGATTTTAATGAGAGAAAGTTTAGAATTTGTGGCCTAGTTGACGGATCCTATAGCCGTGTATAATTAGTCACCAACATATAATTCGGCAAGCTTGATATAGCCCGATATGGGCATCTAAACTTCAGCAAGGTTCGCTATTTTGATTCGTTATAGAATTAATTTCGAAATGCCAATCTCTAATGCACAAGAATGATTTGAAAGGCATTCAAAGACAAATAAAGCTGATGATGAAATGGGGTTTTACACCCTACTTCTCTGCACCTGATTGGGCTAATGGTAACGCCATGCAGTGTGAAATGAGAGATTTGTTGTCAAATCAAAACAAAAACATTAGCCCTCTCATTTTCAATTGTCAAAGGATCTTGAACGTGTACAGCCCGTAAAACACGGGGCATCGTTTAATTTCAAACTTTGCAACATAAACCGAGATTTCATATTAATCATCACCAGGGTACATGTATATTATGAAGCTACTCTCACGCTATATGCAAGAGTTAAGGGCAGGATATAGCCGTCACTTTAGCCAGATTTAACGAGCTGTAATCTAGGCCTATTATTCTGTTAAATTGTTGTAATTTGTCAATATGGGGGTCTAATTGACTTTAATCACTAAATAAATACTCTATAACTCTCGTCGTACACTTCTTTTACAATAAATCAACCTTGAATTTATTACTATATTGTAACATGAATATTCATTAGCTTACACATGTAAAGAATGGCCTCATTATATTATTTTATGGATATTCATTAATTCGCACATGTGAACATTGACCTGTGAATATTAGTCTATGAACATGTAAAGAATGACCTCCTAATATTAGTTTATGAATATTCAATAAGTGACGAATGACCTTGCATTATTAGTTCATGAATATTTATTTTTTAATAGTTGTTCAAAGATTTTACTACGATAACGTAAACAACAGAAAACTTGATAAACAATCAAAATAAATTAGTTTTAATTGTACTGAACTAAATGTCAAACAGTTCGTCAGTTAGAGAAAACAAGAGCTGACTAAGACCTTCAGAGACGCTTCAAGTTGTAAACAGCGTATATACATTCAATATATAGCCTGTATGAATGACGTAAGGAAGTTCCAACGGCCATAATCGACCTGATCGTAAAGCCTTACAGTTATAATGCAAGGACACAGTTTATCATCTTTAATTGAGTAAATAAAAATGTCAATTGATACGTCAGAAGCTGTGAAGCATTGACAGTTTGTTCATGGTCGTCCAAAATAAGACGCATGTCAGCTTCAGTTTGAAGGTGAACATAGTTTGAAATCTAAATCGGTCGACGTGCCAGTTGAGTTGAAGATTATTGCTTGCCATGATGCGATCGTCGCCAGCACAGTCATCTGATACAGTTGTCTAAGAGTCCGGGGATTATTGTGGCATTCTGCAGTTTTTTCTGCGTAAAATCTACCGCATTTCTACACTGGCGGACGTGCAGAATTCGTACCTATACAACATTTTCTATGCATTTTTGATTCAATTTTTTCCAGATTGACGAATTCAGCAAATATTGAATAAAAGTCACGCTGCATGGGGGTCGCAAGTACTTTTTGCACGAACGTGCCTGAAATGGCCTACTTTCCCCTACAGAGGGTATAAAATATAGGGCAAGAATGTAAGAAAAATGAAATAAAATGAAGCTGGTAAATTGAGTCTACATGTAAAGATTCCTAAGATTTGATCCCGACCGATTCTTCCCCTACATCAAACCAGATGAAATAACAAAGCAAGGTACCCAAGAGAGGAAAATCCAGCGTCTAAAATTACAGAGAATCGGTGAAAATATTTCTCTATAGAGCTGGTTATATTAAACAATATGATTTTTTCCTTCCTGCACCCCGCATCTTATTAACTAGAATATTATCCTTAATAATCTAATGGTGGCTATAAGATGGCGACCATGGTATCGTAATTGGGTTTATGCGTAAGTAATTTAAGTGAACCGAGAATTCAGCGTCGAATGAAGACTGCCATAATGTATTTGTATACATTTATATGTATATATGTGTCCCCGAATATAAACAATCAAAATACATCCGTCGAGTGTAGGCTACCATAATGTATCCGTACATACGTATACTCCTAGTGTAGCAAGCGATATGTATCTATACACATGCATGCATCAAAAAATGTACCAATCAAAAAAAGTATCCATAGCAATGCATGCTTAAGTGTAGAAAGCATTTACTGGTATACGTAAGTAGAAGCGGACACCAAGTATAGATATGTACATGTAAGGGTATGTGGATAAGAGTAAATGTATGGATGAAGCGTAGACGGACTTTTGAATTGAAATGGCTCTACAAAGGATCAATGACCGAAAAGGTGCGCCGAAACCAAAAGTATTCCCCTGATTAGCCACAGAGGAGGTCAGATTGTGTTTCAAGTGTGGTCAATTTCAAGATGCCAAACCCAGTACGTATTGATGAATATTTTGAACCAAACCTCAATGTATATATTATACCTATATTTCCATATTTACACAAAACACGTTTTTTAAATGTCTTTACCTACCCCTTACACCTACTTAATAATCATACCCGCACGCGCATTTGTTTTATTACCAATGTTAAATGAACACAACGTAAAGGGTCGGTTATTCAAATAGTTCAACCGATCCGCAGTTTTTTCGTCTTCATTGTATTTGAATAAAACGACAAGTGCCGTTCTTGATCGCATTAAGTTCGCTTTTAATGAATGGCTGACAGAAATTTTCTTACAAAGAGTCAACACTTAGAAGTGTGTTTGTTGGCTCTTGGGCGAGATATTTTCATTGAAACTAACCAAGAAAGCTACTATAAATATTTTCAACCAGATATTTTTCGCTATCAAACTAATCGCGATATTTGATCGGGTCTTAGACTGACAATATTATGTTTGAATCAAAACCCTCGCCACGTGTACAAGGTGTTCAAGACAAGCTTTTAAACTTTTCTACACGATTTCCATCGCTTTCACCGTCGATTCAAAGATGCTATTTTAGACAGCGGAAGTACCCTTGCCGAGATCGACGGCAAAACATGTTGAAATCTGCCAAAAGATGTTTGAATTTCTAATCACGTGACGTGTTATTTCACACAATATCATTTACTTTCAAAATAATTTCAATTCAACAGAATAATGTGCTTACAAATTATATAGTGTAAAAGACGAATCAATGTTAAAGAGATTGTGAAGATGTTTTCAAAACTTTTTCTTGGACACTGATAGCATTGATTTGAAAATTTTCAAGAACACGTCTGTGGTTCTTGCTGTTCAACTGCAGTTTGATGACGTCACTGTCGAAGAGGCCCCTTCTTTATGTGATTAGCAGCTTTAGCGATAATGGCGTGATAAGTGGAATTGCAAAAAAAAACTGAAACTAAAGATACGAAACGAAATAACGAAAGAAAAAGCAGATTAAGTAGTAGGCTAGAAAAGTGGGTGTAGTCTTTGAATACCATACACAACTTAACAATACCAATTGGTACTCTTAGTAACTGATCAAAACCAGCACCCTTCTACCAACTCGACCATTGTTGATGTTGAAACGTGAGCTTTAATAAAGATATGATAAGAAGCTATGATTTGTGTCCACTACTTGCTGAACAAGTACTTCTCGAGGACCATACCGAGAACCCTTACAAAGAACAACAAGCCTTGAGGAGTTAGGACCAACGTGTGTCCAAACCTAATTAGAATCTCGGTAAAGATGTGTTCGATTCAAGTACTACTTATGTCTTCCATGTTAGTGTTTGGAACCAATTCTCTAAAATCTTGTATTTTAATGAGTCCTTTTCAGACATCAACAGCGGGTATTTTGGTAGCATCTATCGACCAAATATACATTTGAATAAGATTTAGAGAAGATACTCGCCAATAGATGCACTAGCCGAGGTGCCTAGAACATGAGCGAAAATCAATCAAAACAGAATATTTCGTACTGAAATGCAATTAAACCTCGATAACGGTCATTAAGATACGAAATTTTAGAGTGAATTCAATCGAAAATTTTGGAATAAGCTATAACAAATGATATCCATACGAATTCAAAAAGTTCATTTCAAGACCCGAAAAATTAAAACGAGCAGGGCAAAAAATATAAATTTCTAATGAATTCAAAAACAATACAAAAGTATTTTCTTACCTAGAATTCGTCCAATAATAAAATTTAAAAATCAAGACGATGATGCAAATCAGCAAGATTCCGAGAAAAACACAAGAAAGACAGACGATGTTGTTGTTGACAATCAAGAAGTTGTTATGATAGATTCCTGCAAGTCGGTTGTATTTATCGGACAATGCCAGCCTACGGCGATGACGTTGCACGGCTTGACGTAAACTAACGTGTACCTCAAGGCAGAAGGTAAAAAGTGTGTCAAAGCCTGCATGATAGGGCTGACCAATTAGTTTCTGTCATACACCAGGTCAAGCGGGGGATGTGATAAAGGCTTCGGGTCTTTTTTGACTACTACAGAGCTTTCAATTAGTGCTCTTCTATCTCGCCTAGAGCTTCTGTTTTGCCTAATCATCAAGAACTGGTGTCAGCCACGACGTATGAATAAGCGAACGGGCGAATACGTAGGACGAGGAACCGGTGGAATGTAGAGCAAGGTGAAAAGAACTTCTGGCTATATTATGGTAAATTTGGGTCATTAACAAACAGGAACTTGTAAAGGTAGTTTGGAATGAAATGAAAAGGAGTTTTATGTCCTAATTTTCTTCACCTGGGGAAAAACCTAAAATCTGTATTTCGTATTGGTATGTCAAAGCGGCTTCGATTACAACGTTTCTGAAGATTACGCCATTTTTTTTACAAACAAATTATAACGTAACAGAAATATCAACAACAAACATTAAATGCTCGACATAATCAAAATATCGAAATAAAATTAATTTTTTGTCAAAATTACAACGTTTCTGAAGATCATGGCAAATTTCGCCAACAAAATTCAACACAGCAGAAAAATACGACAATACGACAATATCCAATAGGTCCCAGGTATCTACTCGTTTTCCTATCATCAAGGAAAGACATAACGAGGTCATAATTAGTCACGTGACCATCAAGGAGGATAGGCTAGAGAATTAACATACTAGCTCCGAATCTCGTCAGGTGACGTGAAAACGCGACAGGCACGGAGATAGCCGAGGTAAAAAAAAGTGTGGCCAGCATCTTAAGACTTGTATTAACAGTTAGTAGGTAAAATACTCTCTAAACAAAACACTGTCTTACTGTAGACATCTCCATTAAATATATTCTAGGTTTATACCAGGGTCACGTGAGATCACCTACCACGTTTTCTGCCTTGCTGCCAGATTCATCTCCGAATTAAAGATATTGTAAAGAGGTTTTCTTAACTTTTAATGTGTATTGGAGACACTGATAGCATCGATTTGCACCAGTACAAACTTAAGTCAGACATCCGTGGGAATTTAAATTTTCTCTCTTGGAATCGTAACTTTGAAATAATTCAGTTATAATTTTATTATAATGGATGATTTGACTTTTTTTTACTGAAGGTATTCTTATGAGTTAAAAAATTGGTTTGATTTCATTTTTTGGTCACATTTCAATTCCAAATGAATTGGGTTTGTTTTTTAATTCCGTCCTTTACAACAGATTTTCAAAAAAAATATTTATAGAAAGGTTCCCTATCTAAATGTGGATTTGTTTTAAAGTAAGATCTTTGTAAAATATGTTCAAAAAATTCTAATATGTTTCGAAGAGACGTTTCCATGTGATTTCAGAAAAATATTAAAATAAAAAAAGAGATTCCTAAAAAAAAAAGATGTAGTATGTGTGAGGTAGAAGATCGCGTCAATCGTTTGACAACTATTTATTTACACCATTCAATAATACTCACTAAGTTAAGATGAAAAATAAACACAGAGCAAGAAAAAACAAACAGAGACTACGCTTCTTTATATACCATCAACCAGGCGTTTTGTCATGGATTTGTAGGTATGATGTGAAAGCTTGATGAACGTAGATAGGAAACTGATGAAGAAAAATCTGAAGTCTTGAATATTAAGTTGGAATTAAATTGTATGTAAGATACAAAGACTTGATGATCGTGCTCACAAATTTGTATGAAGAATTGCTCAATTCTTAAATATCATGTCGGAATATCATTATAGATGTATAGATAACACAATGAAAAACCAAACCCTCGATCATCCAGATATCAAAAGCATTGGCAGGTGCGGTACATAGGTAAAAGTTTTAGCGGTTTTTCTGATCTAAGTGAATTGAATCCACTAGGTCGCCTCCTGGAATCCGTCTGTTTCCAATATCAGTCGCTAGTCGAATCTATTATCGTGAAGATGTTTTCCATCAAGAGAATTATTTTGACAGTACCGGCTTGGTGTCCAGGTTGAAGGCAGACTAAATACAAGATATCCGTTACTTGAGTTTTCTTTGATTGACAAAATATGGTCATTATTCTCTTACTCTCGGTGAGTTATTTCCTTGCTCAATATTCCGAAGGTTCGGAGTTCGATCCTGGCAAAAGATGTCTGCATTTACCTGTAAGTGATGCAGGTTCGACGAGCCGACATGTCGTTTGGATGAGACAGGAAACAGCCCACAGCCTTTGTAAGTTAAATATCCTTCTATAGTTGGAAATCGAAAAAGAGTAGGCTTATGCCGCTGTCATGACAAAAGTCTCCCCTTATTGCAGCTGATTAGAGTAAAGCGTGCGATCTTGTCAACTCTGGACAATGTCACAGACAAAACACTTATTGGTGATCTCCCTTGAATGTCACATCTCATACTAATATAGAAATAAACGTATGGATAACGACTAATGAGTTATTTCACACGACGCTTCGATAAGATTTCACTGACAGTTCTTGATAGGGCATCACAAAGAATTCTCTATAAATGAAATATTATCTTATATAGCATGTTTTTTTAAATAGCATATCTTATATAATTATGTGTGTTTTATAAGATGTTCTTTAAATGGCATATACAATAAAACAACATAGAACAATAATAAAGTTATTTTATAATGGTATATATTATATTAGAAATCTTTTAAATGGTTTATATTTCATAATGGCATATATTATATCAGAAATTATATTTATGGCATATTCTTTACAATGGCACATCTTTAATAATGGCTTATATAATATATATTGTATATTGACATATCTTATAGAAGAAAAAACTTTGATGGTATAGCGTTTATTATTTGTATTCTCTTTAAGATGATGTTAATTTATATGAAGTATCTTTAAAGTGTACTTAAAAAACTGTTAATCTATTAAAAAAACAAAAAAAAATGTACAATTTCATTTTTCTAAAATTGCAATGTTTTTCACACTCACTTCCCTAGACAAAATGAATGTTATATAGGATTATTAACAATCCAAATAAAAAATATAAATTAAAGTTATTTTCATGAAGAATTTTAACTCACGATAGAGCGTACCGTGGAAGAGCGCACACTGTCGTCTGCTTCGTGGCAGTGACATAATCCGCGATCAGAAACCGAGGCTAGGAAATGTCGGTTGAATATATAAAACCTCGAGTACTCAAGTCAAAAATCGATGACCGAGAATCCCTTCGATCGATAGTTATGACGTATTAATGACGTCATTAAATTTAACCTCAATATCAAAGTGATCTTCCGATCACTATTATGTCGGGTTTCCTTTGACGTCATCACCTTTCAAGGCTATACACATTTTCCAATACTCTTGATTCACCAAGCATTCCATTGCTTTTTATAGCAATATTATACAATACATTACAGAATTTGAAATTTTCGAAATGTCTATATCTATATATTTCCATTGCCCGATTTTCAAATGATTGCACCTTCGTATCTATGCTTTATTTTTGTTCCTATGTTTTTATTTATATACATTTCATTAGTATGTATCCTACTTCAACGTACAATAAGTGCGCTTGAACGATTTGGACATTTTTCCAAAATGCAAATTGTTAGGATATAATTCTTCAATAATTTGCGAATAATCGTGAAATAGCACAAAAGAATCCCTTGCCAAATGATAACTTGCAAACATATATAAGCTTATGAATGTTTTTCGAATATGTTTAGGATATTCAAGATTGCATGCGACGCAAATATGCAAAATAGAATAAGAATTCTTAATCCAAAGAGTTATGTTAAGAAATATTAAAATAACAACATTATTTCTGAATAAGTAAGCTAACATACGTATTATGTCTGCAAATATATATACGAATTAGTAACGCAAACTATGATACTATTCAAAGAGATTTTTCAAAAACAAAATTTGCAAAGTTTGTCAAAGAATATGCTTTTCATTCTATTTCAAATAACATGTATTATAGAAGATACAATATCGAAAATATACAACAGAATTATTTCTAAGACCATAAAGGCTAACATCTTTTGCAATGAAATCAAAACTTAAAACTTTTTTGTAATAAGCTACGAAGAAGGTCCAATGTCTTCACACATTGTGTAAACTTACTATTTAAAACTAACTCTTACCTTAACTGTTGGAATACTATATGGAAGTTCCTTTCTATGTCCAATGTATATATAGTAATGTATATAGCACCGCACTTGAAGATAGCGAGCGGAATGTCGCTCATGAGAATCTCGGCACACTTATGTCACAGCACAACTATCCACTTTGCATTTTAAACGCGAAA
Source organism: Lottia gigantea (assembly GCF_000327385.1). NCBI lineage: Eukaryota > Metazoa > Mollusca > Gastropoda > Lottiidae > Lottia > Lottia gigantea. Next base: position 671,119 of record NW_008706931.1, read on the forward strand.
CGGGATTTCAATTTTTCAAGTCGAATAAGAAATCGTGATAAGTTGGGGGTGGTAGGAGGGCTTTCCTCGTCAGTTCCTTGTCACACAGTAGCTTCTAATGTACAATAGGAGGAATTCTCAGACTTGTCCGCGGTCTCACAACGAGGCACCACGAGGACACCGATGTCGTCAATACAGTATTTTCCCTACGTCATAGATTACGACAGCGGAATTCCCGATCGATACCAATTCTACTAGTCTACATGGAACTAAGATTCCTGACAATACAAGACTTATCGATCGTATCAGTTCCACCAGAGAAATCCCCGGTCTAGTTTCATGCTTCACTAAACCAATTTTCTTCAAGTTGGCCCGTAAGGTACTTTTAATCGGTTCTCTCTATACCGTAAAATATCATCGTACGCTTTGACCGGAAAATATACACTGCACTTATACTAATAAAAAAAATGTAAATTACGACTTAGGTGTTCAAACAAATAAAAACTATCGATCAAAATGTGTCCCATACATTATCTGAAATTTTTAATTAAAAGTATCTTACCGTTAATTTCTACACGTGAAAACTATTCAAAAGGTTTTGGTTAATGTCAACAACGTTTTCAATAATGAAAACTAGGTATACTGCCCCTTTAAACGTTTGACAAAATACAGGCAATGTCCATAAATAAGAATAAGAACTAAAATCTAAAAGCATACATATAAAAGCATAAAAATACAAGACTCACCGTTTTTCATAAATTTTCTTTATCAATTGTTAAAACACATTCCCGATATACATAATAAATATAGATGTTTTATACCCACATATTCTTCAAAAAATATCACTTTGGCTCAAAATACAGTTAATCCCAGGACTATTTTCTTATCTCACGAATTGCATCTCCATTGATGCAAATTCTTCGTGGTTACATTCCAGCTTTACCTGTTCACCATATAGTCTAAATTCCCATACACAGCACAAGTCCAAAACATCCAAAGTTCTTATCAACACAATGGAAGCACGTTTCCATCCAAACCCAAAGTCACTTACGTCAAATTGGCACTGTTTCCATCTTGTCCATAAAAACATGCATGAAAGTGAATATTCAGTTTCCAATGCTTCACTTTAAAATGTAAATTTCCTCTTCTTTAATCGTTCCGAAATTTTTCAAATCGTTCTTAAGCATTTGTTTACATAATACATTAATTGAGCAAAAGTCTATATCATTTACATATCCAACAAAGTTTTTGGCCAATCTCGCTCATACAATGATAGCGTTAAACCTCAATATCTCACACATACATACCAAAATATTGTGTTCAATTCAATATCATCAGATATTCCGTGTGAGTTTGGACGCATATGGCAACCAGCAGCACTGGGTTAGGAATCTATAGGAAGAGTCGGTCGTTTGTTTTCGAACTAGTATAAGATTTCAATATATAAACCAAGAGATGTAGGATAATTTTAACTTATCAACATTGACTTCTCTTAAACTTCTATCATTGTTCTTCTAACTAGTGTTTACCGTTAGGTTTTTTAACATGGCAGCAAATCATACGATGGGCATATTTAACATAAAGATAGATTTAAAGCGTATGCAAGACTTCAGACTTAATGCAACTTGCAATTGTTAGTCTTTTATTCAAGTACTACTGCAATTATTATCATTATCATTGTCATCTTTATCATTGTTATATAAGATCATCTTCATCATTAATATTGCCGTCATCATTATTCATATTAAATCATCTTCATCATTATCATTGCCGTCATCATTATTCATATTAAATCATCTTCATCATTATTATTGCCGTCATCATTATTCATATTAAATCCTCTTCATCATTATTATTGCCGTCATCATTATTATATAAGATCATCTTCATCATTATTATTGCAGTCATCATTATTCATATTAAATCATCTTCATCAATATTATTGCCGTCATCATTATTCATATTAAATCATCTTCATCATTATTATTGCCGTCATCATTATTCATATTAAATCATCTTCATCATTATTATTGCCGTCATCATTATTCATACTAAATCATTATCATTATTATTGTCATTACAAATCGAAGAATGTCATTATTGTCATTATCATTGTGATACTTAATAATATCATCATCATTAATTTAATTATCTTTTCGGTTACAGCTCAATGTCGCTGCAACATATTCAGGATTATTATAGTAATCATCATTATTATTATTATTTTTTACATATTGAGGATAATCATCATTATAATTATCATTACTGTTATCATCATTAAAATGATTCCGTATTCAATTTGTTCAATGATCATCGGCAAGTCATACTACATAACTTGTCCATAAAAAAAACATCAAAAACCTTCATTATTATTAATATTATTAGTAATTATTATCATTTTGTCAATCTTCATCATCATTATAAGATTCGACTGTTAACCAATAATGCTCGCCATCATAAATATGACAAATGCTACAGATCGTCTTTATTATTATCATCATTAGATTCTATTAGATTGTTAACCAATAATGAAAATGACGGTGTCAGCGGTATTTTAGGCAACAGTTCATTTATTTGTATTATTCCGGTTGAAGTTAAACTTCTTCTTAACACCTTCATTATAGGTGTTTTGATAGCACGTGGGTATATATATAGCTATAAGAGCTGACAAAAATTTGACGCACATAGTCTGCGATATCTGCTTATGTTGAATTGGACATTAAACTGTCATCTATGATTAAACCAACCTATTTGCCAAAAGCTGCAACATTATCCAATAATGAAGAATGTGCCATGTCAAATTATAAAGAATGCGACATAATTGATGAGGGAAAATGTGAGCCATCTTATGATGAAGAATGTAACAAAATCCAATAATGAAGAACGCGACATATCCTTTGAGGTATGCGACATATCCATTGTTATCCGATGCGACATCTTCAATGATGATCAATGCGACATATCTGTAACGAGGTAAAAATCAGTGGACAATGCCATAATGATAAATGTAACATATCCAAAATAATAAATGCGACATATCCAAAGATTCAAATACCGTAAACGCAGAAAAAATCCAATCATGAAATTTAAACACGGCATGACGAATGCCACACCTTCCAACCATGATACACCAATTAAAGTCCAATACAAAGATTCGCGACAAATCCTACACATCCAACGATAAACAATACTCCGATGTGCACAAAAACCCGGTTGTACAGACTCACATTTTGAATTAACTATCATGTATATTCCGACCCTGATAACAATATCATTTTAACAACCCATTGCAATGTTTCGGACACGATCACAATGCTATAACAATAACAACTATCAGGTAAGAATCTAAAAACCAATTCTCAAAGAGTTTCCGGATATCCAAACATGTACAGGACAATCAGCGGAACCACCGGAAACAGCAATGCAAATACAACAAATAAAGACAATATAAAGTACAGGAAGAAAAAATGTAGTCCTAGTTGCACTAAAACAAAAATCATAAACCTAATTTTAACTTCCACATGACGCATATCATAAATGATATGGGTTAAAAGATGACACCGGCTTGACTTTAGGAAGCACTGGCCTTGGCATCACATGTTTGACTTACCTACAGGAGGTTTAGTACCCATAGTAGAGGATAATCCAACTCGCAAACCGACTGAGCAATCCCATCGCCAATTTCATTGTGATAGTACATCACATTATGTGAGCAGATAAGCAAAACATGTGACATATGACAAAAAGCGAAGGATGAAGGACCGTACATGACGTATCACAAAAAAGTTTGCAAAGTTAGAGAAAACAACCGTACATACCTGGAAATAATGTAGAAGACTGTAGACCAAACGATGATGTAAATGATGACAATGATGGCAATTCTTGACACCTTCTGCTAAACGCCAGATTGTCGCCACTAAAAATTGGCCAAGGAGAAATAATGTAGAGGCAGTCTTCTGTTTGTCCGGCTGCTCCTACTCCCAACCGTCTCGACCATTATAAGTATAGATTTCACTGTAATCGTTTTCCAGGTCTCGGGGACATCCCTGACGTCACAAAAATGTCGTCGTTGACGTCACTAATTTTCAATGCATATCCCGATAATTGGACCACTGTAGTCTCGGCATCTGATTGGTCGATGGTAAGGGATTCCCGTGGCTGGCCAATATCTACCATGCTGAATATGTGTGGCCTCGTTCTAACTGGAAAGTCAAACAAAGTGCTGACGCATGGAACCAGATTCACTCTCTGAAAATAGAGGCGAGAAAAGTATGTTAAAAATTCGAGGTAGACTAAAAATCGATGCATTGGAAACGCGGGGAAATCGGATAAATATACCAAGTACATAGCAACACGCGACATGGATAGACATTATAGTAAGTCTTTCGGTAAACCGCAAAGATAAAAGCATTTGAGATATTGTCGTTAATAGGCTACTAGTCATTTTGTCCGCTCAAAACAAAATCGTATCGATTTCTAGTCCGGAACAGTCAATCGTAAAGGATCATCCCGATTCCAGTGGATTTACTCTAGTTTTAATTTTTAGTACCGGTAATGGTCTCTTTTAGCTGATTACATTCTTGTGTCCATTAGTAGGTCAATAGGTTGATTTAGTAGCATAGAAAAATATTGGTAAAACTCGGATCAAAGGCATCCGTCGTATTTTTTGGTGTTTACAAAACTGTTTTATACAGTTGGATCATTAGATAACAGCAAAATGTATTTTCTGATAGCACTCGAAAGTTTATGATAATCTGTTCAGCAAGCTTGTTCGTATTGAATCAATACAATGTTTCAAGATTATCAGAAAATTCCCATCAATTGAAATAAAAAATATTTCACACTTGAGGCTCCCTGACGGGTAAAAAAAAAGAATTAAAAAATATTTAGACGTCTGGAAGTTGATAAAACTGAGTTTAAAATTTCCGAAATTTGAAAAATCTGCCGAGAAATCGACACCTAAGACAAAACAAATGCTAAAAGCGGTTTGATCTTATGAATATAACGAAGGAAATGGTGTCCCGACGGACCGAAAAAACACACAACCTATAACAATAAAATATGCCATTACATCGCTCGATTTTACAACATAATGTTATTTGATATATACAAAGTTGAAATTATCTAAGAATTACAATCCGATTAAAATACAGATCAAGATCTTTGTTTCGTGTTTTTCCTTGATCTGAAGAAATTTTTCTTAAAGTCGTGTTCAATCAATATTAATATTAATTGTTTATAAAGCGTGATTGTATTGATTGAAATGTATGAACATAGATTTAACGTATGAACATCGATTGTTAAGAATGATATTGTTTGTTAAGTATGAACATTGGTAGTCAAGTAAAATCATTGTTTGTTAACTATGAACACTTACTGAAACATTATCATTGATTGTAAAGTTTGAACATTGATTATAAAGTATGATCATTGATTGTAAAGTATGATCATTGATTGTAAAGTATGAACATTGATTGTTAAGTATGAACATTGATTGTAAAGAATTAACATTGTTTGTTAAGTATGAACATCTACTGAATTTGAAGCAACAACATTGGTTGTAAAGAATGAACATTGATTGTAAAGTATGGACATTACTTGTAAAGTATGATCTTTTTTGTAAAGTATGATCTTTTTTGTAAAGTATGATCATTGTTTGTCTAGTATGATCATTGCTTGTAAAGTATGATCATTGTTTGTTAAGTATGATCATTGTGTGTCTAGTATGGTCATTGTTTGTTAAGTATGATCATTGTTTGTTAAATATGATCATTGTGTGTCTAGTATGATCATTGTTTGTTAAGTATGATCATTGTTTGTTAAGTATAATCATTGTTTGTTAAATATGATCATTGTTAAGTATAATCATTGTTTGTTAAGTATGATCATTGTTTGTTAAGTATGATCATTGTTTGTTAAGTATGATCTTTGTTTGTTAAGTATAATCATTGTTTGTTAAGTATAATCATTGTTTGTTAAGTATGAGCATTGTTTGTTAAGTATGATCATTGTTTGTTAAATATGATCATTGTTTGTTAAGTATAATCATTGTTTGTTAAGTATGATCATTGTTTGTTAAGTATAATCATTGTTTGTTAAATATGATCATTGTTAATAATAATCATTGTTTGTTAAGTATGATCATTGTTTGTTTAGTATGATCATTGTTTGTTCACTATGAATATTTACTGGGTATGAAATATCAACATTAATTAATGTATGAAAAAATATGCACACCTTCTGATGCAACTCGTTCACTGTAGTTAGAAATATTTTTGAAGCCAAAATAAATCAATAATTAGTAATATACAGCCTCTCTTATCAATTCATTCATTTTATTATTATCTAAATTCCAGATTTGTGTCTACTTTTTTTTATTTCATGAGTATAAATCGACATTGTTTCTGGCTGAACTCGAGTAGCTTTCAACTGCTTTTACCTCTAGTTTTTCTCTGTTTTTCTAAGAAATATCGCGGTTTTTATATTTTCATAATATTCCGTGCTAGTTACTTATCAGATTCGAGTTGGTTATTTTGTAAGTGAAACTGGCTCTTTTAACTTGTTGAATACAAACAATAATTGCACGGAACGCCCTTGGTCACGGTGTTTCAGTACATTTCGAACTCCTTTGACCGCTTCTTTCATAGCGCGAGTATGTTTGTGGTAATCTGTTCGGTCCTTTGCTTAACCTCGCCGGACTTGTTCAATCATTGGGTCTTGAATAAACGATTTTTTGCTTTTGTAGAGGAAGTTTTGATGATGATGGAAGCGTCTGTAAGACTCAGTAGAATTGAGATGATTAAGAAAGAAGGCTTTTAAGTCGAACACATGTTAATCATTGGGGTAAATATATACACGTAATTAAGGATGCTTGATGTCGATATTAGACCACATCAAAGGTGTAACGTCCGTATTACTATTGTTTCCATTTCACATCAATTTTATATCCATTCACTTACTGAAAGGAACAAACGCTTATTTACACTTGTTTCTCCAGTCGCTTAATGACAGCCAATAATAAAACAAAGGTCTTGTAACACGAGACTCACATTAAATGTTCATTAGGAGTTCTCAATGCACTCGAACATGGCGTCGACTTGGCTCTTGGGGATCGCCCGCTTTATGCTAGTAACTTAGACAAGGGTTGGCCCTCGGTGAAAGTGTTTTGAGTATGAGGCATGTGAAAGACGTTGATCGCCCCCCGTGGGAATTTTTACCCAAACCTAATGAATTCAGTATGTAACAGTTCTTTACTATGTAAAAACTTGTAACAAGTCAAAATTCTATGTCTGTCACATGTAAGATATACATAATACAATATAAATATAGAGAAACTATATTGAGTCTTTATTCTGCCCACTATTGCCAAACAAAACAAAAACAATATGCATAATCATACCGTTCTTAATGTACACTCCAAGTACATTTATTACACCTTACCGGAAGTGCAATTTTAAACGTAGTTTTAACGGCAGCGATGCATTTAAATCGCTACTATTTACAAGTATAAGAGTATTGAAATATTCTTTATGTTTGTAATAATATCAGAAAATTATTGATGGCCTTCAGTTGTATCGTGATAAAGTCGTTAGCGATGACTTAGCTGTATCATTAACGCATAATCTAAATAAAGACGGTTAAATGTGTAAACCTTGTTTGACGCCAAGATACTTTAGGTACTTTTCGATAGTCAAAACGTCGTCTTAATCATAATCATTAATATTTAGAATTATTTGACGTATGGTTGGTGAAATAATGGAATTTATTGAATAATCTTTCAAATGAATAACAATCAGGAACAAATGCTACAAATAAAGAAGGTTAAATGTGTGAACCTTGCTTGACGCCAAGGAACATTAGGTACTTTTCGATAGGTTCTTAGTCAACCCGTCGTCTTAATCATTAGTTTATTCCCCTTTTGATGGAGAACGGAATTTATTGAATAATCGTTTTAATCAAAGTAGGCTTATTTTTAGAAGAAAAAATGAGACGAGCTAAAAGCATTGAGTGTAATTAAAATATCTAATAAAATATAAAACTCATTTTATTATAAAGTGGTATTAAAAGCTACTTCTGGGCGTTAAAGATACTAAATAAACATATTTGAAAATTCTAGATTTCTATGCCGGTGGGCTCCCTATCATATAGAACTGTCTATTTTAAATCCAGAAACATTAACGTATGATATATTTATTCGACTAACTTTCAAAATATTATGAATTCCGTGAAGTCAGAGAGAAAGTAAACTATAAGAAATTCAGCTGAACCAAATGGCCGTGTTATTCATTCATAATTCGAGCTTAAGTGTCGTGTAACACTCGTATCCACTAGATAACGTTAAAGGGATTGTAAGGAGGCTTTTTAAAAAAAATTCAGGGACACTGAAATTCCACTACAACTAAGCGTTTTGTGTCGCCACTTTCGCAAATTTCAGAATGTGATGTCATGAAACGGTTAGTTTTAGTGGACTTGCAAAACGTACAAACGGCTTACCGGAAATTGAAAATGTGCAAATCGATGCTATCAGTGTCCCCGATAAACATAGAAAAAGTTAAAAATATCTCTTAATGATAATGAACCAAAATACAGCTTGTAAATGTTCAAAAATATCTTTCAGATGTAGTTAATCCCTTGTCTGGAGCGTGGCTGGTTTAAATTCATTTTAATTCAGGGTAAAATGAAGCCCATTATCTGCTTCCGCTAACAGATCACAAGGGGTTACCAGCAGGGGGTCAGAGGTCGCACGAGACGGTTAGGGTCATCCGCCATTGATATGTTATGTTTAACTGTCCGATACTAGAGTTTCTAGTAGTTAATGCCACCTGCGTCAAACTTTGATCTGACACGTGAGCATCTTTCGTGTAATTCCATAAGAATTTTGCGATATGTTGATTTAATGTGTCATTTTTGTGAACAACATGTAAAGAAGACTGCACTATAGAAGGAAACATCCGAAATGAATTGAATATGTAAATGCTGCTTTGTAAATTTGAATGAGGGATAAGTTGAAAAATAAGGCACAGTATTGAAAAATGTCCACCCATTGAATGATGCGATTTGATACAGGCAACGCCCAGCGCCAGAACAGTATTAGCCTACAACCGAGTTGAAAAAACCCGAAGGTATTATCTCGACTTGTGCCGGTATTGAACTCTAAACCACCATGTTAGCGAGGCGGCTTCTAACTCACTGAGCCACCGCGGCTCCCCCTAGGTATTAATATTAAAGGATGGTTATAGAGAAATTTAATGATAAAAACTTGAAGAATGCGTTTTGGTGCCTTCCAGACAATGAAAATTGAAATAATTTGTGTTAAGTATTTAGTTTTATACAATCATTTACTAAATACTATAAAATCAAGTGTTGCTACTTGACTTCTACAACCTGCTTCACATCAACAAGATAACAGACTCGTATAGAAAATAGCCCCAAACCTTTTTTATATATACTGACATTGACTGACATATTCAGACAGTGTTGTCTGACATCCGGACCTCTTGTTTATACCACAGGGCCTTCATAAAATTAAAGGGTTTAAAAAGAGATTTTCCCAAATTTCTATCTGTTTGAGAACACATATAGCTTCAATTTGCAACTTCTGCTGTTCTTGTAATATAGTGTGTTTTATTCACTACAACTTAAATGAACAGTATACAAAATTTTCATTTTTAAAAACATTGCACATTTTTCTAAAATATGTGATTTACTTCTATGTATCTTTCTGATCAAACAGTGTATACTAGTTTTGGTACCAGGCATTCAGATCGAAGTTTTTAGTTGAGAAATTCAGAATAAGGATGAGACATATTTCTGTACGATGTATATTTTGCTCAAATCCGTTTATTAGTGTATTTTTTTTAACCCCAACGAAAAACATAGCGAATATAAAAGTTTTGTTCTACAGTTTCATTAATTTGAGCACCCAACACCCGAACCTTCGGAATTAGTCTGCCCCTTTAATTAAAATCTGAATTTTAGTCATAGCCTTATTAAGTACATTTGGTGATGCAACTGATAGTTTGAGACATATTGCATCAATTTCTGATTGTCATACCTTAAATTACCCTACAGCTATCTAGAAATATATATATATATACCTTGATTCCCACCGGCATTCGTCTATTTACATACTTTCTGAGCATAGAATAATCCGAATATAGCAACATTACCTAGTTCTCAGCGAACTTAACTACATCAAAACATTAGATTTATTGTATGTCATAATCGTAACCTTGAATATATAAGGCATTAACAATTTGACTGGAGGGCCTGTACCTGGCTGCACTAATTACTTGTTTATAGTTCCCTGTGAACTATACAGTTACTTGGAAAAAGCCATCTTTCTTCATTAATCAGGTGGAATCGGCTGTAATGAGTACATATAATCCGGGAAAGAGCAATGTCTAGAGGAACAAGGACAAGCTGGTGGGAAGGATCGTCGTTAACTTAACTTGTTAGCCAGTCTAATTAAAATTAGACCACACTTTTATTCGTTTTCTTATTAGGATGTAGTTTTAATATAGCTGCAGTAGCAATATTAAAGATCACAGCTAATAAAAACGGAACGAAGGTTTGTTAATGTTATCTGTGTGAAATCAATGTCAAAATGTTTGGCCAAGAACCAGTTGGTAGACAGGGTCCTCGTGAATCTAGGTGGTTATCCTTGTAAAAGAAAATGTCAAAATGTTTGACCAAGTAAGTGTCGGGAGACAAGATCCTGGTGAACGAAAGTTGTTGTCCCAGTAAAAATGTATGGTTTCTTTCTGGGTTTTATTTTCAATGCCAAGGATTCTCGTGAACCTAAGTTGTTATCGGTGTAATAATTGGTAGTTTCTTTCAATCTTTCAAATGTTAGCACGATTTCTAATTGGTGTGTTAAACCAAGTTCGTCCATCAACTGAAGGTTATGGTGTGACTAAGGGCATCAAAAAGCAGGGTTGTTGTTTGGTAGTCTTTGATTACGCGATCCTCGTGGCTATGACTCGCTGATGGTATTGGTGACCTTATTATTTTCAATGATATTACCCGGAAGCCATGACAACAAGAGTCTGAGACTTAGAAATTCCTATGAGTTGACCGTGGTTAGTGCCTACATAAAAAAGAAATATGAACAAGTTAATTCCAAAAATTGCCCCGAATTCAATTTCGATAAATCAAAAAGCACAGTCTGTAGAAGCCAGTGTCTCGGAAACAAGATACACACGTAGAGAAAAAAGAAAGGGGTTAAGATGTAGAGAAAAAGGAATGAGGGGCTTACAGAGGCAGTGAGAAAGGAGGGAGACAGACGTAGTGTAGTGATAAAGGAATACACATATAGAGAAAAGGAGTGAGAGACTGATAGAGGTAGTGAGAAAGGAAGGAGATACACACATAGAGAAAAGGGAATGAGATAAAGATGTAGAGAAAAAGGAATGAGAGACTGACAGGAGGAAGGAAGGAGATACACACGTAGAGAAAAGGGAATGAGATAAAGATGTAAAGAAAAGGGAATGAGAGGCTTACAGAGGCAGTGAGAAAGGAGGGAGACGTAGTGAGAAAGGAATAAGATACACACATAGAGCAAAAGGAATGAGATAAAGATGTTGAGAAAAGGGAATGAGAGACTGGCAGAAGTATAGTGAGCTGATAGGAAGGAGAAAATGATAGAGGTAGTGAGAAAGGATTGAGACACAGACGTAAGTAGTGAGAAAGGATTGAGACACAGTCTGGAGTAGTGCGTATGGAAGGAGATAAACAGTGTACTTTGAAGAGATAGACGCAGAAAGAATTGGGAAAGGACAGAAGTAGTGATATTTGTTGACCACAATAGCAAAAAGGCGATAATTTTTGCCATTAGAAATGATATTTCAGAAATTTACCACTGTGCACAAAACAGTTTTTTTTTATTTTATTTCTTAATCATAATGTCATGTCATATTGAAATGCAAAATATTTTTTTCTTCAATATCCAAGGTGTAAATGAGTACTGATAATTCAAGAAAGATCAACGACAGTTTGGTCAAGGACCAGCTGGTAGAAAGTAAGTGCGTGAACCTACGTGTCACTTGTTCATATTTCTTTATGTGTGATATTTTATCTCACAAGTCAAATTTAAGATCATTAGTGTTTTATTACAAAAACAAAATATGTTATATTCTATATAAGGTGCAATATACAAACAAACACAATGTTTAGCGGTCGTTAACATGTTTTCTTTTGGTATTTTTGGATGTTTTGCGTCGAAAATATGAAATTTGTTGTTGTGCAGGGTCTCGATTGGCGTCATAATTGGTATTTGAGGCTGGATAACGATGTAAATAATAGCAATGACTTTTATTAATAAGATTTAATTAAGATATTGCCCGAAGACTCGATCTATCCGGGGAACCTAATCTACACAGTATCTTGACGTAATCAAGGCTACTTAGCTTTACCATCTTCCATTTTTGGAAAATTTGGAAGAATGAAACAAAGAAACAATAACTTGGATTAACAGATTTCTTTCTATCAGCAAATCCTTGGACAAACCTGATGGCATTGATCTTTGCCACAACTACCATGTCAAAGACTCGACCAGACGATTTCTCAACTACCAAACCTTTCAAAGGATCTCGACCCTTAGGCAACTACCAACTACCAACAACTACCTAGTTTACAATATCAGCTTTAGCTTAAAGCGGACATAAACGTGACACCTACCAACAGACCATTTTGTTCAAATAGCCTTTAATATCATTAGAAGCTTTTGCCACTAGCTACGTTATAAAACACTGCTGAGTTTAAGTGGAATACCAAGAAACACAGATGTTAGACTTGAAATGTGAATGGCGAAAATCAATGCCAAATCATTGTCTCCAATACGCACTATAAGTTTAAAAACAATCCGTTTGTTTCCTAACTGATAAATCAAGAAATGCTTCCAAGGGCCAGTGTTTAATTAAGCCATTACCCATTGTCGAGGACATCCCCCGAGGTTGCTCAAAGACGAAACATACTTTCATATTCCAAGATCCTCTTTTTATATACAGAACAAGTATGTACAAGACATATCACACAAAGATATCACCTTAGACTGAGAAAAAATCCTAGCATCTTTAAACAATTTCAACAGAAGTTGGCGCTGCGGTTATGAAGTTTGCCACAAGGTTACTGTCGAAAGCCAGGCGTATTTTTCTTGGGTTTCCGATTAAACGAAGAGTTTGTTTATCAGTGATGCAGGTTGTATGGGAGGGTTGGCGTGGGGTTCTAACATAGATGCAGGAATAAGGCTAATGAAACAATAATGATAAACGAACTGCACTGTAAGAATTTACTGGAAATTACAACGTTCTAAAGTAATGAAATGAAATGAAATTTTATGTCTTTCTTTTATGCACCTTATTAGGTTAATTAAGATGGGCAACACTATGCAATTAGGGGGGAAGGGGGAGAGAAAGAGGGTTTTTATAATAGTATAAGCTATTTTTATACATTTCCAACTGTCGACGAATTTTTAACTTGCACAGCCTGTAATACACGAGGACTTGGTTCATTGACCCATCCGAACACTTTTTTCAATGTCTTCTCTTTGGACCTACATCACTGACAGGGGGAGACCGGGTTGAAAAATCGGAAGGTATTATCTCGACCTATGCCGGGATTTTCTAGATG
>NW_008706931.1:684776-790099 GCF_000327385.1 Lottia gigantea
AACGTACAATGGCGGTATCACGCAAAAGCCGGATATTTTACATAGGAATTTAACAGTGTAAACCGTCACTCCACCTGCGTCAATTTGTGTTTGTTGAAGCTGGGGGAATTAAGGACCACCGAAATAGACATAAATATACAGTCTTGTTCGGTTTATTTTCCTTTAAACTCGTGAGAAGGATGTTTTACGTTCTCACTCCAAACATTGGGCCCAGATGATCAGCAAATGATAGGTAATCAAAAAATATAACTATGGATATGAAGGGACATTTGGAACAACTTTTTGTAGCTTTTAATAAATGTGGCGTGAATTTACACTCAAAATATATTAGGGTACTATGGATAATAAGGGACTTTTTGTATAACTTTGAGTAAATTTTCAGTCGTTCGGAAGGGACAATAAACCGAGACCCGTGTGCCACAGGCTGTGTATGTAAAAGATCCCTCAACAGTTGGAAAACTGTTAACAAAAGACCAATGCCATTGTTCGGGCAAAATTTCCATTAACCGTAACATTAGGGAAGACTGCTGTGAGTCTGTACCAGTCATTTCTGTTGAATAGTTACTTGTTACCTTTCAACCACCCATCTACAATGATGTTGTCCACCGTCCTTAGCACAATAGGTGCAGAATTGTAGGAAGTATAACTCCATTTCATTTCCAATTATGCGCCAATGTTACGCCAAACGATCCCAATATTACAGTCACTTCTTCCATATTGCAATGTTTGACTTTGTTTAATTTATGCCTTTCGAGTTTAGAATTTTTAACATCATTTGTGAACGGCGAGTTTCAGGCATATGTGGCACTACAGGTTTTTGTAAGGTTTATTATGATATGTGCACGTGCGCGCTTGAAACATATGTCCATCCGTTCAGAATCAAACATAACTTTACGAATGGTTTTATACGAAGGTTTTCAACCATATTACTAGAAAATGGTTTGGAATTAATTTGAGCTGACAGTTTTCATCTTTGAGGCATTTCAGAAAAAAAATATATTATCATAGGTCGTTGTTCGAATCGGATGAGAGAACGAAATGAAATGAAATGGAATTTTAAGTCCTATTTTTCTGCACCTGAACAGACTAAAAAGACGCAATGCAAAAACACTGGGGGATTTTATAAGGACAGCGGTATACTCGGTGCTCAGGATAGCAGCAGAGCCCTCAGCAGTTGTGAACCCCTGAATGATTTGGTCCAAATTAGCCGAAATTCCTCGATCAATCACGGGATTTTCGAATGTCCGGATCAGTCTATATTCATCCAAAGAGGTGACCACCACGAAGAATATCGACTATAAAAGGCAGCCGTAGATACATATAAATCGCTATATTTAGCACCAAAAACCAATAATCTGTGGAATACCAACGCAATGTTGACGTCAGCAAACCCATTAACATGGAATTTCTTTTCTATTTTTGAAGTAGGTCAGTATGGCTCTAGAGGTCGCCCCAATGACGTAAATCACTACGTCAGAATTATTGATCTGCTGACGTCATCACCTGGCCTCGTGCCCTTTTCAATCAATACATCACAATCATGCTTAGTGCTTGTGTTATAATCCATTGAAAAAAATTGATAGCTTGTCTGAGGATTCCCAATGACGTCAAAGGGAACCTCCTGCCGTGCAAATTAAACCTAAAACATTTATGTAAGCTCGGTAACGGCCTGAAAATGGCATTGTTCGCGTAAATCCCGCCATCACGCACACAGACAATGAAGAACAATACCTATGTACGTCATAAATTCATTAACACGGGGATTTCTTATGTTGGGTAATGCTTCATGACGTCATATACTTGAGGATTTCTTCCAAAATTGGCAATTTTCAAAATTGAAAAGGAAGTCACCTTAACAGAAAAACCCGCCCGAATTAGCCATGATGTCACCGAGTTTGAAACTGGAGAGAAAAAGAATGTAATTGTAATGAAACTCGTTCAGGGGTGTCACCATATTGTTGAGCCATCCACAACTTTCCTTTGACGTGAAAAATATCGATTGCTTGTGGGCTTTTCCAGCTACATCCTATACGTATCCAATGAACTATTTTAAGATCTCCTGTTTTGAAGCAAACATTATAAAATTTGTCACGGTGATTGCTAACTTGTTTCTGTGGATTCAATTCACTCAAAGATTGGACGGACATCATTCTGAATTACTTCTTTTTTATTACAAACCATAAATCCTTAGTACACTATTTCTATGAAGTTTGTTTCATAACTTGGTGAAAAGTAGGATGTAAAACTCCATTCATTTCATTTCATTTTTGTTTGTTTCATAACTTAAAATTTCAGACCCAAAATTTTTCCATGCTATAAATAATACATAATTTTAGATATGTGTATACTTTTGTATAATTCTTATAATGAATACAAAGAAGGACTAAGTTTTATATTCTGAAAGTCTTATTCGTAGAATCAAACCAACTAATTCTTCCTTGAAAAATCAAATTTTACATCTGACTAAATCAGATTTCCCTGCTGCACGCTACGTGACGTTGCCCACTTCATTTGCTCAACCAGGTGCAGAAAGATAGGACTCAAAACTCCATTTCATTTCTGACTGATGAGGGATTTGCCACAACAGAAATTACACTAAAAGAAAATCAATAAAGACCCAGGAATTCCGTGTCAGTAAAGAAATTCTTGGCGTAGGAGGAAATCCCCACAACATCCGGAATCCCGAGATTTTCTGTTTTTCAAAAATCGATCCTGCTTATCTGCCATCTTGAATACCGCGTGCTTGTATTGATTGATCAGCAGACGACAATCTGGTAGCTCTTCAACTAAAGGGAGATAACTTCGCAAATGATAAATGTTCATCAAAATTATTATTTCTGTGTGTAATCAAATCGAAACAATTCTTTGAATTACGAATAGTTGGCATGAATGGTATTTGCGACAGTGACGTCAGTCTTTTCTTATATTCATCGTAGGAAGCTAAATTGGAATGGTGCACAAAAAAGCCATAAAAATACCTTGTTACCTTCAAGAAAGCGTGCTTCCTGTCAGAAAATTCAAAGTGTTTTTAACAATGACACTGAAAATCGAAAGGAAATTACGCCAGACTTAAAAATCTCTGTTTTTTATAGCAGAAACCTAAATATTGACTTCTGTTCAATGTTTTACAATAAAACCAGATGGTCTGTTATCTTTTAAATTTCATACAATAACAACAGAAGGAGTAGATATATTCAATAAGAATGGGTTAATTACTTAATTTAAATACAGATATCTATAAATCTGTCTCATATTCTGACCAGGGTTAAAAATAATTAAAACTCCAAATGTCAATTTGATAACATTTCGTGTATTTTGATCAAATTCCATTAATTTTAAACCAAATGGCGACTACTGTTTTAAACAAATGATTTAAATGTATTTAACATGATAAGAAACTGTACTGTGTTCTTCTGTCGATTTGCATTGATCATTGTTTAAAGGTCCAAGTACAACCAAATTTGGGCAAAAACAAGTAATGAGTAAAACACATGATACGATTCCAAACCATTAAAGGATCTTTCAACGAATGCTGTTTTTGTGATTTGTACATTTGTGTACAGTGTAAATTATGTGTTCTAGTACATCGCTGTATGTAATTTGAACAATTGTACAGGTATATCATTTTAACTCATGTCCTTATTTGTGTTAAATTCCTCTTTATGTACAGTTTCTGATGCAATGCAGTGTGTAACTTGTCCACTTGTATAAATGTACATTATGTCTTGTTGTAATGTGTCAATACATGTATATATTGTGTACGTGTTCTCGTATCATGTGTGTAATTTGTCCACTTGTATAAATGTATATTTGTATTGTTATAATGTGCAACATTCCATGTACATATATAGTGTACGTGTTCTCTTGTAATGCTGTGTGTAGTTTATCCACTTGTATACATGTATATGTGTCTTGTTGTAATGTTATTTGTCAACTCAAGTACTAAATAACGAATTCTTTTTTGTATTTCTTCTTTTGCAATGCTGAATGTTGTATATAATGTACATTTATTTGTTCCTATGTGCACATATAATTTGTCAACACGTGTTCATAATTATATAACGTAACTTATTCCTTTCTATAATTGTTCTAGTGAACTTACTTACTCATTTGTATGTAATTTGATCATTTGGACAACTTAAATTGTGTATATTATTCTTCATTTTGTCACAATATGCCCTGGTGTAATGTGATTTTTTATATTCTGTGTTCAGTTTTGTGAAATGTGGTAATTTGTAAATTTGTGACGACACATGCATGTGCTGGGTCAATGTGTACACATGTAATCAGGTGTTATATTATATTTGCTGAGTGTGAAATATTTTGTGTATACTCTACTGTACCTTTCAGTAATTAAGGAAACGTTGCATTAGGCATTTGATAGAACTTAATTTCATCTCAAATTCGAATACCAGTTGCAAAGTTAGCTGAACTCAGCCAATTTGATTCGATTATTCGATTGCGTCACTGGTGATACTCTTGAGACCATAATATAATATATATAATTATATAAAATGATATATAATATAACTTTATAAAAAGATAATGCAATAAGCTTACCTTGTATAAAAAGATAATTCCCATAACTATCCATTATCACATAAGAGGCAGAGAAATTGAATCATAATTATCATTGTGTCAGGAGAAGTGTCACAAACAGTCACACTTTGTCATGATATTCCAATCTTGGCACTGATAATCACTTCCAGAACTTTTTGATATTCCTGACATTCTGCAATATAAAATTTTAATAGGGTAATCCATTATTTTTGAGAGCACGGTTTTAGTACATTTATGATATGCATCACATAGGCCTAGGTATTGTATATCCTTAACTCATGTCATTTTCAATGAATGGTAGCACTCGGACATCAAATGTGAAGATCTGATCCCCAAATTGACAAATAGGTTGACTTGTGGATATTTTGTATATATAGTCTTTGCTTCTTGCGTAAAAGGGTAAAATTATATTAGGGTTCGCGCCATGTTTTTAGTTATACGTCACCGCTGACGCCAGAGTCGCTATGGAAGTCTTTCCAAAAATCAATCGCGTGACGTTTGTTTATTGATTTGCCAGTCTAAATATGGAAACAATGGCCTTAAGATATCTTATTATCTGGGCGACCACGATCAATTTAGAACATTCGTATCGATTTTTGCCTTCGCCGTCTATTTTCGTCTTCGAAATGAATGAAATTGCTATATAAATAACTATGAGAATCCGCTTACTCGTCAGATATAATTCTCCGCGCTTGCTGCAGCTATATATGGAGTCGTTGAACAGTTTGTATCCAGAACACAGAAAATGGAGTTCTGGTTCTGTCCATTGGATTAGACCGGAGTGTGTGTGTATTGGAATAGACTAAGATGCAATGTGTTTGTATTGGAATAAACCATGGGACAATGTGCTTACTGGAGTAGATCAAGGGGCAATGTTTTTGTATTGGAATAGACCAAGGGGCAACGGGTGTGTATTGGAATAGAACAAGGAACAATTGGCAATATGCTTACTGGAATAGACCAAGGGGAAATGTGCTTACTGGAATAGACCAAGGGGAAATGTGCTTACTGGAATAGACCAACGGGAAATGTGCTTACTGGAATAGACCAACGGGAAATGTGCTTACTGGAATAGACCAACGGGAAATGTGTTTCTATTAGACCACGGGGGCAATGTGTGTGTATTGGAATAGACTAAGAGGAAAATTGTTTTTATTAGAATAGATTAAGGGGCACCGTTTTTGTATTGGGAAATGTGTTTGTATTGGAATAAACCAAGGCGTAGTATGGTTGAATTGGAATAGACCTAGCGGCAATGTTTGTATTGGAATAGACTAAGGGGAAGTGTGTTTTTATTGGAATAGACAAGGGGAAATATATTTGTATTGGAATATACCGAGGGGTAATATATGTGCATTGGATTAGACCAAGGGACAATATGCTTGTATGGGAATATACTAAAGGGGCAACATGTGTGTTTTGGTTTAGACCAAGGGGCTGTGTGTGATTGCCTTAGACCAATGGACATTGTGTATGTATTGGGTTTGTCCGAGGGGCAATATGTGTATCGGGTATAGTGTGATTTTCGTTCATTTGTAAGCTATTTCAAAAACCCAGAAAAGAGTAGAGCTTTTTAAAATCATTGATAATAAAATCAAAAATTCTTTGTTTTGTTTTATTTGTTTTTTTTTTTTTTTTTTTTTTTTGTTTTGTTTTTTTTTTAGTTCGAATCGGACTGTTCCGGTATAACTTGAGATAATATCCTTGAAATTTCAACCTGATTTCTCTGTCAGTGCTGCAGGTCGGAGAGGCGAAAGTGTCTAGTCATTTGAATGATACAATAGATCTAAAGACTAAATGGATAAAACACACTTCAATAAAACAAAAATTAATATATTTTATTATTATTCGGAGATAGAACTTCATCATAAAGAAACACAAAATATATGGAATATGCTATTTCTAAAATTTAACTCAACGTTTCACATGCTCATACAGGCAGCGTTATCAAGTAACTTAGTCATATTCCTGTTTTTTATGAAGCTGTGACACAGCCCCTGAGGTCTGAGGAACAGTTACCTTATATATATATATACCCAGAGAACAAATATTCTAAAAGATAACATTCATAACTTTTAACAAAGACGTTTCTAAATTACAACTCATATACAACAGTAAGTTAAAATACATTCTAATTAGAATAAGATTACAGTTTCTTGTCTTTTTTCTGATAAGTTTCGTCTGTATAGTAATCAAACATGTTTTCTACCATAGCCCTGTTCTAATAAAGGGACATTGAAAATCATCAAAAGAGCGAGACTTTTAGAAACCTTGCTAGATTACAATGTAGACGAAAAGAATAGGGAAAAACGAAAAGAATTGAAAATTTAATCTAATAGTAATCAGATTTGTCAAAATACAGAAGTAAGGAATCAACACATATAAATTGCAATTTCAAACCGACAATTTTTGGGAGTAAAAATTGGTATTCTGAACCACAAATATGCACAAATCATACTCAATTTAATCCTTCTTCAGTCCATTGTTACTTAAGACCCAATTACACTGAGCTGAAGAGGAGCTTACACAATTATAGCTGCTTCTACGCTATTTAAGGTACATGTGGGTCTCTCAAGTTTAAAATCCTATAATGAAGTAGAGTAGTTATCATAATGATAATAAGAACCTTTGTCAGGTATAACAAAGTACAAAAAAATCTTATTTCCAGTAGGTCCCTTCATGACAACTATATACAGAGAAGTATTGATAATTTATTTTACACCATAGTAGGCTAATTTGGCCATGTTAACAACATGAATCTCTTATGTTACATATATATATGTTATATATACCAGGACCATGGGTAATGGAGAGGAGGGGGTGGAGCTAATTTTAATCCCTAAAAAATGACAATCACTGTTCTAAAATATTTGTTAACCCTTTTACCGTGTCAAAGGTAGATTGCTTAGTCTGGGTAGTCAACAGGAATGGGGCTCTTCAGGCAAGCCGAGTCAGCTTACTGCTCTTATCGATCATTTGGAATTTTAGATTGTAACATTGTGGTTAAGTAGGCTAATGTTACGAAAGCACAGGCACAGGAATGCAGGGTGAACCTCTATTGAGAGAATATTGTTTGTGCAGTTAGTGTGAATAATATAATATAATTTCAATATATGAAATGAAAATCCATATTGTTCAGTATCTGAAGATATAAGAAGAATAATGGTTTCAACTGGAACATTGATATCTATAGAAATGGTAATAAACATTTTTTTCTGCTAAAAAATGCTCCTTTAAGTGAGAAGATAAAACGCATATTTAGTGGTAACGCAAAATATTAAATATTTTATTTAACTTTTTTGGGAGATTATTCAAATTTTATTTGCGTAACCTGGTGCGAGCGTTCGCACATTCGGCTAATTTAGGGCTGTGTGTGAAATCTTTCTGTTTTTTTACTCGCGCGGACTTGCCACAGTGCCAATCTATGACTCGACATCTAATTCTATCGGCGAGGTCAACACATCCATCTCCGGGACTTTATTTATTTCCATTTATTTATATACAATATTATCAGTAGTGCAAAGCCTTGTGAATCACATAATAAAAGAGTGGTGGTCTTGAAGTACAAAAATATCTTTACATGAATTACTTCCCTTCACGTGATCTTCAATTATAAACAAATTAAAGATCAAAAAGAGTCTTAATCGCCATACGCGCTGACTTAGCAACGGTTGCCGACTGTAAACAATTTAGCAAGGTGCTTGTTTATATTTTTCTCAATTAGCGGTAAATTTTCAACTGATGAACCCAAAATACTGGAAACATTAACGGAAAATAAGTAAGTTGATGTCATATATAAACATAAGATGCTATGGTTGCACTTGTTATCCCAGATTACTTTTTAAAGATTGTCAAGGCTACTGTCAGACCACAATCCGACAACCATAAGGCCTACATTTACAGAGATAGCATTTTGGAAAATCATTGTATTAATTGAAATATCAACTCTATAATATCACTGAGACTGTTAGATTGTCTTTGGGTTAATGAAATTGTAATTCAACATTATTTAGGAATATGAATATAAACTTACACAGGAAAATTTGTGAGAGAAGTGTGTTGATTTAAAATGAAAAATTATAAACTTTACCTTACAAATTACATATTTCAATACTTATGCCGGACTCAAAGACATTTTAATTTAAGACAAAAAGTATTTTGAATATTAATTGAAATATTTTAAAAAAAATCAATTCTGAATTCATTGTAGGCCTAGGCGGAAAGTAGGCATAGTTGAACTTTTCTTGAACTTGAATGGCTAAGCTAAAAGCCAGACTTGCACTATTATATATTCATTATTACTTCAACTATCTTAGAATAAAGTGGTCTTTTTAGAAGCAGATGTACCAAATTCATACACTTTCGTATTTCATTGAATGGTAAACAAGAATCTAAACTTAACACATTTAAATTCAAGTGTTTACTACTGTAGCCTACCGGTACTAAAATTCGTCCTCAAACTGTTTTTAGATAACACAGTAAAATGGGTCAAGCATTACAAAGAGCAGCTCAGTGGACGTCTGCAAAAGATGGAGCAGGAGGAAAACTGGAATTTACCTCCATTAATGAAGATCTTCTCAACGCCATTTTGAAATTTGTTGAAACAACAGGAAAATCCACAGAAGAAGCTAGCCTGACTTTTAAGACTCCATTAAAATGGCAAACATCTTTAAATCCACAACATTTTCAAGGCTCTGGATTTTCTGATAGGTAATATTTTGAAATTCATATAATATATCGAAGTACATATGATAGTTCAAAGTTCACATGATAGTTCAAAGGTCACATGATAGTTCCCTTTTCGCTGCAGACTGCACAGATCCCGTGATAATCGAAAAAGAGTAGGTCTAAATTGGATAAATTTACCTCATTGCACACTGCATAGCATTGCTTTCCCTAATTAGCCCAAACAGGTGCATTAAAAGAGGACATACAACTTTCAACAATTTCATTGATGTTGTATGTTGTATTTAACAGTAAAATTCCATTTCATTTCATGGCAGTACTGTGTTGTATTTTACAGTCAAATTTCATATAATTCGATATTTCAGTGGTGATGATGTCATATCAGATAATAAATCGAGTAAAGATGACACACCATTATTAAAGTTACACAAACTCGCCAAAGACAAATACGAAGTGAACATATCTACGTTAGGTTATGCTGAACAAGTGCTAAGAATTGCTGGAGATAAGAAAATGGTGGAACTAAGAGGCTGTTTAGAAGGTAGGGTGCATGGCTGTTCATTGCAAAGGCTGTATTTTATTTGACAGCTAACATGATACACCCCTGAGTCGACAAATGAGCTGTTCCAATAAGACATATACATTGATAGACAAAGATGCATGTGCGGAAGAGTTCAATAGAAAGATGAAAGGTGTCAGATGTAGATCATTGGTACAAAATTTGGGTTGCTTATACTCATGAAGTATTCACAAGTTTTGTGTGTGTTCATATTTACAAAACAAATGTAAAAAGGGATATGTACAAGATTGTCTGACTGGATTGTGACATGATGAATATTTATTATTTCTTTCCCCAATATGGTAAACCGTTTCACAAAAGCAACGGCTCTAACGGGTTATTTGGAATTCAGTTTTCAAAGGGTTAAGACCTTTCCATGTTTTTCAGCCAATAGAGATCCAGTAGTAAATATGCTTGGAGAGAGATTTGCTACAGTTGAAACAGACGACAACTCCATATTTAGATATATTGAAGAAATTACCAAAGAAATCGAACAAAATGCCAAACAAGAACAAACTGCAGAAGGTTCCAAATCTGCAGAAGTGGAGGAAAAGAAAATAGTCCTCCGATTGAGATTGAAATTACTACGCCTTGATGAACAGTTAATGAATATGAGCATCCAGAAAATGTCAAGGTTGGTGTTGTTAGGTTATTTGAATGTACTGAACAAATCTGAACAAAAATGGCAACTTTATTTCAGACTTTGTAAAGAGATTGTAAAGAGGTTTTCTAAACTTTTTATGTGTATCGTGGACAGTGATAGCATAATTTCCCACCATTCAAATTTTCAGATATCTTGTGGTTCTTGTAATTCCACTATATCTATGCGTTTTATGATATAACTATTGCAAGAGCTGCTAATAATAGGCACATCTAAGGGCCTCTTTCAAAACACAATATAAATGAAATTTAAGTTTGAACATTAAAATTGCTTAATTTTATGCGAAAAGTTCCTAGATATCTTGGTATCATATCAAAGCAAAAAGTCAGCCAAAAGCCTTCAATCTAGCTGAATCTATGATAAGATATTTCCATGATCTGATAACTAGACACCCAGCATTTTATTTATAAATACACTGGTTGCTAAGGAGAACTGATACACATCCAATTGGTTTAAATCTTAAAATGAGTCTCAACATCCCTTCATTATTTTACCTTAAGGAAATAAGCAGTATTCCTTCTTAGAGGGGGGTCTATTTAATTCAATATGGCTGTTTATTTACTTTTGGATGGAGAGATTTATTATCGCATTCTCATCGCAATTTGATGTAGTTGATTACACGAGACTGTACTGGGTACTACCAACCGATATCTCAGACAGAGTGCTATTCTATAGAATTGTACTCAAAGATATCACATCGTGCCAAATGTGTCATGGGATTAGGTTACGCTTAGATATCTTGGATTAAACCATTTTGTTTGAGAGTATGTAACTCTCCAAGTAAAATTCTTTCCAAGTATTTATTACCAATCAATCTCCCGGGAATTTCTTTTTTTAATCTGCCTGCAGTGGGAACACATGTGATGTAAACACATCGCAAAAAGGAATCTTGTCTATCATTCATTTTTTTTATATTACGTCCTTTTTTCAATAGTTTAGCGATTTTCAATTGCCAAAATATGCCATTGTATTTAGACAAGTGTTTTGCGTAATATTCCTTGCTGCGTGTTGTAATCCAAAGCAACCCTTGATATATTTGAAACTTTCTGGTTTTGATTTCTGTTTACAAAGCTTCTTGAGAAAATCACAATTTTGTTTGTTATTGAAAGTGAATTATAGTTTCTATTAGGGCAGGCTGTAGCTTGGTCATTAAGAGTATTGGATTCTTCACATGAATTCAATTGCTTTAGTATGTCAAACAAATGATGGTTGAGCGTTCTAATTTCTAATAATAACCTTGAATAAGTCATATTTCCCCATTATTCCAGTGAACATTCCAACTGTAAATGGATACAGATCATCTTAGAAAATATTATTCAACGGATCATTAGTAGCCTACTAGGTGCCTGCATCATACACCGTATCTCCTTTTTCAGATACACAAAACTATTGTGAACACTCTAGATTGTTATGTTTGTATATTTATGTCTAGTAACAGCAGGTTAACAACAGAAAAGTTTATAATATTTGTAATCGAATGCAACGTTACGTTGTTGGTGTTAGCATGTTATTGGAATTCACCACATTTCTGGCTTTATCCTAATGTATACACAACCGCGTTCTTTTGACTTTAACCAAATAAATAAAAAACACTACAAGATACCTATCTCCCATCTTCACAATGTCAAGGTATAACAAACTTTGTACTTGATTGCAATAGCCACCACTTTAAGGCACCTATTTGATTGGATTGCATGCTAGTTAATACAGCCAATCAGTGTCCACCACAAAAAATCTGTAATCATTATGACATAGTGTTTACAGCCTTTCTTTCAAAGGTTCTGATTGGCTGTATTGGCCAGTGTACATTACAATCAAATCGCTTTTCTGACACAAGAAAGGTGGCTATTGAAGTCAAGGTATAAGACGAAGTTCGTTATAGCTTGACATTGTGAAGATACCCATCACTGAGAATTTAGTTGTGTAGCAAACAGAAACTGATACGCTTTAACGTGGGTCTAAACTATGACTGTAATGTAGCGATTGGAATTTTATAAATTTTGTAAGAAATATACTCTTGATAAAGTTGGATACATGTTATGACAAATATCAGTTACAAAGCATTATGCACCTGCAAAATGGCTGCATGGTGATCGAAACTTGAAATGATTTAAGTCTTTTAGTTTTTTTCCTTGTTTTCTTTTGTTTGAAGGTTATTATCAAACAGAAAATACCAGGGGTCTTATTTTATGAAATGAAATGGATTGAAAAGATGATTTCTTAATTTTGGACATTGATAGCACCAATTTGTACCATTCCAAATTTCAGGTGGATGTCTATGGTTCTTGCAAACTCACTAAAACTATCCATTAAAAAGAATATGCTTATTAAAATTTGACTAGAAAGCCTTTTTGAAATCTCTCCTCAAGCAGCTATTATATATTTGAGTCTCTGAAATTATTTCACGTGGAAAAATATTAATCAAAAATATATTCATATTAAAAAAAAGTATATGTTTCAACCTTTAAAAAAATAAAGGGCCCTATGATAATAATTATACAAGAAAATAAGTAACTGTATCTTCCCAGTTGTACGGAATACAAAACATTTCCATCAACACACAAACATAAAACATAGGAAATTGTTTATATTTTCTCTTATTCAATCTACAAGTAACTTTCCTTGGGACAAAGTTTAGGTACCAAATTTTAATAATTAACATGTATAGTCTCACTGTACCAGACAGAAATAGGATTTCAGTGTGAGATGTTATTGGAATTCTACATCTTATAATGAAAATGATATTTAAATTCACAGACTTGTCCATTAAACATATATGTCCAATCTAATTAAGATTTTCTATCTCCTATGTAATCTAACAAGTTTTTACCATAGTCTAATTTTAAGATGTCCCATTTCTTATAACATTATCTTTTAACAAACCAAAGTGTATTACGTAAGACCTGTTCCTTGGTGTTAATAATGAAATGCATTGAATGATTGTTGTTAGTTAGCTTCTTCTCAAGTCAATTTGATGTTGGGTTAAGAGACTATATGTCAAGTGTTTGCAGGCACACCATTTTCTAATTCTAGTCATTTCCTCCAGTAATTCTGTAGATGAAAGCGTTCTAGTACTGGAACCCTGGCTACACTCTGCCTGATTTTTACTTTAACTCTTGCCATATGTTATAAAAGGGGTTAAATTTCTTACAATAACAATTGTTCTTTAGATTGTCTTCATATTGTATTCTTATATTCACTCAATAGTATTTTGATAAGAAAAAAAAATAGTGTTTTAATTAAAAAAAAAATAGTATTTTAATATAAAGAAAATATAATATTTTGATAACAAAAAAATAGTGTTTTAATAAAAAAAAATATAATAATATTTTAATTAACAAAAAAATTGTATTTAATATAAAAAAAAAATATAATATTTTGATAACCACAAAAATAGTATTTTAATAAAAAAAAATAGCCATATTTTGATAATAAAAAAAATATAGTATTTTAATGAAATAATTAAAAAAAAAAAAGAAAAAAAGACCCAAATCAACCCCTGATTATGTCAAATGTGTCTCTATAAAACCTATTACTTGGAGTTCAGGTTCAGTTTTCAAAGGGTTGATATGTTGTTAATTTTGTTTACAGTGAAGTAAGATTAAGCCCGGCATCTGTTGATGGTGAAGTAACCATATTAAAACAACTATCAGGATCAGATGAAACTAAATGTGTTCTAGAATATATAGACTATTATGGTAGGTTATAGTTTTTGTACGAAGAAATGAGGGCTCCAGCTTCCTGGAACTTGGGGTATAAACAGGGATTTGAGATTCCAAAAGTAGAAGCACTGTGTAAGAATGATAGGCACAAATTTCTCATAGGGTGTCAGGAGGGTTTTTCCCCCAATTAAATTTTAGAAAAATAACTGATTTTTTCACAATACAATTTTATTTAGAATTTTTGAAACTGAAATGGGGGTACATTTAGGCATAACTATTTTTCATACATTATGTTCAATTTCTTTATGAATGAATTCTTATTATTGAATTTAAATGAAATTTCAGGAGAAACGTTTGTATCGAAGAATGGATGCCGTGCACAGCCATGGAGACAGTTACATGGTGATATCTGTTATATTTATGTTAAAACACACGATAAAGACACACCATTATATATCACAGCCAATACTAGTGGTTACTACCTAAATAACGTAAGTCATATACCATATGTTTGCAAGTATAAAACTCAGATTTTACCCCAAAAAGGAACCCAAACAGAAGGGGTGCAGTGACGGAGCCAAAGAGGGGGCAAAAATCTCATTACTAGGTTAAAGGTTTGGGCAAACTCAGATATCTCGCCCCCTTTCAGTCGTAAACCTGGCTTGCCTCTGAAGGGGTGTACACAATATACAGTGAAATATACAGTGAGTTTTTTCTACAACTATAAATATCACAAAGTGATGTTGAGGATCGACCTTATATTGCTGGTAAACAAAAAAAAAACCTTACATGTTTGTACCATGTTTTACTGTGGCAGGTAAATCTTGTAAAGTGGACTGATGTGACTTTCAAACTGGTCAACACACTTTTGGTTTCCAAAATTTATTCTTTATCAGGGTTGCTAAGCATAGATTTGCACCATTCCAAATGAGGTTCTTTGCAATTCAAGCAAAACTAAGCATTTTATGACATCACAATAATAAAAACTGCTAAAATATTTAATAGTCTTTGTATTCATAAAACCATTGGAATTCCTTCAAATATAACCTAAATAATTTATTTGCTAGTCTAGAATTGTTGATTTAATCTATTATCAATGAAAATAGTTTTTAATTATTCAAATGAGGTGTGTAGTTTTTTAAAGGTATACTGCCTCTTAGGATGACCTAAAAATCTAAAAAAATTTTAAAGCCAAAATCAGCCTTCGTTCATCAGTGGATTTACCTGGTTTCATAACTCTTCAACAGAATCCCGCTTTAATACAATAATTACATAAAACTAAGAAATAATTCATTAAACTAAGTAATTTTAAAACATGCTTAGAGGAGTAACCTATAAAGAGAATTTTTTCTTTATTCATATCACCTGGTAAGTCAAACTAATGAATATATACACTTGTTTGAGAATTTATATTTTATGTCCATTCCAAGAAGTAGCATTCCTTTAACACTAAGAGACTATAGACAATAGATAATTTATTCATAGTGTTTACTGTAGTTGGTAATTTGGTATTGCATGGAACTTTGTATTGCTTTTGCTACAGTTGGAAGTTGGTTGTTGTCAGGAGATCACTTCATATTGTATGTTTTGCTTTACATTTAATTTATTTGGGAGGAGCCGTTAATATTTTCATTGTATAAATTTGTGGGTGACAAGTGGAGTGACTAGCAGAAAATACACCAAACCAAGTTGCTTTCAATTAATTTGGGTTGATTTTTTTATTTTTTGGAGATAATAATTTGATCAAAATCATAAACCAATTGATCTCGGATGTTTGATAATTAAAAAAAAAATTAGAATTAATTAATGATTATCAATGGACTTGGCCAATTGGCATTATGACGTCATAATTCACTAATTGTTATGATGTCATAACATCGTTTCATTTATTTTAAATTCATTAAGGTAGGCCACACTAAAAGTTTTTCTTTGTTTTCAATTTTCAAATTTTTTATCAAAACATGTTAATTTAGGTCTACAAAGAAAATGTTGTGGATCATGTAATATATAAATAAATTGTGTTAAGAATAAATAAATTTTGTCTTCCCATATGATATACAGTAAGATTAAGATTTTCTAATAAATATATACAAATTCCCAAAAAGGGGAAAACAATTAAAATTATATGATTGTAAATTATTCACAATAATATAGAATAAATAAATAAATAAATAAACAAGTAAATAAATAAATAAACAAGTAAATAAATAAACAAGTAAACAAGTAAATAAGTAAACAAGTAAATAAATAAATAAATAAACAAGTAAATAAATAAATAAACAAGTAAATAAACCTTCTCATATAATTTGCAGTAAAGAAATATTAAGATTTCTTATAATTTAAAAAATTAATAAAACAATTTAAATAAAAAAAATAATTTGATAAAAAAAAATAGATAAATATGAAAAAAAAAAATTAATAAATAGATAAATAAATATGACAAACACATTTTTTTGGAATGATCACTATGCATTGTCAAAGTTTACTTATTCTAATATATTATTGTATATCAAAACATATGCTATTTTCAGGGTCCTGATCCAGAGAAACCGACCCAGTTGGACTATACTAGACCAGATAGCACAACCTACAGAGATCTAGTTTCATTGTTGAAAGATAATAGTTCCAAATTTGCAGAGCTTATAGATCAACAGGTAAGATAAAAACAACTAGTTTATACACAGAACTTAGATTTTGGGGAAATGTCCCTTCAGTGGATCAAGGGCTAATTATTAAAACTGAACGTTAACCTTTGTGAGTCCAAAATCATACACCAAGCAAGTCCATTGATGAATATATACTTTGATTCGCAAAGTTTGAGAATTTAGGGTTTATGTTGATTAGAGGTAGTATACCTTTATGTTACTATTAATATCTGTCTTGCTATGTGATGACATCATAATAGATTTTATGACGTCATAGCATTGTCTGAGCTCAGTGGACTATCTATCTATACCAGAGAAGCTTGTACAAGGTATTCTTAAGGTTTTCACTTTTTTCATAAAACTAAGGAATTATTTTAAGTTCAGCAATGACAAGGTTATAATTATATATTTCTATGCTACTATGTACCAGTATTATATACTGAATGGTAAAAGAAATGTCTAGTGAATGAATGTATATAACTTTATTTTTAAATGCTAATATTCATTATGTAAGTAAAGACATCAGAGATAGTAAGTGTAAACTGGACTTTAAGGTTAAAAAGAAGCAGTAGAATGTTAAATGAGTTAATTGACCACAGAACACAACTGTCAGTTACCTTCTGTTAAGTTTTATCAATAAGCTTATTTTCTATAATAAAAAAAACGCCGACTGTTTATCTTGCAGGAATTCACATTAAAAGTTGAACAGAACGACAAAAAGAAGATAGAAATGTCTGAACAAACCGAACAGAATGAAGATTATCAGAAGAAAAAGAATTCATACGAACAAAATACCAGGAATGAAAATGATCAAGATTCTGATAAAGATAAAAATCAGAAAAATAGAACTCAATCCAAGAAGAAATTAGAGCCATCTTTAAAATGGAAAGTTTTGGGTGTTGATGACAATAAAATACAAGAGTAAGTTTTAGTCAATTAAATTAAAGGGATTGTAAAGAGGTTTTGTAAACTTTAATGGCTTCTATTTGCATCATTCCAATTTCTGTCAGATGTCTGTGGTTCCTTTAATTTTAGAATTGCTTAGAAGTATTAGATGCTTGTTGTCACTATTTCAAATCTGCTAAAATTATAAAGAGGCTTTATGCAATAGCGTTAATGAAATGCATAAAATTTTTTTATCATTTTATAGAAGACAAATATGATGCAAAATTTAGTTATGGCTCAAATTGTCCTCATTGCCCACTACAACCTTTCTCTAACTCATTCAACACTAGCCCAACCGGTCACATAATTACATGATATATATATACCCTAGTGGATGGTGAAGCAGCTGTTACCAAATTACTTGGAGTTCAGAGTATATGATGTTTTATTCCCAACTCAGTGTTAACCATTCCAACCCTAATGATCAGTTTACTAGAACACATATTTACACAATATATACCTGAGCTGGCAGTAAAGCATCCGTAAACAAATGACATCACATGATGTTTACGTTATACTCTTTTATATTTTGGAATTCGGATTACAGAACATTTTGTTTCGTCTACACTGCTGTTTGAAGGGTAAAGGTGTTAATCACTTTTTCTAATTTCAGAGAGGATAAGTCTATCACTAAAACAGAGAAAAAGAAAAGACCAGTTCAGAAATATAAATCTAAAACACCAATTGATAAGGAAGAGCCATTCAGTGAGAGTGAAACAGAGAGTGAAGAAGAAGAGGAAGCTGTAGAAAGAAGAGCAGAAGCTAATGCTGACTTACCATCTGAATACTGGCAAATACAAAAACTTGTCAAATATTTAAAGGTAAGTAATAGGACTTGACATGTCTAACCCTGAAGAGATTTCAACCTAGAACACCTTATTGTATAGCAGATGTTGATGTAACTTGCTACAAACTGTGATAGCAGACATCTTTAAAACTTGCTACAAACTGTGATAGCAGACGTTGGTCTAACTTGTTACAAACTGAGATAGCAGACGTCTATCTAACTTGGCTTTTGCCATGGTGAAAATTCTCATGAAACTAGCAACCCAAAATTGTATCATCTTTCATATAAAACATTTGATGTCAGGACCTGCCCTTTGACTGATTACAGCTACCTAATTTCCTTACAGTCATTTTGATGTTGTATTGTACCCTTGAAGGTTTCATAAACTGAAGAACCACAAGAAAGAAAGAGTTATCTCCCTTCAACTGTTCAATTGAAAACAATTTGTCCACTAACTGTTAAATGTTATTTGATTGTATATTTCAGGGAGGCAATCAGACTGCTACTATTATTGCTCTATGTTCATTACGTGATTTTAATCTATCGTTAGAAACATGTCAACTGGCTATCAGAGACGTGGGCGGACTGGAAGTTTTAATTAATTTATTGGATACAGAGGAAGTCAAATGCAAGGTCAATACACTTTTTCGACAATATGAATGCAATATTAAATGTTTCCAACTCTGATCTATCAGCTACAAAGTGTTCTTAAGCCTGCAATTCTGTATTTAATTTTTTAAACTTGATCAACCAAAGCCATTAAGATATCATAATCAAATTTGAGAAATTGTTTCAAAAAAGGGATTTATTTCAGATCGGTGCTTTAAAGATATTAAAAGAGATTTCCAAGAATACTCAGATCCGACGAGCAATCGCTGATTTAGGGGGTTTACAAACAATGGTTAAGATTTTACGTGATACAAATAAAGATTTAAAATGTCTTGCTGCTGAAACTATTGCCAATGTAGCTAAATTCCGACGTGCTCGTAGAACTGTCAGGCAACATGGCGGCATCAAAAGATTGGTAAGTTCTGTGTGTTATGTTATAGTATGATGATTTTGATCACCAAAAAAAATTGTTGATAATGGATGCTATATTCAAGATTGACTTACAGAGGCCTATATCATCGTTCTTGCAGTGATCTGATCTTGAAGGATCTCCATCTTTTGTGGATGATATTATCCTATGTTTGATCAAATTACATCTACAATTGCTTGTAGGTCAGTCTCTTAGATTGTGCTGGATTAAACAAACCAGACATGGAGAAAGATGTAGAAGTAGCAAGATGTGGTGCTCTAGCTCTTTGGAGTTGCAGTAAAAGCAAGAAGAACAAGGAAGCTATGAGGAAAGCTGGATCCATACCATTATTAGCTAAATTATTAAAATCTACACACGAAGACATGTTAATACCTGTGGTCGGAACTCTTCAAGAATGTGCCTCAGAGGTAAGAAAATTTAAAAGTTATTGTAAATTCGATCCTGGATGTTCGAGATGCTTGCAGAGACTTTGACAAAGTACAAAACATCCTATGTCATTCCAATCACAGGTCAAAGTAATACCTTTGGATCCTTCTACCTAGCTTTTCCTGTCAGTGATGCAGGTAGGAAGAAGGGGCAAGATGAAAAATGAGTCTAGCTGTATATGGATGGAACAATAGACTGAGGTCCTGTGTATACCTGGATTTTGAAAAAGAGTAAGCTGATGCCAATGTCCTTGCAAGTTTTCTCTTATTGCATACAAAATGGAATAATATTTTATGTTTACAGCCAAGTTATAGATTAGCCATTAGAACTGAAGGAATGATAGAAGACTTGGTTCAGAATCTCAAAAGTTCCAATCAAGAATTACAGATGCATTGTGCTTCAGCTATATTCAAGGTTTGTGAATGATTTTAAATAAGGCAATATAACCATATATAATTTAGTCTTAATAATGAGACTTGAGGATGGACTGCAGCTCAGTCAGTTAGAGTGTTTGCTTGGTACGTCAAACAAATGGTGGTCTTGGGATCTAATCTCAGTCGGCATGTGAAAGTCCAATGACCACGAATAAGTGATGTTAAGAGGTATGGCCAAGACCCAGCTGGTTGACAGGATCCTTGAAGACCTCAGTTGTTAAGCTTGTAAAATCAAGAGGTTTGACAAGGACCAGCTGGTTGACAGGACCCTTAAAGACCTCAGTTAAGCTTGTAAAGTCAAGAGGTTTGACAAGAACCAGCTGGTTGACATTATCCTTGAAGACTTCAGTTGTTAAGCTTGTAAAATCATTATTACCACAAGCACCAGCTGGTTGGTAACCTTAGTTCTATCCTTATTTGTTTCATTTCTTGAAATTTGCCTTTTCTATTTAACAGTGTGCTGAAGAGAAAGAAACACGAGATTTAGTCAGACAATATGGTGGACTGGACCCTCTAGTCACATTACTTACCAATATTGAAAATAAGGAATTATTAGCAGCTGCCACTGGCGCCATTTGGAAATGTGCCATTAGTCCTGAAAATGTACAGAGATTTGAAGAATTAAAAGCTATAGATCAGTTAGTCACATTGTTAAACAACCAACCAGAAGAGGTGGGAGAATGATTCTGTTTACTCAATGTTCATTATGTTCAAGTGTTCACACTTACCAATTACTTAACAATTACCTTTAATTATGTTCAGTAATGTAAATTGTGTTCAAATGTTCATTGTTCAAGTTTTGTTCATTGTGTTCAAAATTGTTTTTTATTTTAAACATTTTCCATGTTCAGTCATGTTCACCATTGTTCGTGATCTTTTGTTCAGTTGAACAGAGTTTGATTTGAAAATTTCATAAATATTTTACAGGTTTTAGTTAATGTTGTCGGAGCTCTAGGTGAATTAGCCAAGGCTCCACCAAACAGAATGCAGATTCGTAAAGCTGGCGGTATCTCTCCACTAGTTAATTTACTGACTGGTACCAATCAAGCTTTATTAGTCAATGTAACTAGAGCAGTAGGAAAATGTGCTGAAGAACCAGACAACATGATGTAAGTCAACTTAGTGTAAACAAAATAACATATCATACAACCTGAACTCCAATTAATATAACCTTGAGCATATGATTGGAGAAATTGAATGGTCTCTAAGGATGAAAATATTGTTTTGTGGCAGCAATGGTTAGATGTGATAAACGTTGTACACTGTTGTCAAAGGAACATGGCTCCGACTATGATTAAAGAGCCAATAACCTTAAAATTTCAGAATTTCTTCAAATAATCCTAAACCCTGTTTCTCCCTGTTAGTGATGCAGGTCGGGGAAAAAGCAATAAGTAGTTTCCATTAGAAAATAAACTAAGACCCTTTGTACTACAGGTTGTGCACATACACATCCTTCAGGTTAATGCTGCTGTCCTCATTGCATACTGCATGGTGTTGCTTTTTTCATTAGCCTAATCAAGTGCAGAAAAGCAAGATGTTAACTTGTATCTTGATTGACTTGTTTTGTTGTTTCAGTATAATTGATAAATTAGATGGAGTAAGGTTATTGTGGTCTTTATTAAAAAATCAAAATCCCGAAGTACAAGCCAGTGCTGCCTGGGCTATCTGTCCTTGTATTGAAAATGCAAAGGTTGGTAATTTGTGTTATATGGATGGAATCATTGCATGTTTAAAGGGATTGTAAAGAGGTTTTCAGACCTTTTTTTGTGAATTGGTGACACTGAAAGCATCAATTTGCAACATTAAAATTTTCAATCAGATGTCTGTGGTTACTGCAATTCCACAAAAAAAAGCAGACAAGATTCGCTTCTACTATTTTATATGGTATCAATAATCAAACACCCTACAACGGACTCTGAACCCAGTCTATTCTCTTCTAGTAATTTCTATTGTATCTATTAATGGAGACTATCTCTTGTTCATTTCAACCATCTTATCACAAATTTCCAAAATATTTTTACCATTACAGGATGCTGGTGAAATGGTAAGATCGTTTGTGGGTGGTTTAGAATTAATAGTCAGTCTATTAAAGTCTGAAGATAAAGAAGTATTAGCTAGTGTATGTGCAGCTATAGCTAATATTGCTAAAGATGAGGAAAATTTAGCTGTTATAACAGATCATGGTGTTGTTCCCATGTTAGCCAAATTAACAAATACTGTAAGTAACTTTATATTCTTCAATTACATTTGAATTGCAGTTTTTTTCAGATTTACTCAAGGGTAAGAAGGTGTGCATTATATTCACAATTATATAGTATATGAAAGGTTGCTTTACCATGGTCAGCTAAGGAGGTTAAAGGTGAACTGACATGGAAAAGGCATCTAGTTCAGACACAGATTTTTCCAGGTTTACTTAAGGGTAGAAGTGGGATTTTCGCACTATCAATTATATGGTACAAGCACCTTTATAAATTGTTGCTTTTCCACTGTCAGTGAGGCAGATAAACCTAACCCTAACATGAAAAAAATGTGTTGCTATAGTAGTATATGGTGTAGGCCTACTTTATTGAAAATTTGATGAATACCACTCCCTTTAATAGAAATTTTAGAAAGCTGTTTAACCTTTTAAGGTCAAACTACTTGATTATATTCAAACAGAAAAGATTCACTCATTTAAAAGTACTGTGGAAATAATTCTGAATATTGCAAAATTTGAAAGATCCTATATCTTTAAACCAATGATATGAAATATTATTAACTGTATTTATTTAGGTTAGTAAAGTAAATAATGAAATATTGTGCAATTATAAAATACAGTATACTATTTCAATACAATGAATCACTAGTATGTCACAATCTATTTGAATATTAACAAATTTAAAGGGATTGTAAAGAGGTTTTCTAAATTTTGTATGTGTATGGGGGATAATGATAGGATCAATTGGCACCATTCCAATTTTCAGACGTCTTGCAATTTCCCTAAATCTAAACTTGTTATGACATCACTATCATAAAGGCCTTTGTATATTAACTCATATAGAGTTAAGCATTACTGTAATTGCCCTAATACATATAGAACAGCTAGAAAACTCTTTACCACCCCTTTAGATATGAAAGGCAAACCTTTGTTACTAAGTGAATGAAAATATACAACTCTTATCATAATATCGCTTGCTGAATCTCTTAGATCTAAAGGAATTTTGAAGGTAATTTTATAACAATTTAAAGGGAAATAGTATTTGTACCTGTTCAGTTGATAGAATTTAATTTCAGCCAACCATATCCCTTATCAAAATTAGAATACAATGTCTACTAGTAAAAGTAAGAACAGAATAACAGAATTCTAAATTCAGTCTAGTAGAAGTGTTAGTATTTGTGTTTTTGCAACATTTCCGCATTACGAAAAACTATTGTGAAATGATCTTTGCATTAAACATTATCCTTTTGTCTTTTATGTGTTTTTGCATGAACAGATGAGAATATATATGTTTGACGACTTGAATCTATAGGGTAAGGACTGATGAACTTGCTTGAAATTAATATTAGTCATACCAGGAAATCCCATTTTAAATGAATAGATACATCAAATATAATGTAATAGAGAATCTACTAGTTAAATATTTAAACAGTCACATAGGGTGTACTATCTATTATTTTGATATCCTGGTCCATTCATTCATTCTTTCATTCATCCTTTTTTACTCTGTCCCCCTTTTCAGTGATGCAGGTCCTAGGGGTAACTAATCATTCAGATGGGACAAGAAACTGAGGCCCTGTGTGCTAGGGGAACAGTTAGAAATCATTGAGTATACTAATGTTACTGTCCTGGCAAAATTTCTCTCATTGCACACTGCATGGCACTGACTTTGTCTTCATAAATTTAGAGCAGAAAAATTTTATATATAACTCAGCCCTAGGCACTGAATTTTCATTTTCAAAGAAAAGCAACAACATTAGTGTATGTTACCTTACCTTGCTAATTAATTTTTGATGTGAAAATTTATGAATGGTACATGTCATTGACTCTCCTATTATGATAATACTTTTGAAATGCCCCACCCTGCCCTATATTTAGAGTACATTAATTCTATATCTGCCTTCAGTCATACAATATAATGAAACTTTTCTGTCATGAAATCTTTTATTTATAGTAAATTCTAACTTGATGACACAAAATACACACCCATTTTAATATTTCATCTCAAAGTTCAAATGATATCTTAAAGAGATTGTAAAGAGGTTTTCTAAACTTTTTATGTGATAACTGATAACATCAATTTTCATAATTTCAATTTTAAATTTTATGTTCATTGTAAGTGGTAGAATTCCTTTAAATGATTACAGCCATAATTCCTCAGTACTAATATGTCAACTTTTTCGGTAGTTTGGTTTGCTTGGAAAATTGACAGGTGTTTTTGTCTTATCATTGAACTATTACTTTCTTAGGCGTTGGTATTATTTATTAAGCTGAAGTCTGTTTTGGATCTTGTATGTGTGTGTTGATTTTTCATAATTTTGAAATTTTGACATATTTATACACTGTTAATAGTCTTAAAAGAAGAGTTAAAATTTGAAAATTAGACAATGTTACATTCTAAAACCTGTTGAGATCATCTTCACATTCAGTATCAAGCTATTACAAACTTAGTCTTATACCTTGACTACAATAGACACTTGTTCTTTTATCGTAGAATGCAGCAATTTGATTGGATTTTATGCCAGTGACAACAGCCAATCAGAGCTCTTTAGATAGAATGTAAACATTATGGCTTATAATTCTGTAGAGGGCTCTGATTGGCTATATTTACAGGTATTATGGAATCGCCACAATTAAGGTGATACAAGAAAGGTGGCTATCGGAGTTGATTTAAAAGTTGTATGAAGTTGGTCATAACTTGATATTGTGAAGATGGTTTTGGATCTCACACTTCAAAAGTGGCAGATTTGTATTTTTGAAATATTTATAGTCTAAAAGAAAGTAGTCAATTGAATGTTACAGTGAAATAAAAGTTGACAGAAATTAGATAAGAAACTTAAAGTTTATGACTAGCAATTTATTCAATTTATTCATTGTCAAAAGTTATATTTAGTGTTGAAATCCTTCACTTCTATTCTATTTGAAATTTAAAGGTTCAAAGACCAAAATAATTTTAAACATAGGAAATTATTAGAAAATAATATTGAAAATCATTCAAATGGAACATAGAACATTGAATATGTTAATAAACATAATATTAAAACTGATAGAAACAAACAACATATGTTACATAAATGATCTGGTTTTAATAACATAGAAATGACTAGGATTCATAGGTGTAGGAAGACATTGTATCACATGTATTGATTATAAACCAGGCATATTACACAAAAACACTTATACACATATAACTGGGAGTCATCCAAAAGGATGAAGAGTTCAAGAGTGACAACAGTAAACCTATCACAATAAATTACTGGTAGATCTAATATTATGATAGGTTTTGATGTTTTTATATAGCTCTATAATTGATGTATTTAGCACTATTTTAACAGTGGTATTTCTATATAGCCCTACAAGTGATGTATTGACCACTATTTTAACAGTGATATTTCTATATAGCTCTACAATTGATGTAATGCGCATTTTTTTAACAGTTGTATTTCCATGGAGCTATATAATTGATGTATTGAGCATTATTT
This sequence comes from Lottia gigantea, assembly GCF_000327385.1. NCBI lineage: Eukaryota > Metazoa > Mollusca > Gastropoda > Lottiidae > Lottia > Lottia gigantea. The sequence goes on from NW_008706931.1 coordinate 710,860, forward strand.
TAACAGTGGTATTTCTATATCACTCTACAATGGATGTAAAACTCCATTTTATTTCATTTAATTGGCCCTACCTATCTAATCAAGAAAACCAATTGGAATGTGCTAGAGTGAGATTATAATGAGTAAGAATGGAAACAGGTGGCAAGAAGAATTAATAATTAAAGGAACACTACCTCATAGATAGAACATAAATTCTCAAACTTGACCAATAACAATATATATCCTTACTTACTTACCTGGTATAATAACTATACAACAGAATCATTGTGTAATCATAAACCAAGTAGTCAACCATAAAATTATGAGTAATTATTAAAAAATCTTTGAGCCTTTTTTAATAGTTACTCAGTTTTATGCATTTAATGGATTCAAAATGGATTCTGCTGTTTGATTAAAACAGCAAGTAAGTCCACTTAAAGAATATATACTCTGATTGGCCAAGTTTGAGAATTTAAATTAAGCTTATTCTAAGAGGTAATGTTCCTTTAATTATATCAATAAATACGAATATTGGTAATAAACTGACTGCACAAATAATGAATATCATATTGTAGAAATATTGATTGGAAAAACAAGATTTCTTCCAATTATTGCCCAGATTTCAGGTTTAGTATAGAGTTACCACATTAAATTAAATGGAATTTTGATTACTTCATTGCACACTGCTTGGCATTGCCAGTCTTTATTAACCCATTAAGATGCCAAAAATAAGGACACCATTTCATTTTATTTCACCAACTTTCAGAGAACTGATTTAGCTATGCAGTATGCAATGGGGGAAATTTTTTTCGAGGTCAGCTTGTAGCCTGTACTTTTATAATTTCCAAATGTCACAGGATCTTACACAGACTATTGCACAGACTTAAAACCGAATTTCACGGTAAAAAAAACAATGGATTACTTTACATATAGAAAGTAATGAAAATCCACAAATGATTTTTGTATGTCAACAAAAAATGATAAAACCATGTACAAAAGGAAAACAATTTTAACACAAAACCATTTTTTGTGCATAGTCCCCATGTGCATAGTCCCCTTTTACTACCCAAGAAGTTAAAACACTAGACCTAGATTTATAGTACTATTAGGTTTTAGTAATCATCAACCTAGTTTTAATAATTATTATTCATAAAATCATTAATATTTCATTTAGATTGTAATTCTGATTTAGATATAATTTGTACTTAATATTTACATTTATAATTTAATATTGATATCACATATTTATTTAGCTTTCCATATAACCTATATATAACCTATGATCAATTTGTTTACTTGGTCTCCGAGTCAGCTTTCACAATTTTATTAAAATGCTTACCTGTATGTTTCGTTTTTTCTGCAGGTTGCTACACTTTTCATCCATGATCTGACAAGACTCTTCTTTAAATTTTGTTCTGTTGAATGAATAATATTCTATATTAGACATGTCATAATGAATGTTCTTTCTCTATTAGACACTTCATACTGAATGTCTTATTCTATATTATAGACATGTCATAATGAATGCCCTATTATACATTATAGACACTTTATAAGGAATGTCTTATTCTATATTATAGACAAGTCATAATGCATTCCCTATTATACCTTACAGACACTTCATAATGAATGTCTTATTCTATATTATAGACATGTCATAATAAATGCCCTATTATACATTACAGACACTTCATAATGAATGTCTTATTCTATAGACATGTCATAATGAATGCCCTATTATACATTACAGACATGTCATAATGAATGCCCTATTATACCTTACAGACACTTCATAATGAATGTCTTATTCTATATTATGGACATGTCATAATAAATGCCCTATTATACATTAGACACTTCATAATGAATGTCTTATTCTATATTATAGACATGTCATAATGAATGTCTTATTCTATATTATAGACAAGTCATAATGAATGTCCTATTATACATTACAGATATTTCATAATCAATGTCTTATTATACATTACAGACATGTCATATTTAAGTCCTATTCTATATCACAGATATACCATAATGAATGTCCTATTATACATTACAGACATGTCATAATTAAGTCCTATTATGTATTACAGATATATCACAATTTATGTCCTAGTATACATTACAGACATGTTCTCTTCTACGTTACAGACTGATGATAAATTAAGAAGACATCTAGCAGAAGCCATTTCAAGATGTTGTAACTGGGGTAACAATAGGACAGCGTTTGGTCGAGAAGATGCTGTAGCACCATTGGTCAAATACTTAAAATCTAGTGATGAAAATGTCCATAGATCTACAGCCAGGGCACTGTTCCAACTCTCTAAAAATCCTGAAAATTGTATCACCATGCATGAAGCAGGCGTTGTACAGGTAAGAGCATGTGCATTTCTATACTTTCTACCAACACAGCTGATGCCACCAGTGGCGGACCTGTTTCCTGGAACTGAGGGAGTTTACAAATAGGGGGCAGAATTCCAGATGGAAGAATTGGCCACACTGAGGGTTTGAGTTAGTTAAATAAGTAAAAAGTCACTCAGTGCCCAAGAAATTAGGCAACTAATACACTGCCCTAACCGATTTTTATAGCCTATATTAATATTATATATTCAGCATTAGAAATAATTAAACCACATGATATTTATCATTTGAAATGACAGGATTATAATTAGTGATAATGGATGTAATTATAGCCTTATTACATACATAGCCAAACATTACATATTCCTATCGTGTTTCACTGAAGTAGCCTTGTATTTGGGACTAAGGTAATAAGTATTCTTGATCAGACATAAATATTAAACCAGCCATCACTAGATGATGAGTATGGACAACCCTTCTCCTATGGCTAAAAATCAGCACCACATACTAAACTATTTGGATAAAGTGAACATATTTTTATTGTTAAGGTAGCATGGTTTAAAAATGAATTAAATAATAATTGAATATAACAGATTGACAATTAAATGAATGACACCACTTAACCTTTTAATACAGTGTAATTGGATTATAAAATTACAACCTAGTCTCTTTAAAGATAATGAGTAACAAGGGATAGTATAAGTAAAATGTCAAGTACTGATGAAAATGAATACGTCTAGTAATTCTGACTAATATAAGTAATATAACAATAGATTATTGTATTTTGTTATTAGTTTTATATTAATATTTGTCATTTTTACTATCAATTTTAACAATTTTAACCCAAGAAAAAACATAGAAACTTGAATTACATAGGACATCTCAATTGACAAATATTATAATTGTATATGATTTACATGTAAATGATTATAATTTGTATAATACAAATGATTATTTGTAAAATACAAATGATTATTTGTAAAATATAAATGATTATGATTTGTATGATAAAAATGATTATTATTTGTATAATACAAGTGATTATATGTAAAATATAAATGATTAAGATTTGTATAATATAAATGATTATTATTTGTAAAATAAAAATGATTATTTGTAAAATATAAATGATTATGATTTGTATAATATAAATGATTATTTGTATAATACAAATGATTATTTGTAAAATATGAATGATTATGATTTGTATAATATAAATGATTATTATTTGTAAAATATAAATGATTATGATTTGTATAATATAAATGATTATTATTTGTATAATACAAACGATTGTTATTTGTATGTTTACAATTACTATATATTTTTATACATTCAAATTATTTTTTATCTGTTAAATATAAAATGATTATTATTGTAAAAATAAATGATTATTTTTTGTTTATTTCAGCCATTAATGAAGATGGTGGGATCTCAAGATGAAGATTTACAAGAAGCTGCAGCTGGTTGTATTGGAAATATCAGACGCCTGGCTCTTGCTAATGAAAGAGCAAAATATGCCTAAATATAACACTTCAAGAATCTCATTCTTTTCATTCCATTATATTTTGGCATATTTGGATATTTGGCATATATAATTTCAAATCTATGAACTGTATAATTGTGAATATAATGAGTACCTATTTTTATCTGGAAAAATTTGTCACCTTAAAAAATATCAATCCTGTATGTAAATGGCATTTCACCAAAATACAACATGGGTGGACACATTATAATTATATCTATTGTTAGGAAATTTTTAACAAGACTTGCTTTCATTCTAAATCAATTTAAACCTTTATTAACAACAGGTGTGAGCTTGTTAATATTAAAATTGTTATTAAATTTGTTATTAAAGTCATACCAGTTATATTTGAATGATTATTAATAAATCAATAAGACAGATCAATAATCTGAGTGACTTCAGTCTATAAGTTGATAAAAGTACAACAAGCAAAACATAAATATTTCTTTGTGATCTCACTGAAAAACGTTGCTCAGGATAATAATAATAGTGAAAGGAATTGAAAAGAGGTTTTCTAAACTTTTTATGTGTATATTAAGATTAAGTGGAAATTGCAAGACAAGACTTTCGGATGCAAACTGGAATGGTCCAAATCAATGTTAGCAGTGACCCAAATGCACAATAAAAGTTAGAAAACCTCTTTACAATCCGTTTAAGTTATTGTCAAGTTTTCAAATGCCGTCCTCAAGTCAGCATTCATAACAACTATTTGTTGCATTTAAATACTGCAGATGATACAGCCAAATTTTATACTTATTTATTTTGAAGAAATTGTGCTATAGACAGAAACTGTGATACAAAATTATTGTTATTTTAATAAAGAAACAAAATTAATACATAAGAGTTGTATTTCAGTGACACCCACTACCCCATATTAGGTCACTGCTGTGGTTGACCTATATATTAACGTCACTGCCCACTGCTATGGTTGACCTATAAATAAAGGTCACTGCTGTGGTTGACCTATATATTAATCACTGCCCACTGCTATGGTTGGCCTATATAAATGCCACTGCTATGGTTGGTCTATATAAATGCCACTGCTATGATTGACTTATATATGAACGTCACTGCTATGGTTTGTCTATATAAACGTCACTGCTATGGTTGACCTACATATAAACGCCACTGCTATGGTTGCCGTATATAAACGTCACTGCTGTATTGACCTATGTAAAGTACACTGCTGTGTTTGACCTATATAAACGTCACTGCTGTATTTGACCTATATAAGCGTCACTGCTGTGTTGACCTATATAAACGTCACTTCTGTGTTGACCTATATAAACGCCACTATTGTAGTTGATCTATATAAACCCAATTACTATGTTAACCTATATAAACGTCACGCTGTGTTGACCTATGTAAAGTTCACTGCTGTGTTTGACCTACATAAACGTCACTGCTATGGTAGACCTATATAAATGTCACAGTTGTGTTGACCTATATAAACGTCACTGTTGTGTTGACCTATATAAACGTCACTGCTATGGTTGACCTATATATAAACGTCACTGCTATGGTTGACCTGTATATAAACGTCACTGCTATGGTTGGTCTATATAAACGTCACTGCTATGGTTGGCCTATATAAACGTCACTGTTGTGTTGACCTATATAAAAGTCACTGCTATGGTTGACCTATATATAAACGTCACTGCTATGGTTGACCTAAATATAAACGTCACTGCTATAGTTGGCCTATATAAACGTCACTGCTATAGTTGGCCTATATAAACGTCACTGTTGTGTTGACCTATATATAAACCTCACTGCTATGGTTGACCTATATATAAACATCACTGTATGGTTGACCTATATATAAACGTCACTGCTATGGTTGACCTATATATAAACGTCACTGGTATGGTTGACCTATATATAAATGTCACTGCTATTGTTGGCCTATATATAAACGTCACTGCTGTGTTGACCTGTATATAAACGTCATTGCTGTGTTGGCCTATATATAAATGTCACTGCTATGGTTGACCTATATATAAACGTCACTACTATCGTTGACCTATATATAAACGTCACTGCTATGGTTGACCTATATATAAACGTCACTGCTATGGTTGGTCTATCTAAACGTCACTGCTATGTTGACCTATATAAACGTCACTGCTGTATTTGACCTATATAAATGCCACTGCTATGGTTGGTCTATATAAACGTCACTACTGTGTTGACCTATACATGAACGTCAGTGCTATGGTTTGTCTATATAAACGTCACTGCTATGATTGACCTATATATGAACGTCACTGCTATGGTTTGTCTATATAAACGTCACTGCTATGGTTGACCTATATATAAACGCCACTGCTATGGTTGGTCTATATAAACGTCACTGCTGTATTGACCTATGTAAAGTACACTGCTGTGTTTGACCTATATAAACGTCACTGCTGTATTTGACCTGTATAAACGTCACTGTTGTGTTGACCTATATAAACGTCACTACTGTGTTGACCTATATAAACGCCACTATTGTAGTTGACCTATATAAACCCAATTGCTGTTAACCTATATAAACGTCACGCTGTGTTGACCTATGTAAAGTGCACTGCTGTGTTTGACCTATATAAACGTTACTGCTATGGTAGACCTATATAAACGTCACAGTTGTGTTGACCTATATAAACGTCACTGTTGTGTTGACCTATATAAAACGTCACTGCTATGGTTGACCTATATATAAACGTCACTGCTATGGTTAACCTGTATATAAACGTCACTGCTATGGTTGGTCTATATAAACGTCACTGCTATGGTTGACCTATATATAAACGTCACTGCTATGGTTGACCTATATATAAACGTCACTGTTTGTGTTGACCTATATATAAACGTCACTGCTATGGTTGACCTATATATAAACGTCACTGCTATGGTTGACCTATATATAAACGTCACTGCTACGGTTGGCCTATATATAAACGTCACTGTTTTGTTGACCTATATATAAACGTCACTGCTATGGTTGACCTATAAATAAACGTCACTGCTATGGTTGACCTGTATAAAAGTCACTGTTGTGTTGATCTATATATAAACGTCATTGCTATGGTTGGTCTATATAAACGTCACTGCTATGTTGACCTATATAAACGTCACTGCTGTGTTGACCTATATATAAACGCCACTGCTGTGGTTGACCTATATATAAACGTCACTGCTGTGTTGACCTGTAAATTCAAGAGTTTATACAAATTCCCATCGCAAGATGCCTTCTGAAACGGGGCCCAGAACTGATCATATCGGAAACGTGTAGGACTCTCGTAAACATGTGCAGTTTTTCTGCTCTCATCTGCGCAGCCCCTCCCCCCTACACCCTCCTTCCAACTACACAAAACAAAATACAAAATTCAAGCACATAATAATTTATTCAATTAAATTGTAACTTGAATGTGAAATTGAAAACAAAATTAATTTAACATTAGCCGATAAGGTTGAATTTAGATAGGTAAAATTAAATAAGAATAACAAAGTTTTTAAACACCAATTTCCTCTGTAATAATTTTGAAAAGTGCAAAAAAATGACATAAAGCACCTTCGAATAACCCTCTTTTCTGATACAATTATATACAAATATATAGACATTTTAACAAGACAATAGACTAGATAACGTTATTTTAAACATTTATAGAGTTTAACAAAACAACAATTATAATATACAATAAAATTTGTAAATTCAAAAAAAAAAAAAACAAAAAAAAAACGTACATTGCCATTTCACCGTATTTTCTCATTTGACTTGTAATTTATTTAATAAAATGCAATTTGTAATTTATAAATTGTAATTGTAATTTATATATTGCTCGAAAGCCAAAAGGTTTTATTGAAGCCAAAGATTTTCCCCAAAGTGTATTTAAAGTTAACTTATTCATAGTTCGCCGCCGAAATTTGGATTTTCCTGAAAATTGGAATGAAAAGGAGCCAAATTACGTGGAGTATTCTGAAATAACTATACCATAGTCTTAATAGAGACAATTTTGAATGACCTTTTTGAAAAAGTTGAAGTTGATAAAATAAGGCCCCCCCCCCCCCCCCCTCTCCCCTCCCTCTCCCCTCCCCTCCCACTATTTGGTATATAGTATCTATATTAATGATACCTGGCGCGCAGAGGTGTATAATCAGGTGAACTTCAACTATGAAACAGAAATCTTCACAATGTCAAGCTATTATTACGAACTTAAGGATACAATCCAACCAAACCTCTGTATTTACAAACTTCCGATAAACAAGTAAATTGCCAGATGGTTTCGAGGTATTAATTCGTAATAGATAATAGCTTGACATTGTGAAGATGGATTAATACAGACTTCTAATTGACAGCATTATTTACAAGACTTTATATTCTTTACGTATTGCCATGGCTAGACAGCAAGCTAATATAATACCAACAACCTGAAATATAATGAAGGATAGAAAGAATGAATAGTTAGATGAATGAATGTAAATAATTGATTGATTAAAATTACTAAATATAATATGTTTAAATTACTGATGAATGAATGAATGAATAAATGAATTGAATGATTTTATTTACTGAATACAATTTGAATGACGAATGAATGAGAAATATGGATGTGCATCATGGGCCGAGACAGGCTGGGTATCATCTCAATCCCGGCATAAGGCGAGATATCGAATCTCTCAAACCGGGTTTTCCTTATCAGTAACGAGATGTTATTTCTACATAATATAGAAATACTACGCCCTAAAACAGAGGTATTAAAAGCAACCGTACCCCTTTTGAAAAATAAGACAAGATTACCGTACCTCTACAAAAGCTAAACCAATACCAGCACCTCCAACTATTCCAATCTCGTCTTGTAACCAACCAACAAAACCTTTTACACAACTCTGAAAAAAAAACAGATATTCGATATAAACCTGTGACGTTTCTACTCTTGACTAAGGCTAGTCCGTCATTGTTTTCAAGAAACGGATCGGCGACATGATACTTTTTGATAGGTTAAATATAATTAGAACGAGAATGTGGTAGAAAACTTGTTAGATTACAATGGAACGAAAATCATCAGAACAATATTTAATCTTAATTGAATGCTTCGAATATGATGTAATAGGAATAAAGACACAAACCCGAGTGTAGAAATCGTCATCAGTGATGGTCTGGGTCCTGTTTTTACAGGCTGCACTCTCAGCATCTTTGCAACATGATTCTGGTACAGATTTGTCAGCAGTATAATCGAACCATTCTGTATAGTTATCTACACCGCAACATTCAAACTACCAACAAAATAAATCATAAAAATTTCAGAGGGAATGCCGCTTTACAGATATCTTCACAATGGTCAAGGTATTACGACAGAAAACTGTAAATATTATGGCTTAATGTTTACAGACTTTCTGCTGAGGAATAATTGGGTGTTTTCGTTAGCGTAAAATCCAATCAAATCGCCGCATTTACTTATGAATATATGAATCAATATAAGAATAAGTGGGCTATTGCAGTCAAGATAAAAGACGAAGTTTGAATAGCTTGACATTGTGAAAACATGGTTTACAGAAGATTCGGTTTAGAAGGGCTTCATTGTAATGAGAATTTTCAAAAGTTGCTGTATCCCATGAAAAGCACAATATTTTGACAATTTTGAAAAATTCTACGGCCGGAAAAGACACTTTTTTTAAACTCTGTGATGTCTAAATATTATGTCAATGGAGACTCCATTTCATTTCACATACTGACAGCAATAGAGTCAACTAATCTAATCTAGTGATTTAATGTCGAATAATCAAATTAATAAATTCACCTTTCTTTGAAGTTTATCCCAAGTCTTAGTAACGCCATCATTTTTACCATAATTAGGCTCTGCATTTTTTAAAATCTTTACAATTTCTGTTCTCATCTGAAAAATAACACATGATAATTCAATTAGTATGTGTTGTATTCAGTTGCGTATTTAAGGTTTTGTACGTTTCCAATGGACAATTAAGCTTACTTATTTATTATTTTGAAGTTTATTTTATGAGAAGCACAGCAGCCTGATTGGTTGAAAATAAATTCCTTACGGACTCAAGTGATTGACCAATCAGATGACTGGAACACTTTGATAATCTTAATGAGAAATGCAATAATCTAATTGGATGATAAAATGAAATTCAATATGGATTTAAGTGATTGATCAATCAGATGACTGGAGCACTAAAATCATCTTAGTTTATGAGAATCTGAGGGTCTTAAATTAGAATCAGTGAAGTAACCCACAGGAAAAATAGAAGCTAGAAAATATAAATTAAGTTGATTATGATGTTTAATCGGATACGGTTGACAATAACTGTACATAGACATATATGAGTCACACTGTTCCAAGCCATATATCAATAATAATTGGTGAATTATCAAATAGCAGTGGATAGTGAATTATGCGATAAATATACATGTACCATTAGTAAAACATAATAACATTAATAGACATAATTATAGTCGGCTAAAAATGTCATTGTCAGATACAACTTAAAGATCCTTAACTCTTTTTAAATTGAAATTACGACGTGCGATTCGCATTGGCGGGTTATACTTTTCATTAACAGACATATTATGGTTGGCTAATTAGTTCCTTTACCAATTGATACAACACGATATATGCTATCCGTATAAATACCGACATGTAGGTCTAAGTAGTCATAATTATGTTGATATATTATGCATGGTAATACATTTTTATTCAGTTGTGTACGGACTGTGTGTCGTATTTCATCCTTGACAGAGCTGCAGATAGCCCTAGGAGGAGTAAATATTACTTACTGATTCTCTGAGAATAAAACCACTGATACCGGCTGCTATCTGAATGACAAATATTATGCCCAGTAGGACAGCAAACTGGAAAAAATGAGACGTGGATTACTAAGAATCAGTTTAAATTGTCATATATATATAAAAAAAAACATCTATTTTCAACAATAACAACCGAGGATAACAAGGATTCAGTCTGCCAGCTAGTCCTTGGTCAAACCTCTTGGATTATTCGTAACCATTTCCTTATATATGATAGAGAGCTAGTACTATCGTTGAACAGCTTTCAGAACACAGAAGATGGGGTTAAGAAAAAAGAACAACTTCTTTACAAGAATAACAACTTTGTTTTCACTTCTTGAAATAAAAGGACACTTACGGTCATAATACAGCAGTAGTTCTCTTTTAAGGCACCACAACATCCGAAAGTTGCCACCACAAATATGACCAAACCCACTATAATCAGCACTATCCCTGGCCCGGCAAATTCATTGCCGAAAAAATCGAAGAACTCGGAGAGAGTGATCTGAATGTAGGAACCAAGACCAATTAATCCACAGGCTACGATCTGAAAAAAATATCTCATTGATAAAAACTAATCTTCATGCTGCTACACATGTATCGGGATAAAAAAATTCTCGTCAGGACAAACTTGCTTTTTGGCAATGGGGAATAAAAGTAAACAGGATTTATTTGCTAAACACAGTTGTTATGCATCTCCTGTTCTTGGTCATGTAATACAACCAATCAAATACATAGTTCAACAATAGATTTCATTAATATATGTCAGAAATTCTGAACTTTTAACAGTGTTTTAGTTAGTGCTGGCACGGTATATCGGTGAATCGATGTATCGCGATACGACATGTCACGATATCGAAGTTGGTTTATAAGACAGTGGACGCTAACAACTTTTATAAACTATGTTAACAAATATCACAGTTATAAAGTTATGGATTAATATATATATCAGATACCTTCAGATAAAAAAAAGTACCAAATATATAGACACAAACTTTAATCAGAATACAAAAGGGGACAACACTGCAAAATATAAAAATGAAAAAAATGCTGTACGTGACATTTTGAACTCAAGCCTATTAATTGTCGATTTTAAAATGTTTAGGGTATAGTATCACAATATAAGATCAAAGTTTAATGAGAACAATTAAAATGTTAATAACTATATAAAGAGTGAAACCATCCATTATTTGTAATTATAAACTTCATACGGTGGCTCGTTTAGGACATATTTTAATAGAGATCTATGTTTATTGAAAACAAATATGAAAAATACATATAATTAAGGAAGAATCATTCAAAACATAACATATAAAAAAATAGGAAAGAAAACTGATGATTCAGAAAACAGAAATGTAAAATATAACTAAAATTACAATAAAAAAAATCAAACTAAGCCACCGTCACTTTATGAAATATAATATATTTATAATATATACTCTTTGTGACTGACTATAATACAGTTCTTTTTTTTTTGTGAATATTTAATTTAGTTGACATTTAAATGTATTATCAAATTCTAACCTTTTCAACATTTACTCCGCGACAAATAAACAACTATTGTGAAGAGCTATTTCTCACTGCGTATCAAAGAATGGGGTAACAATGAGATAAATTGTTAATTTCGGGATTCGTAAGAATCTTCCAACACAATTAAACTAAAGTAAACCTGAACTAAACCAAAGTTTAACTCCCCCCCCCCCCCCTCCAATTTTGCCATCAATATTGGTGGCATTGGTCTACTCTTTTTCGATTTCCAACTGTCGAGGTATCTTTAATGTCCACAGCCTGTAGCACACAGGGCCTCTGCTTATTGCCCCATTTGGACGACTAGATGTTTTGCCAAGGGGTAGAGCTAACATTAGAAGACTGAACACAAGTTTATGGTATACTTATGGTATACTTCGTTAGTTTTATTGTACAAAACAATTTACATTTTCTTTCACCTAATGATTACAATGTAAATTGTTGAAACGTCGTGTAATATTAGACCCAAAGTATAGTATAGAATAAATTATTTAATTTGCTTCCACCATATTGTGAGTAGTATACCACAATATTGTGTTCCGTTTTTTTCAGGAATAGAAAAACACGAAACACGAATCTTTATTTCATTTGTTTCAACAATAGAATGGGCCTACACATATTTAAATACAATAAATTGAAAGGTGTTTTGATAATTTCATGAGAAATATTTATTGACCGTAAATCTACAAGTCACATCTGGTCTCAGCTTTGTTAAGTTTATTATTCTATTGATTATTCATAATGCAATATTAATGTGTAGAGGTTAAAGGGGTTGCAAAGAGGTTTTCTAGATTTTTATATAATATACATTTCTTCTATTTGCAACATTCCAGGCCTAATTATAGAAATTAACCATATATGACGTCACAATCTCAAAAGTTTTTTTGTTTAAATAAATTATTTTCTGCTTTTCAGAAAATGACATCATAAAACGCTTAAATCTAATAGGATTACAGGACAGACTGAACTGACTGACTGAACATTGGAATAGTGCAAATTAGTGTTCCCAATACACGTAGAAAGTTTAGAAATCCCTTTATAATCCCTTGAAGACAAGGCCGGCTGGCCGCCATCGTCTAATGTACATCAATATGACTCATTGAAGTGACATGTGCCACCAAATGAAGTTCTTTTAAAGGGACTATGGACATAAACGGAGAAAACAATTGTTTATTTTTCAATAACCAAATTTGTTTATTTCGTAATACCGGTAGTCAAAGTTGTTTATTCTTTCATAACCAAAGTTGTTTGTCTAATAGCTAAAGATGTTTATTTTTTAATAGTCAAAGTTATTTTTTCTTTAAAAATCAAAGTTGTTTGTTTAATAGCCGAAGTTATTTGTTTAATATCTAAAGATGTTTATTTTTTATAGTCAAAGTTGTTTATTGTTTAACAGTCAAAATTTGATATTAATTGATAAATTATATTTATCGAAACACCAACTGGCCGACATCTGTCAAAAAGCATCCGCTCGACGTGTCACTATGTTGAAACTATATTTTTAAGTCTATACTTACCACAAATAAGAAATTAAAGGCGAATATAATAAATTTGATACATTTCATGCCCCCTTCCACCATTTTCGTTGGTTATATAAGAGACGGCTACAGTCCTATATGCGCCTGCTATTCCGCGGTAGAGACAGAACAAGAAATGCCTGAATAATAATAACAACTCCCTCAACAATGGCCGACACAGGACACCTGTTACGCTTAAAGCTTGAGTCTCCTGTACTATAAATACCGTACACATTCAGTTAAGGTGCTAGTTTGCGATATTAGCATCCGCTGGAAGCGCACGTTAACTTGTCATCTACCTAACTATCTAGTTAAGGTGCTCTCACACCATAGCAATCAACAGTTGCGTATGGATGCAAATAATGGTAATGGACATGAGTTTTGAACTCAACTCAACATGAGAGTTGCGTTAGAAACCCCCGGCCGCTATAATTATCGCAACCATACGCACAGTCTGGTGATCGCAATGATTGGAGGACCCCTTTAGTTTTTTTATCGAATAAAGATATCTGTGCACATTATGACTCAAAACATAATCACGATAAGTTCATTTAATGAGAGTCAAGCAAAAAACTTTTTATGTTTATCGAGTACACTGATAGCCTTGATTTGTACCGTGCAAATTTTCAGTCAGACATCTGAGGATCTTGCAATCGATGAGCACTGTCAGTGTTCTCGATATACACGTAAAATTTTTGTTGACTTTTGTTGAAAATATCTTTACCAACACTTTAAATGAGTTAAATATTGGAACTTACCTGTGTTATTTCAACTTAACTTTTTCTCATCATTTTCGAAAGGGCAGGAAAACTTGCAAATCCGAACGCTACGGCCTGTTTCATCTATAAACGTTGAATTATTTTTCAAACATTTAGACTTCGTAGCTTTATCATTGAAAATTATTCAAAATTGACAGATTGTTCGATTCAAAAAAATATATATTCAGAAGGACTGTAGGGTAGGATTCTGTGCAATTTTATTTGCGAACAAAATGGAAATACAACCCTTACATTGAATGCTTGTATCTCATGGAATGTCCATCAAATTGGTATTTTGGAAATCTAACTCGGGGCGACTCCAACTCCCCACTTCACAAACAAAGTTAAGAAAACAATTTAACAACTCCTTTTATTTAACTCTTCCTCATTATTCTATTCCTCACAGTCGAAAAGATATTGCAAAATGATGCATGATGATGAACTATTGATTTTGTGTGTGTATTTGGGCGACTCCAACATTAGATATTATACTAGTAAAATGTCAGAGTAAAAAATCGATATAATACTAGTATATATGCTATAGTTATCAAATATACCAATTTTAAACTGTTAAACAGAATGTGCTGACTCATTAACAATGAAACCCGTCAATTCTATCCAGTTCCTCAGACGTGATAAACGGATGTGATATTGTTACTGTGTTTAGTTCCTCACATGTTAATATGTGATCAAACGTAGTCCGACAATTCCAGCCCCACCCAGTTTCTCAGACGCGATATATGAATGTAATATTGTTACTGTTTAGGAAGGTATCACATTCGTTTATCATGTCTGAGGAACTGAGAAGGGCAAGACTTAATATTAATGATTCAATTAGCCCGACAACTCTGCCCTACCAGGTCCTAAGACGTGATACACGGATGTGATTTCGTAACGATTTAGATGAAATCATGTCCGTATATCACTCGAGGAGCTGGGTTAGGCCATCCCTGTTGTTTATAAATCAACTAGCCGGATAACTCTGCCCCTTGCCAGTGAATCAACAAGGTTGAACAATAGTCAGCGCCGACCCTGCCCAGTTTCTCAGACGTATAATATACGGATGTGATATTGTACCTGTCTAGGAAAATACCAAAATAGGGTCATCCCTATCAATTATAAATCAACTATAGCCGGACAACTCTACCTAGTTCTAACTAGTGATATTGTCACTGTTTAGGAATATCACATTCATATTACGTCTGAGGGAACTGGGTAGGTCTTCACCATTAATCGGGCTACTCGATTCATTAACGAGTAGCCCGACAATTCTACCCTTTACTGTTTCTCAGCCATGATATTGCCACTGTGTTAAATCACTTCTGAGGAATTAATTTACAAGGTTCAACTGCGCAAACATTTTGACATACTTATAAAAATACGAGAGATTATAAGCTATGTGAGCCTACATAAAGATTTTGACATGACAAACAAAAGTGGCAAGGCGGCTTTAGTGTTTTTCAGAAGATCAAACACAAACACACTTTAGGCTACTCTCCGATCATTCTAAGCTCGGGATTGATATTTTCTACTATTTCTCACATATTCAAAATTGAAATTGTCAATGTTATGTTATATGGATTTGAATGTTGTTTGAATACGGTGTAAAATGATTGTGTTGTAATAATAATAATTAGCCTAAGTAAAGTGTCAAAAGTGTCAATAAGTGAACTGAAATGGACTGTTAATTACCGAGGGAAACAAATAAATAGGTGTGACTACTTACCGAAATAAGCAATAATTCAACAGCAAAAATAAAGGAAAAATCCATGCGTTGTTTGTCACACTTATACTTAAAATTCAGTGGACGCCTCAAAACTGTTAAAATCTATTGGTCTGTTCTGTTTAAATTGAACTTTTCGGATTAGTATTTCATTGTCTATCCCATGCAGTAATTGCCTTCAAAATATACATCATCACTTATAGAGTTAAATCATTCAAACTAACTTAATGATAATTATTTCTTTATGGTAATTCCATTTCAATTATTTTCACGCACATGTCTTCCACAATATAAAACCAAAATATCTATGCACGTGCTAGAAACAGTCACGTGTTCAATACGTGTTGTCCTTAAATTTTAGAACCGAGGCTATGACACTTTCATTGCTTGAAAACAACAGGTGACTGAGTGTACTCACTGCAAGTGCTTAACTGTTTTTTCAATAGGTTAAAAGTCTGAGACGACTAAACGACTTTTTTTTGATACACCTAAATCTAGAGAAATATGTCCCTTATCGTATCTGAATATTATAAGTTAAAAAAATCCAGCCGTTAATTTTTTTAACGCCACAACTTATAAAGTTTTGAATACTGCCCTGAACACAATTTGGCGCCTTTAAACGTCTGTCGTGTGGATGTAAAAAAAACAAACATAAGCAAGATCTCTTTACAATCCATTTAACCCATGCGGATTTAACAATATAAAGGGGTTTGAGTTTCTGATGGCAGCTTTCTAATAGGACAAGTTTTTATATAATGAGAAATTTATTGGCCAACAATATACACAAAAAATATTTGAACAATATTTATAATATATTCATTAACAATATTAAAATAACATCATTCACCATTACATTATAACATTACATTATAACATTATATTATAACATTACATTATAACATTATATTATAACATTATAATATAACATTACATTATTACATTATAATATAACATTACATTATAACATTATATTATAACATTACATTATAACATTATAATATAACATTACATTATTACATTAATTGTTGAATGTTAATATGCTGCTATGAAAATTGCAACTTGTATCAAAATTTGACCAGAGCTAAAACATAATCAGAAAGAACAAATCTATGATATATATATCTTTAGAAAATTTTGATATGCGCACACAAAAATGTAATATTAGCAAAAATAATGTGAAAAACATAGCATTAAACTGTGAACCTTGTTTTTTTTTTTAGAAAATTCAAGAACATTATATATACCAATATGTTATTTGAAGAAGCTAACACTAAGTCTTAGCTACACATTGACCAGATCTACCCTAAAATGGTTTGAACTAGTGGCTTAAAGGAACTGTATAGAGGTTTTCGATGCCATAAAACGCTCAGGTTAAGTGGAGCTACAGACCCATAAACTTCTGAAAATTTGAACGGTGCACATTGAAGCTTCTCCAATAGACAGAAAAAGTTAAGAAAACCTCTTTACAATTATTTTAAGTATCAGACAGAAAACCTAAATTTACCCAATCTAACAATTAACAATTATATGTGACCCTATTTCAAAAATCCACAAGACATCAATACATTCAACAAAAACACAATGGAATATTGTCTTAAAGACATTTCAACTATTTGCTAAATGAAAGAAGGCAATAAATTTACCGGTATATAGTTTCTTTTGATTGTAATTATTCGGTCGTGTTGAATATTTTAAGTACATAAGTATAACATCACATCAAAGCTTTAAAAATACATAGCAGATGATAGGAAATGAAGGCTCTAAATCAAACACGAGAAGAAATAGCCTCAAAGAGGGAATATGCGAGTACATACTTTATACGGTTCAAGATTATCCATACAGCTTAATCAGGCAATTATGCAAAATGCTTAAAGTCCAGGCAAGCTAAGCTTTTATCTATTTTCTTGAAATTCAGATAATTCTGCACTGTCCATAGTCTCACATAAATCCATCCCAGCTCTTTCACATTTACTCAAAGACATCACTTTGTAAGTAGCCACTTTTTTCCCCAGTTGAACCTTTTCTCTACTGTTGAAGCGATATTCCAAGTCTTATTTTCTAACATGTCTAAATCTAGGTCTACTATAAACCCCACATAATTGTCACCAAGGCAATAGTATAACAAATAAAAAATAACAATAAGATGCATGAATAGATAATGAAAATGAGTTGACATAATTCTAATTGAGAAAATCATAAGAGTCTCAAACTCTCAAGACATTGAAATGAAAAGAGTGTTTCCTGCTTTTTTCTGTTAGTGAATGTTTTTTCTAAGATAAAAAAGAACATTTTATAATCAATATTGAAATCAAATTAACTGTAAAGGTTTGATAACTTGCGAAGATATCAAGAAAACATAAGATGAAATTATCACTAATATTCATGACTAGTCTATGTATTGTTCTGGTACTTGTATTTGGAACTTTAAATACTGACTTATTTAACATAACAATTCTGGTACTTATTTATCCCAAAAATAGATTTTTGTGTCAAATTAACAATTGTATTGAAATTTTATCAAAAATAACCATCCTGAAGACTGGAAAAATAACTTTGAAATGAGCAGAGATATGAAATGAGGACAGAGTTCTATAGTACTCTGTACATTACACTACTTCGTATTCTTTTCGGATAGCTCTAGCCAAACAGCAAGCAAAACATATTCCAACAACCTGCAAAAAAAAAAAAAAAACATCCAAAGATTAGTAACATTTAAAGGGACAGATTCAACCAATCAGAATATTTTAAAGCTGAGATAATCAGTAATAGCGTTCACAGCTCAACGTCAAAATTTGAGCTGTCAAACCTATGTGTGTCTTCGAATTTTCTGCGATTGAAAGTTAAAAAGATAATTTTTCTTTTCTCAATATTCCACCATATAAAAAAAAAAGCGTAGTAAAAATAGTAAAAATTAAAGAGAGAAATTTCTAGTTTGTGGTATATTTGAGGGGCTACAACAATTTTTGTTTAAGTCTTGTGTTATGAATTCCAAACCAGCCAATCAGCATGCTTCTACTTACAGCATTGTTTTGTAAATATTATGCACAGTAAGGCAATCCCTTCTTTTGTGAAAAAGGACATTGATTTGGATAAAGTGAAATGTGGTCATATCTACAAGGGTGTGTGAAAAAAACAATAATGAAGAAGTAGTTACCTGAATAAATGCTAGACCAATACCAATTCCACCAATTATACCAATATTATTTTTCAGATAGTCCACAAATTTTTTCTCGCAACCCTATATAAAAAATAATAAATATCAGATCTAGCTGTGACCTATTATATATCAATAGAGGGATGATAATAAACTATAATTAAGCGAATTATGATGTCACTATAGCAATGGATCTAAGACATATTTAGAATTTTTGTCAAATTGCTGTGTCCCAGAAGAATTGAAATTGTTGAAATACAGACATCTGATGGGAAATTAGAATGATACAAATAAAGAAGCCTTAATACACATAAAAAACCTTCTCTACTTTGTGTATTGCATTATGGATATGAATAGTTTGACTAGCAAAGAAGAAAAGGCACTTGACCAAAATCTTTTTAAAATGATATTAGGGTTGTACTCACCTCTGGATAAGCCTTAGCCAAGTCACAAGTCTGTCCTTGTTTGAAATCCTTACAACAAGATGTTGGAATTGTATTATTGGCAGTGCCATTGATCCAATCGTTAGGTCCATCAACTCCACAACAGGCAAACTACAAAAACATTTCACACTTATCACATTTAGCAATATTAACTAAATTTTTCCCTCCATCCCTCTTTTCCACCCAGCTGTAAATGAGTCCCGATTGATCTGTACCAAGAGGTTGGCCAAGGTTCAGCTGGTAGACAGGGGAGAGGTTATCATAAATTTGATATGATGCAAATGATACCAATTGAGTCAAGTACCGGGTACTCAATTTTGAATACAGCTTATACATTAGAAATTAAACGAGTTGTGTATTACCTTCCATTTTTCTGCAGCAGCTTAGGCTGTTATTTGTACAATGAAGGGCATTTTGCCACTACAGAGTCATTAGCCTACTATTTGTTATTTTCAACACTATTTCCATGCCAGTCCCTCCTATAGGAAGGAGCAAAGAGGGTTGAAAATCTCATGGTTTTATTTCGACCAATGCTAGAATTGACCCCTGAAGGTTAGTGAGCAAGCCTTTAACAAACCAAGCCAACTCTTTCCTGAGTGTGTAATTAAAGGCATTGCTACTTAAAGATTGGCAAGCATCTAAATATCAACTTACATCTTTTTGTAAGGCATCAAAAGATGCTTTCACACCATCGTTTTTGTAATATTGTCCTTCTTTCTCTTTTAATAGAGTAATGACATCACTCTCTATCTGAAAACAAATAAATAAAAAATAATCATATGTTCAAAAATGATAACCAGATACAAGTCCAGGACAGTGTGCAATGAGGGAAATATGGCCAGCATAGTGTGTAATATATATGGCCAGGACAAAAGTAAGGTAAATAAAAACATGATATAGAATAAAATGTAATTGTGCTAGTTTTTAAGAAATTATAGAAGAGTTAGCTCACCTGATTTTTCAAAACGAAACCAGCAATACCTCCAGCAATTTCCAAGATAAAGATGATTGTCAACAGGGCACCAAACTATAAACAGAAGAAACATGTAATGAAGGCTTCTCAAAAGAAATACAAACATTTTTGTTGCAAGATTAACAACTTAGGTTTAGGAACATCCTGTCTACCAGCTGGTACATTTCTGGAATAATGAAGAAAGATGATGAAATACACCAACTGATAGAGATTAGAACCTATATAAATATCTTATTTCCCGATAAACAAGTCAATCCATAGCCAGAAAGAACCACTCTTGTAAACAATTATTCAAATTTATTCTTGAAACTCAGTCTGGTGAGAAATGTTACTTACGGTCATAACAAGACAATAATTTTCCTTGATGGCACCACAACATCCAAAGAAGGCAATTCCGAAGATAACCACGCCTACTATTATAATCAATATGCCTGGGCCAGTATACTGACTTCCCAGTATATCACTGTACTCAGTCAGTTTTATCTGGACATAGGATCCGGCTCCAATCAAACCAATACCAGCAATCTACAATAAGATAGACAAAATATAATCACAATATGATATATATCAGTAAGCTTATACCGGTACCAATAATCTACAATAACAAAATATTGACGATCTTTAAAGATAATATTTAAGAGTTAATTCAAGTTAATTTTTTGATAATTGTGTTTTTAATGAATTATCCATGTACTGTATTCTTAATTTTTAAAATGTATGTAGATGTTCGGAGAAAGGCTTGAAGAAGACAATAAGCTCAAATTCATTTGGAGAAGCTTAATTTAGACTTGATGTTTGTTTCCTTGACCAAATTTCCTTAAGCTATAGTTGGATTGACTGGCCAGTGGCCACATTGTCATATTTAAATGAGTCGTGATCTGAGCATAGCAAACATATTTTTGAATTTTTTCTATATTTTTTAAGAGCATTGGAACCTTTGCCTCCAAATAGTAATGACTTATTTCCCTATATTGTAATAATTTAAATAAATTCACATATGGTTAGAGTATGTTTATTTATAGGCCAAGATATAGTGACAGATTTGATTACACAGTACTATATTATTAGCCCCACCCTATTTCAAATAATGAATGACCACTTATCTAAGAATTAAACTATGCAGTAAGCCAAGTTTGGTGTTTTGCAATCAAACAATATCAAATTTCTATGGTGTCTTTGACTCTTTGAGTTGAACATTTGATAATGAATAAAATTCTCTTTGAAAATAATATTGAACATTGAAACCTTAACTTGGAGCCTATGCATTTCTAGATCCTTCTATCTTCCTGCTCTACAAGCAACGCCCCATGGACTTTTCGGATCCTTTGACCATGGACGGCGGGAGCATGTTTTATTTTCTTTTAGATCCTTAGAGATGGGCAAAAAAAAATATCACTAGACTACACAAGCACTAGGCTAGGTCTATCTAGTCTAGCGCTGCATTTTACTTATCATTATCACTGGGTGACTGACCAGTCTCATTGGCTAATAATATCATAAAAAATCAAAGCGATGTACGTTCATCGTAAATTTTGATCTACAAAGATCATAGGCTAATTTTTAGTGGAAACACGCCACATAAACAATCAAATTCTATCAAGATTTCACATTCAAAATCAGAAAAATTTTGACATATTTTAATCAATTAAATGGCTTCTAATACTTACCACGAACAATAGATTGAAGACAAACAAAAGTAGTTTGATACATTTCATTCCACCCTCAACCATTTTGTCAGTTTATAGATATTATCACCAGAAAAAATTGGAGATTCTTTAAAAATTTAATTAAAGTCCGTCTTGACTGCCACAGCGCACTTGTCAATCTGATCACACCTTGATATATTCCTACGCAATACAAAATAATCCTTTACAGAGAAAATTTAAATCCGCTAAAAAATGAAAATTTCGACTGAGTTTCAATCAATACCAAATGAAAGTCACACAATGATTCTTAGATTTTGTCAAGACGACTTTTATTGCTTATGAGCGATGAATTTTGTTAGTAAATCGGCGTAGGTATAAAGATAGGAAGAATGACATAGACTCACATGTTATGACGTCATGTCAACTCGTGACTGTAAACAGTTCAGCTAAAAATAGCCATCGTCTTAAATTACGGTGGGTGTAAAGTGCAATTTGCCTCAAAAACCAATTACCTCTCAATTCCGTTGACAGTTGATTAAATATTTACATGACTTTATTTTGCTTTGTAGGTCGAACAATTGGTGGTCGAGGATTATAATCTCAGTCGGCGTACGATAATGTGGTAAACCCGAATAAAACATCTTCCTTTATTAATTCTAGGCTATTCATGTCGACCCATGGCCTGTATATAAATGGGTCTGTATTAAGTTATGGATTTGCGAGACTGTGGGTTCAAATCTTCTGAAATTTTCAACGCCAAGGAGTCGTTGTCCCTGTCCTCTTATTTTTGATGACAGATTTGACCTGAAATGTGACAATTTGGGCATGTCGACTCAATACACTTACCCCAATTTCAGTTGAAAGGTACCTTTATCAATTATCAACGGTCTTTAAAATTTGTCATAGTTTCGGTTGCAATAACAAGTAGCATATGACACTGATAGATATGTTTGGTTGAACAAATATTAAGCTACCAAACAAATAAACCCTTATTAATTTGTCATAGTGAAGAAATAAACATGTAAACATAATAAACCATAGAGATCTATGGCTACGAATAATTCATAAAGACAATTTGGCCGCGTTCAGATGTGGACTGAGAAGCTCTGAGCTTTTCCATGCCCAAGGAACAAAAAATTCGTAGGGCCCTTTATCCCTCATGTCTCTCTGATCGCGTGTGGTGGTGTTACCCCTAAGTCAACCGGTGTCTTCCCGCATCACCCCTTCCCAATTCGCCCCTAAATCATTCCCTTTTCGCCCCTTTCCCAAATCGCCCCTTTCCCATTTCGTTCTCTTCCCAATTGCCCCCTTTCCCAGTTCGCCCCTTGCCCATTTTGTCCCTATCCACTTCACTACTTCCCATTTCGCCCCCTTCCTACTTCGCCCCTATATTCTTAAATAATATAATTATGCTTGTTTCGATTTTAATTTCGATCCGGTAGGCATTATGGTTCTGTGGCAGTTTGGAACTCAAACCAATACTCAATATCTTCAATTAATATAAATTATATGTAAGTGTTGGAGGGCTGCTTACGACCTTTTCAAATTTT
This sequence comes from Lottia gigantea, assembly GCF_000327385.1. Taxonomy (NCBI): domain Eukaryota; kingdom Metazoa; phylum Mollusca; class Gastropoda; family Lottiidae; genus Lottia; species Lottia gigantea. The sequence continues at coordinate 734,806 of NW_008706931.1, forward strand.
TCAGATATAATATCAATATAATTTCTTTTTCTGTATTAAACTTACTCTTATGCTTCAATTCATTTCAATTTCAGTGTAAATGTAGGGAGAAAGGCGAAGTGGGAATAAGGGGCAAAATGGGAAGGGGGCAGAACGGGACGAGGCGAAATGAATAAGGGGCGAAATTGGAAAGCGATAAGGGAATAAACCATTAAAATATTTCTTTTTCACCAAAAACATGAATCAGTTATCAGTGAAAAATTGGTATGAAAATTTTGAAAAAAAGCCAATAAATTTATTTATATATATCAGTGGCCTATAGATCGGTAGCCTAAATCATCCAGTTCCATTTCGTTTGCGTCGAAGACAGGAGAGGTCTGGGTGTCAGAGACTACTTGATCTCTGACTTCGACCGAAGTTCTGTTATTTTGACTTCGTAAAAGATGAGCGACAGGGATTCAAAAGCCCCAAGTCAACCCGCAAATAGCAACCCCATAGACGTAAGTTCAATAAAGTTGCTCTTCTTGAAATGCATATCATAGGCCTACCCATATATAACTCTATGTCCATAGCCTTACACGATTAAATTTGAAAATGAAATGGGGTGGTGTAAGGTACCGACATTCCACACACTCTAAATTCACCTGGGAACCTTTACTACGGGCTGTATGTATTTGAATCTGAATAGCCTACACCTAAATGATACAACCCCCTTCCAACTTTGGTTGCGGAAATGTCAGAGCATAGAATTTTTGTTAATTCCAGTATTTTATTTCAGGTTCTTTTATGGAATAGTTATAGACGAATTCTGTTGATGGCGGCTGTTAGTGAACAGAATATTTTACTGAAGGTCAAGGGAAGCAAGGAGCACAGACAGGCTGTGCGGGATAGAGAATCGGGGATAAAACTGAAAGATAAAAAACTTTGTTATGACTGTCAGGCTGGTTTGATTCTCAAAGATTTGGATATTTGACATTAGAATTTTTATTGTCTAATATACAAAGAAAATTTGCTAATTAAATGTGGCGTTATGCATGGAAAGACAGTATATACTAGCATAGGCATAGGTGCTCAAAATCAAACGGGAGGGAGCCCAAAATCAATACCACCAGTCTTTAAGCCTACAAAAGTCGCCAATCCACTGACTTACACATTTATTGGATGGTCTATACCTGTGCCTTATACGCCTGTCTTACGGTTAGTACGATAACAACGCAACTGTATGCCTTAAAAAACAAACTTTGCTTGCAAAAAGTAATGTTTATTTACGACACTTGATCCATTGCAAGTAGCCAAAATGTAGAAAATCCATAATTGTCTGTTATACCAGTTCCATGGATTTTTCGAATCATTAGTGTCATTAGGTGGGGGTGACCGAGAAGGAGACAGAATTGCCTACGGTAGCTTAGAGAAAATGCGGGTGTGGCACCAGGCAGGATATGCTTTACTCTCTAGGCTACACCTGGTACCACTTTTCATTATGAATTACTTACGTGCGGGTCCAGGTTGAATTGGGGGGAGGGGGGTGTGGTGTAGGAGTGGGGTGGACAAAGCCGATTGAGAGTTAGTTCTGAACACCTGACTATCTTATGGAAAAAAAATAGACAGTTCTGGTACAAGAGAAATATCGGAAGACGTGGAATTCGCCCACCTCCTTGTCATTCTGTTTCGTTTACTCTTGAAATGTATGTAATTATGTACGGTATCCATATTATTCAATGAAAGTAGAGTGTAGTTAGTGTAAACAAAGATGGCTGACAAAAGGAAAGTGGTTTCTGAAGAAAAATCGCAAGAAACCGACAGACAGTTCCTGGGTTAGTTATTTTATATTTAGATACAATTTATTAAAATCAGACATTCTTTAAGCCTTATCTTTAGGGAATTATGGCTTTAATAGTTTCGGATGCGTGGAAGAGACAAGGTGACGGGACTTTATTTTGTTGCGAAAAAGTAAAAGTAAAAGTAGGGCTTGCATTTAGGCAAAGCCAATATTATATCCCAAGCATTGAATTGAATGTCATTTATTTGTCAGGTATTTTTTTTTTACTAATTACTTTATATTTTATACCCCATAGTTCAAACTTTACTTAATACCGGCTAACCAATACAATGTTTCCTCTTGCCCCTGTGTTTCGCTAAGTAATTTTGTTCTAAATCAAAATGGTTGTTTTTTAGAGAGAGTTAATGTAAAGTTTTTGATGCAAGATGTTATGGGTAAAATAATAGCCAATAGACCTGATGATCCTATGGTATTTCTGGCTGACTAGTAAGTATGAAACTACTAGTAATGAACTATCTTTATCATTATTTTAATGGAAACAAAGTGAGTTTGTCTAACAGGCTCTGGTCCTCATCCAAAACCCATTGGCATAGATCTTGCCTGGATAATCCATGCCCATTTACAGCTTAGTTAACTAGAATAATAAGGAAAGCTGATTTACTCAATTCACATTTACAGCTGGGATTGATAATTCCCAGATTATTCCTATGCATTTACATTTGGGTATATTATACTTATATACATGTACACGGTATATATACTAATAGTATATTTTTTCTGTAGTTTTGAAGCATATGATGAACAGAGCGGATTAATACAGAAAGCTTTACAAACCATACAGATGACCCACCATAGTCGACCTGTATTTGAGAGTAATGTCAGTAGAGCTTATAATATCTTAAATAAACATAAAGGTAAGAGGATGCAGTTTTTCCTGTATCACTTTCCAGTTTTCAAAGTGGACACCCGACCATGGGTTCATTTATAAAAAAACATTTCAACAAGTACTACTTGTCAAACTTTAGTTGCAACACAGTCTCAAAAAAGATTTGTCAGACTATGAGATTTTTCAACCTTGTTGTTCAGATCTGACAACAAACCAAGTCCCTGTGTGTTCACTTCATTCTGATATTAACTTAGTACCCTATCATAATACCTTTAAGCTTATAATTTAGTTTACAAGAGAGTTAAAGGAGTAAATGGTGTTATATATAATGAACTATTACAAGCTTTATGCAGGTATGGACCTAATATCTAAAATATTCTATTGGAAGCATGTTTGGTAATCTGGTTTCAGGTTTTTTCCACTTTTTCAACCCTGTTCCCCCTTGTCAGCGTTGCAAGCGACTAACATGGGATATGCAATAAACTGAGGTCTCTTGTGCTATTGGCTGTGTAAGTTTAAGATCACTCAACAGACAGATAACACAATGTGATTTGATCATGATTAGGGCGAGACTCCAAATGTTGTTTTATATATGTCACTCAGAGTTTCATGCTGTACGATCAAGACAACTCTGAGTAACAACATGTTTCAGATTGTGTCTTAATATATGTAATATGAACGTATATTATACTTTCAGGGAGATAGAGTCTAGTATTGTTAGTAAATTAATGAATAAGATAGAATGTTGTGATTATGAAGCTGTACCTTATGATGTATTTAGATCTGGTGTTTTTACTTGTTGTGTTTTACAAGGTAAAAATGATTATTCTGTCTTGGCATATTTGTCAAATTTTACCAATTATTTTAAAGAGATATCAACTTCCAAATAGGTTTGCAAGACCCACAGAAGTCTGACTGAAAATTGGAGTGGTGAAAATTGATGCTATTAGTATCAGTATCCCTGATACAGATACAAAACTTTGAAACATTACAATTTCTCATCATTCAAATGAATGAATGATCCATAATGATAATGACAATACTGAGAAGAGAGAGCGCTTCAAGACTCGATTGAATAAATGAATGAATGAACAAGAGTAATTAGTCAGAAGAAAATGGATTGGTGAATCCAATTGATGCATGTTTGAAATCATTGTACTAAGTAGGTCCTATAAAATATTTCAAGCTCTGTTTTTGTTCCAGATTACTGTAAACTAACGGAGAATCTGTTTCAATCATTAGATTTAGATAAAACTGGTAAAGCTGATAAAATATTGTGTGATACTGTCTTACAGCAACTTAATACCGTCTTAAAAAATACAAAACCCGACTCAAATAGGTAACTAGTATCATCTGATTGGTCAATCACTTAACATTTTTGAATTTTCAAATTCAAATTACTATATTATTTGAAATCATGATTGTATCTTAGTTCAGTTTTCCGGAATAAGGAATATTGTAATATAAGCACCTTAGTCAATTAGTAATAAGTGGAGAGGTTTGGTGCAGTAGAATATTCTCCTTGATGATTTTGTCCTCCTGTTCAGAGAGGTGAACTACTTTGCTCATAAGTCTCAAGTCCAATGTTGAGAATTTGGTCCCCTCTCTTCCAAAAACACTGTTTCCACAGCATGTATCTGTTATATCTGTACAGGAGATGACCAGAACATTGGATTTTATTGTGATAAGGGATATGGTTGGCTAAACTTTAGCACTATCATTGGGTTAAATGAAAAGGCAATGAGATTGTACAAAATATCAAATTAAATAAAGTACATACAACAAAATCTCTGTTATTTTGAGTACAAATATGATATATGTATTTTTTGTATTATTGTAGAATATTTCAAGCTAGTCATAAATTAGGACCAGATATATTGTATCACAGTTTAGAGAGGGTAAGATTAGCCTTTTAACATCACTTAGCACACAACATGGTATTCCACAGTAGTTTACAATTCGAGCACCTTTCCATTCTGATTGGACACTTAACTGAGGCACCTTGTTCTACACGCTAACCTTTAACCCCTTTGGATGCAACCTGGGGACTGCGAGGCCCAGCACTATATTTGATACCAGTATTGCATATTTTTGTTATTAAATGCCCTAGTAACCTACAATTGCAGACAATCCTGGATATTATCCTGAATCATGTATTCCAAGAATATTTCTATATATTTGGTATAAGTGTTTGTAAAACACTATGGAATTCAGTAGTTTTCAGCCAATTACTTCCCTTTCCATGTGAAATCTCATAACACTGCTTTCAAAAAATTTATCTTTCCGGCTTTCTGCAACTTACTTTCATTTATTTAAGTGTCTGAGACAGATATAACACACCAAAATAAATGGTTATAAATGAATGTATGAAAGCAATAGCCCAGCCTCTGAGGCCCTGGTTTGCACTCATAAGTTTTATAGGTTTGTATTCTGAGAGTTTAAGTTGCTTTGACAGTTGGAAATCCAAAAGAGTTGGCTGATGCTGCTGTTGTGACAAATTTCGCTCATTGTACACTGCATGGCATTGTCCTTCATTGTTAGCCATATCAGTCGCAGAAAAATAGGAGATATCCTCAAATTTTTTTTTTCTTTCAGGCTATGACAAATAACAAAGGACAAACAATGATAACATTAGAACAGTTTATATCAGATGTCTGTGATTCATTCTTATTAAAGGTTTGTTTGTCTTGTACCTAATATAAACAGATATAGTTGTTTAAATATTTACATTACCAGTTGATAGAGCTCAATTTTATCTATCTGTATAGTTGTTTAAATACTTGCTTACCAGCTGATAGAGCTCAATTTCAGCTATCTAGTACTTGCTTTACCAGCTGATAGAGCTCCTTCAGCTACCTGTATAGCTACTTGAATACTTTTTTCCAGGTTAAGCCATTGAGATAGTACATAGAGAAATTGGTTGAAGATATAGACACCAGTCAAAGTATTTGTTTTAAATAAAATATATTAACCGTTTTGACACCAGCGATGGCTCTACAAAAAAATGTAAAAAAGACAGATGGTTCTAATCTATATTAACCTTATTATTGTTTTTAAAGATAATTATTAAATCTATTGTAAACTTCTTTTATCTTGCTCTGTTTTTACACCTTTCAATTCTAATGACGCTCCTGACTTGAATGTTTGGAGGGACAAGTAACCTAGTATATCCGAAAGGGGCATTGTTGCAGAAATGGAATTTTTCTGGAGGACTGTATCTACGGTACTGGTAGAGGGGACCGAAGAGGCAAAAGAAAAGGACTCAAATGCGCATGACAAACTCAGTTCTTGGCTAAAGGAAAGTAAACTATTTTCGCTATATTACAGTTTGCAACTTACTTTGAAAGTTACCATTCAGTCTCCAAACTTTGATTTTATCTAATATGCCTAAGGTTCTAAATGTCGGAAACATTTCCAGCGAAACATTGGTCTTCATCGGGTCTCATAAAATGAAGAATAATTTTATTTTTGGGAGGATTCAAAATATAAACACAGCCAGTGCTCGCAGTAATAGGAATTTGGGGCAAATGTATTCATGCACATCCGGGAACGATTCTAAAATTAGACTGGATCAGTCCACCGTATGTTTTAGGTGGTGATGAAAATGGTATTGAGACGAGTCTCAATGAAATTGGTCTTATTGCTTGTCCCACCAAAAATAGAATGGACTTTACGTGTTTATGTTTTGAATCATTCCCGGATGTGCGCAAACACTTTTGCTCGACTCGACATTAAAATGTGATACACACTCAAAAGATGTTTACCGACCAATTATCGCGGATCTTACCGTAGAAGTATCTTAGATAGTTTCTCGGACCATCATTGAGTACCACTAAGAGTGAGATTAATTGTGACTGTATTCAGTTTGAAATCAGTTCACGGAGTAAGTTGCCACCATGAGCAACAAGCCTATACTGTACTGGATTCCTGAAATGGATGGAAGCGATCTTTCACAGAATAATCAACATACGCATATGAATTTTGAACTACCAGGAACCGTCACGAAATGTCTGATAGTCAGTTTGGTATTAGCTGGAATCGCCCTAATGTTACACATAGTTGTTACGGATACTAGTTACTGGAGATATGTTCAAGAAAAGAATGGGACAGTTGTACAGCGAGATGGATTGTGGAAGAGTTGTGTCAAGATTCAAGATGTTCAGACGCAGTATTTGGAATGCGAGGACGTTTCCATTTTGACTGTTAAAGGTATGTTGAAATGAAACGCTGTGGTTTCTATGAAAGATTGGTATTATAAAGGTGGTTCAAGCCACCAGTTAAGAACTCAATTAATAATAAAAACGCCAGAGAAATGGTGTTTTACGTCACATTTTTGTGCACCTGACAAGGCCATGAAAATAATAAAGGGCGAACGTAGTAAAACATTGAGACCTTAGTCTGAAATGCATGCAATTCTTCACCTACGTAAAATGATATGAATTTTTAAATTAAAGGAGGGGGGGGGGGGGTGTCGGGCAGCCTCAGTTCCTGGGGGAGGTGACTTATCAACCGTTGAAACATTGTGTAACCAATCTTATTTATGTCAATATTTCAGTTGTATTTAAGATAATACAAGCAGCTGATCTGATTACATTTGTATTCATGACCGTGGCTTTGGTTGCCAACATTTTAGCTTTCTATAAAGCTTGGACGGAAAAGTACCAAGTGGGAGTTGTGAAGACATGCATAGCTGGACATTTGTTAGCAGGTTTGTTGCATTTTCTGTTTCTGTTTTTCTTTTAAAACGAAGAGGTTTGAATTTGACGAGGTTTCGATGAACGTTTTTCTTAGGTTGCCCCCACACCATAGCGATTACCAGTTGGGCATGAATTCCGATTAGTGATTGCTATGCTGTAATGGCACCTATAGTTTATACCTTACTCAGCATAATCAGCTCTGTGCTTTAAAGGACCCAGAGAATTCTGGCCTTCACAGTTGCGTTTCTAGGACACATCAGGTGGGGTGGTCAGTCAGGGGCCACGTTATTTACCACGGAGGTCACAGACCATTCTTTCACTGTGTAAAATGATAAAAAAAATTGAAATTGGTTAAAAATTGGAATGGTGCGAATCGATCCTGGCATATCAGAGTCCCGATACACGAAAAACCTCTTAATAGTTCCTATAAAACTCCTTGTTCTAAACCTCAATAATTTTAATCACTTGAAATCTTGTCTATTTCAGCCTTAGCACTAATGATACTGTGGATAGGATTTGTTGTCGATACCACAGAAACATCCAAAGTAAATCTGGGCGACGACAAAAAATACACATTACAATGGTGTTACTACCTTGCAATTGTTACATTCGTGCTCGAATTAATTGCTGCCTTTTTGGTGGCTTTTCATCTCCGGACCATAAGAGAGTGGAGCTTGGAGAACGATATTGACCTCATTCAGCAAAGCATTGTAGGACAACAACCAGTTCAGGGGTTAATACAAATGCCTCAGAAACCTCTACCACTAATAGGTTTTCAGCAATTTCTACCACCAGAACCATCGCCAGGACAGTCAACTTCATTGGGCCAGCCAAAAGATCAAAATATTACAGAGGTTCAACCGATGCAGCTAATTCCAGTGGTTCAACCAAAAGAACAAAATATACCAGTGGTTCAACCAATGCAGCTAATTCCAATGGTTCAGCCTAAAGAACAACATTTTACTGTGGTTAAACCAATGCAGTCAATTCCAGTGGTTCAGCCGAAAGATCAATCATTGTCTGTAGTCCAACCAATACAGCCGATGCCCGTGGTTCAGCCAATACAGCCGATGCCTGTGGTTCAGCCAATACAGTCGATGCCTGTGGTTCAGCCAATACAAGCAATGCCCGTGGTTCAGCAAATACAACCAATGTCAGTGGTTCAGCCAATACAACCGATTCCAGTGGTTCAGTCGCTAGAGCCAATTCCTGTGATTCAACCGATCAAACCGATTCCAGTGGTTCAGCAGCCGCATCCAGGACCTCTATATTTGTATTGAAACTTTAAGTAAATGTTTACGAAACCTTTTGACTACAAATTCTGCTTTATTTACTGCATATGTAACAATTTGCATTTGTTATTTGGTTATTTGAGGAAAGGTAACATAGTCGGTTAGAGCTTTGGAAATGAAATGAAAAGAATGAACACTTGCACCTGCTATCAACTGAATGGTCAGAGATTCCCAGCTCCCATGTCCACAAGATTCAATTGCTAGAATATGAGCAACTGATGGCAATTCCGTTTTTTTTTTTTCAGTCGTTGATTCGCTCTAGTAGACTTACCCCAGCGTAATATCAATTCTCTCAAGGGGCCGGTATTATTGATTATCGATACTGTAACATGCACGATCTTGGAAAGTATATGCCTTGACTGCTTTATGATAGCGTTTGGGGCACAGAGACATTGTAGAATATCTGATAATTTCTTGATAAACCCAATAATGGTGCAGCATTGTAAAGATACCAAAATTTTTGACAAATTTCTCATAAAGGATCGGGATGATCTCCAGTATAAAACGACATTTGATAACTGCCCTATCGTCAGAGTAGTCGGGTTACAATAAAGTCTTATGTGGGCAAACTTCTTTAACAGTTTTATATCACTATTTGTGATTGTAATGATCATCCAATAAGGCCGTGTCATCGAGTTCGAAACAGATAAACAGTTATAAAAAACAATCGTATTTATACTTTATTCGTCCTTGACAACGTGAAATGGTGAAAAGGTAAAAACATACAAATAAAAATTTCACGCTGACAAACCATTCGACAACCCACGAACATCCGTGAGTTGCAGTGGGCAAGCGGAACTTTCACGGTAGACCTTTTGCATCGCAACGCATTGTAATTTTCAATCTGATGTGATCCCCCTATGAAGGTGGACTCTCTATAGACCCAGACATCCCATTAAGATAATCTGGATCACACGAAATAAGATTTGTATATCTGGGAGACATGAAAATACCATAACGCTATTGGCTGTTATTCAACAACTAGCCAATCAAAACATAGGATTTCAATTCTGGAATAGGATTATAATCCACGACCTGATGACCGAGGCTAAAATTGATCCGGATCGATCACAAATAGACTAATCAAACAAAATACATTATTGAATAAGTTGTTCTTTTATTGATCTCCATTGTCAAGACACGTTTCTACCGTACAAGTAGGGATTAACACAAACAAGTGCGTATTGTTCGAGGTCGTAATGTATTTCCATGTCAAAGGGTTTAGGTGTGATCTCGCTGTTTAGAAGGTTTCTACGTTTCTGTACTCGCCTTTTACTAGGTAAGTTTAAGTATACTATATATTTTTCAAATTGAATAAGATAAATATATGTAAATCACCGAATGCGGTTTGTATAGCCTCAGATTTGAGAATTTTGTGTTTTTTTGGGGGAATAAAAACCATTGTAATTTCCTAAATCTAGTCTGATGAGTCCAATCCACCCAGGCCACAGAGACCCTATAACTCCGACTACATTTTTTCATGTCTCTTCAAACTTTTGAAGAATATTAGGCCTAGAATATAAATCGGTAATAAAATTAGTTTGGGTGATAGGTGGAGCGCTTTGAAACCTTAGTTTTGAGCCTAGCCTGAGGACCTTTAAGAGGCCTTGGCAGGCAACTATCATTACGTGATGCACAACCTTCACCACTGTTCTTTGGTTTCCTTAACTAGCAGCATGATTCCAGCTCCGAAGTGGATGAAAGACTAGTTCGAAATCTAAACGTGAAACCGGAGAGAAGCCAGCAGCCGGTGAAGGTAATCGATTTAATATACCAAATTTCAAGGGGAATATTTTATAATTTTAGAAAGACCACCATGAGTTTTTACTACAGCAAAGTACAAGAGACTAAGAAAGTTGCCAAAGTTTATGGATTCAGAAAAGTTGAAAAGAAAGATCTTGATGATATCACTGAAAGATTATCACGTCAGATAAAATCACAAGACAATTCTCGCCTAATCGGAACACCATCTGCTCGTGTCAGACGGTCCGCGTCAGCTTCCGGTGTGGAACGTAAGAAAGGTTCCCGCAAATTGACTGAGAAGGACTTAAATCGAATGATCCGACGTTTGAGGAAACCAACTATCAGTTCTCGGGTGAACGATATAAATTTCAATATCAATGACTTCGCCTTCAGTGGTGCTCTGACAACTGATGACATCCCCATCCGCCCAAAAACTGCCGAGGACCGCGAAAAGTCCTTAAAGGACTTGTGTCGACCGACAACTGCCAGTTCTTGTAAATCATTCGATCGTTATAAATACGCTGGAGAAAACTATAATAAATACGACAATGAATACGTTTACATTTCCAGCGCCCCTCCAGACGAAATTGACCAATTAGTGGACCGTGTAAACAGAACGACTATCTCCCGCGCCAATGGAACTATCCGCTGTAGCAAATCGTTACCCCGTGTGGAGTCAGAAATAGAAATTACGAAGTCGATGGCATTGCCATTGCTAAGTGGTTTACCACGGAGTAGAAACACCGATGAAATTGTGGAAAGACTGTCTACGCCCAATAGAACCATAAGATCATCTGCGTCTTAGATTATCGTATTTAACAATTCTGTACTAATCAGATCTTAAAGCTTCTGAAGCAGTTTTATATGGATCCAAAACAAATAGCTGAACATCCAAGTTTCGCCACCTCTCTGCCAATCGGAAATTATCAACAGTTTCCGTAATCCGTATCTTTATGTAAACCTCCGACTATTGTCGAATTGATTCAAAAATTAATTTCAAGCCATTTTGTGAATGGCAAGCTAGTATCATTGCTATTTCCCATGCAAAATCTATTCACCATCCATGTATTGTATTTACTAGATATTAGATACAGGTTATTTTCTGAAATCATGGGCTACAACACCAAGATCTGTTCTGAAATGATTGCCAAGAATTTTTTTTTTCTTTAATGAAACAATAAAAATTGATACATATATTTTCAATAATTTTACAATAACATATTTTATGTTTACAATGAAATCAACAACGAAATTATCTTTTTTGTTTCAATTATGTCAAGTCTGTTTCATTATATATCAAGCATTTGTTACTAGTATATACTGCAAAATGTCAAGTCTAAGTTTCATCATGTCAAGTCTATGATACCATATATCAAGTCTATATGACCCTATGTCAAGACTATGTTTCATTATGTCAAGCCTATATTACCATATGTCAAGTCTATATTGCCAAATGACACACCATTTCTATTTGACAAATTGGAAAAATTTGACCATGATCAACAAACTCAACACATTGTTACCAGTAATTCTATTCTTCAGTGGTGGAAGTAGTGTCTGATCCTACCTCTTTCTCAAAATTCACCTTCAACATTTTCAGAAATGCTCGTAAACTCTGAGGGTCCAAACTGGAATTATTGGCAGTTTGTACCAAACGCATACCTAGTTTAAACACAGCCTTTTCATACAGAGCTTCTTTATTTTCTAAGTTCTTCTGGAAAAGAAAAATAAAGATACTAACTAGCATCTTCACCATGTCATGCTTTTCTGACCTGCATTTAATACCTTGACACCATTTGGCACTTTACTTGTATCATAGAAGTTTGTAAATGCAGCCATTTGATTGGATTGTATTCTGGCAAATACAGCCAATCATAGCCCTTGACCAGGCCTGTAAAGTGCTCCAAGGTGGATAAACACTGAACTCCAACTAATATAACCTATAGTGTTATCCACTCACATGAGGATGGAAATGCCTTCTTTGGCATTTTATAATGAATTTATTTTTAATTTTTGAATTGTTGCAATGGTCACCTACTTGATCTTTCTTCTCAAGAATTTTAGAGATTTCATTGGCTTCATCTATTACTCTTCTCGGCATGGTAGATAACTCTGCTAATTTTAACCCTAGTATAGTATATATTTATTACAGAGATTATTTAAGAGGTTTTATCAATATATTATGTAAATCAGGGACTCTTATAGCAATGATTTCTAGCATTCTAATTTTTAGTCAGACATCTGTTGTTCTTGCAATTTTACTAAAACTTACACTTTTATGACATCACTGTTGCAAAAGCAGATAATAACATTGAAGGGCCTTTGTTTCATTGGAAATAAATAATCTAAAGGTATTATCTCTACCCATGCCGGGGGTGAACTGTGGACCTTCAAGTAAGTGCATTTAACTCACTGAGCCACTACGGCTCCCTATTTAAGCTATTGTAAATCTTTCCTACCATAGTGTTTTTCTTTAGTTTGTCCTCTAGATAGATTATGGGTGAAAGTCATCGTTTCACAGTTGCCTTCTACACTGAATGTTCTCTGCACTTCAAAAAAATAACTGAAAAATTTGTTTTGTATATTAGAAGGGAGTTACAATGTTCAAAAAGTCACATAATTTTCAACTGGCTAATCAACATGCTCCTACATACAGTTTGTTTGTTTGTATGAACACACAAGAAATTAATGAATATTATATGAGCACTGGCGTCTCCTCTTCGATGAAAAAGGGTTGTTTTGAATGGTTAAAATTCACCAAATTCACAAAGCTATTTGGATTAAGTTAACCACAGTCCCATCAATCTATTGTTAATTGAGCGTATTTTAAACAGCGATCTAATGATAAAATGATCTCATGACCATAAACTTACAAAATAGATAATAATTATTAAATAAACTTACTTCTCTACATTGGGATATAACGAGGCTAAGTGGGTCAGGTCCATAAAATGTGTAACGAACAAAGTGAACGCCTGTAAATAATGCCAAAAATGTTTTGAAATCTCAAATACAATTGCTCATATTTACAAGCATTTCCAAAAAAGCAAGCTTTTACAAACTTCCCTCTTATACCTTGACTGCAATAGCCATTATTCTTATCACAGAAGGCGGCCATGATATTGAGGCTTGACTTTCGGTCGGGGTCTCTGATCGCCTGTATTATCTAGTGTGCAATTCAATCAAATCACTGCATTCCATGACATATGAGGGTAGCTATTGCAATCAAGGTATAAGTACAAAGTTTTTAATTAGCTTGACAATGTGGGGTGCTAGAAAGTTTGATATAATTATATGTCAATATGAGAACCAATGCCATAGCACAACCCAAGGCAAAAAGTGGGCTTGGGTGGATTTAAAATGAAAAAGAAATACCTTACAACTTAATAAATGTTCTGATATAGCATGACAGATACCAACACCTTCATCAGCACTGGTACCTACAAATTACAAAACATTCATCATAAACTTTGCTAGGGTTGTAACCTCTTTACTCTTTGTAAACACCTTGAGATCAATCAGAAATCTTCTACCAATGTGGGACAATTCATATTTACATCAAAAGTCATGATCAAAAAAGACAAACTATAAGACATACAAACTCTTACCTCTACCAAGTTCATCTATGATAATCAAGGATTTATCTGTAGCATTCTGTATAATATAGTTGATTTCTTTCATCTAAAATATATATAGTTTGTGTTAATATCTGTCTTACTGACATATTTGTTTTGTATTTAACATTCACCAATGATGAACAGGTGGCACAGGCATGCAAATGCAGTGAACACCGGGTGTTCAACACCCTTTCTTACTTGAGTTAATCTGGAAAAATATTTGTCACCATAAATACATCTTCACAATGTCAAGCTATTACGAAATTTCGTACTTATAACTTGACTGCAACAGTGAATAATGCATTCTTGTATCAGGGAATACAGTGATTTGATTGGATAATATGCCAGCGAATACAGTCAATCACAGCCCTCGTCATAAAGGCTGTTAACTTTATGGCTTTGCGTTCACAGACTTTCTGTCAAAGTCTCTCATTGGCTTTATTCCCTAGCAAACAATCCAATCAAATCGCTTCATTGATACAAACTTCCATGATACAAGAAAGACAACTATTGTGGCAAGGCATAAAATCAAAGTTCTTAATAGCTTGACATTGTGAAGATGACATAACATATAAATTCTTTACCTCTACCATAAATGTAGAGGAATTAGTTTCAATATCATCATCACTACCAATTCTAGAGAAAATCTGGTCAGCAACACGGAATGAGGCATATTGAGCAGGTACAAAAGATCCCATCTGAGCCATGATTTGTAACAACACAACTTGTCTTAAATATGTTGATTTACCACTCTATAATTACAATCAATTATCATAATCATATTATTCTTAGTTATGTGGACTGTCTGAAAAGGGAAGATGAGCCAACTAAGTCAAACAGCGATCGGAATAAAGTTCTGGAAGCAATAGAATTCTCTGCTTACTAACAGAGATTGTAAAGAGGTTTTCTACAAGTTTTAGGAATATCAGGAACACTGATTTCATCCATTTGCACCATTCAAATTTTCAGTGAGATCATCTAACCTAGATCTCTGAGGTAATCATCGAAATGCTTAAGTCACTTAAAGCTGAAAGTGATAGCCTTGTTTAAGTAAAGTAGTATGATTAGTTTTAGTGTAATTGACACAAAAGCCTGACTGAAAATTGGAAATGTGCAAATTGATGCAATCAGTGTCCAATGATACATACAAAAAGTTTAGAAAATACCTTATAATAGTTTTATATGTAACTGCAATAAGTAATCATTCATTTTGAAAATTGTTCCACATCTTTTAAAACATTTTGTCTATTCTACTTACCATATTTGGACCAGTTATGATGATAAAATTATTGTCTTCTGCAGCATACTGTAAATATAGAAATCTCATGAATTCAGGAAAGAATTGAATATAAACCTAAAGATATGCGGAAGAAGATGGAAATACATTTAACACGATTTTGAAAGTGAAAAAAGCATAAACTTGTCATTTTTTATCGTCTAGTAACTTATTGTTGGTAAAATAAAATTTATGTTATTACTTACGGCATTATTAGGAACAGGGGCATTAACTCCTATTTTCTCCAATATTGGATGTCTACCTTGTTTTATAGCTAGTGTATCTGTTAAAACTGGACGCACTGAAATAGACATCATATATAATAATCAGTATATATTCAGAGCGTAACAGTGTGCAGTTTCTGGTCTATTGCAGCCTGTATCACTACTCAAAAGGCACACACATCAACACACATGATGATGGTGATCAAATCAGCACCTGTTTAAAAGCAGTCTGACTATAGTTTCTTTAAGGGAATTGGAAATTGAAAGGTGAACAGCAAATCTTACCATAAGATGAGAGTGTACAAGCATGAGTGAAAGATACCAACATATCTATCATAGAGACAGCTTCTGATAGTTTATATAAACATCCAATTTGTTCTCTTATTTCATTCATTAACTCTGTTACAACCCTAAAATATTAAAATATCATTTTTATTTCCTAAAGTATCTAAAAAAATATTTTGGATGTCCTAACAGATAATTAATTAAAATTTTGAAGAGATTGTAAAGAGGGAAAACTGATAAAATTGATTTGCGCCATTCCAATATTCAGTCTGATGTCTTACAATTCCACTTTTTACTTTTTAATCCATTTAATATAAAAAACTGTACACTTACACATTTGTCATGAGATATATTTCTTGTAATGATTCTTTTACACGATCTACAATCAGATATATTTTAATAAACTATAGGTTGACTGGCATATTGTATTGTGTCTCATCTTTGCACTTATGCTTACTAATTGTTTCATATGGCAAAGATCTGAGTATTGAACAGAACAGAATACTGAACAGAACTGAATATTGAACAGAATACTGAACAGAACTGAATATTGAACAGTATACTGAACAGAACTGAATACTGAACAGAATACTGATTATAGAACAGAATATTGAACAGAAGAATACTGAACAAAACTGAATACTGAACAGAATACTGAATATAGAACAGAATATTGAACAGAAGAATACTGAACAGAACTCAATATAGAACAGAATGCTGAATAGAACTGAATATAGAACAGAATACTGAATATAGAACAGAATACTGAATATAGAACAGAATACTGAATAGAACAGAAGGTGATCAAATATAGTTAAACAAGTTAAATTACCATTGAGTTTTATCTGAAGAAGAAGGGAGAAAAATTACCTAAAGTAGCAGAAATTCAAAATCAAAATGAGGGATTATAAAGAGGTTTTACGTGTATCAGGAATACTGATAGCTTTGATTTTCTCCTTTCCAATGCACCTATGCAATTTTCAATCAAATGTCTGTGGTTCCACTTACCTTAAACAAACACTTACCAAATCAGTAGTGGTGAAACTGAAAGTATTTTTAAATTTGGAAACTTTGATGAAATGGCCTGGTAAGGACTCTGCTGATCTGTTGTCTTTCTGTCCACAGAATAACTGTATATAAAAACCTCTAGTTGTAGAGTAAGCTAGCTTTAATGGTAGGTTACATTCTTGACCAAGTTGGTTGATCATTTCTACAAATCAAAGTGGTGTAAAAAATTTTGAAATAAAAGTTTTTATGCAGCTGATTGTGCTAATGGAAACAATGAATGCAGTGAGTTTCTGACATATTTTGTACATGTGGTAAAAGTAAACAGTTTACCTGATATATCATTGATGATTTCAGAATAAGTTCTTCTAGCAACATCCAATAATCCTATAGTTTAATAAACATAAAACCAAATGAAAACAGGACATTTTTCTCACATTATCACTTGAATTTTAAATAGCATTTGTGTACAATACATTCAAATTGGCTAGTATTTTAACATTATCAATAGATTTACTGTAGTAACATTTGATTGAAGATAGCATTTATATACAACATCATATGATTTAGGATAGCATTTTCAAACAACATCATCATTTGAATCATTTTTAATAACATTTTGACTTGATTTACCATAGCTTCTTCTTTGTACAACATTATCATTTGATTTAAGAGAATATTTATATAATACAACATCATTTGATTTGGGATAGCATTTTTAAACAAACACTATCATTTATTCATTTTGATAAAGATAGCAATTTACTCAAAATATTATAAATTTAAATTTCATTGTTGATAAATAACTTAAGATAATTTGAAGTGAAGGTGGATTTATAAGATTAACCAATACTTGCCATTGATATGAGGCTGAAACAAAAGAAGAGAACAAAATTTCAAAGTAGTAGATAGTTAATTTGAAATGAGACCACATGCATGAAATTTGTGCTTAATATATGATATGTCAACCCCTCTAATATTAAATGGTCAAATTAATTGAATCTATTTTAATAAAGTAATCCATAGTCCCAAACGGGTAAGGCATTGGTCCGAGTACCCAGAGATGATCATCAGTCAGAAATAATCTCAGTGTCAGCCAACTTACTTTAACTGCAAAACATTTCTGTGTTCTCATATTTAAAGCCCCTTTTTGATATTTAGTATCATCATGTATTACTATAGAGATTTTATTTCTCATTTCTTCATATCGACCATCTTGTAAAGTCTGAAAGAGTCCAATGATCAATAATCAACTTTAATATCAATACCAAAAGGACTTAAATAACAGGACCCCATTTACAAATAGGTCAGGTGGAATAATGCTGTAAGATGATATTATTTCTTTTTTTCTTACCTGACAGTAGGCTTTGATCAGATCATTCTCACAGTCTTTCAGAAATCCCACAAAACCTGGCACCAGATCTAGAGTGTGTTTCAATAGAATGACAGTGGTAATTTTGCTTTCAGCAACTTTTAACGAGTCTTGTTTTGGAATCATGACACAAGCTGATATTAGATGTTCAATGTCTAGAAATTTACTTAAAGTTGTCTGTAGATTATAAAATATGTCTTCTTTTTCTACCAATTCAGAGATGACATCTTGTCGCAGTCTTATAGTTTCAACATCTAAAATAACAGAATAATATGTAGCAGTTTCATAGATTCAACATCTAAAATAATAGAATAATATGTAGCTAGTCTTATAGTTTCAACATCTAAATTAATAGAATAATACGTAGCAGTTTTATAGATTCAACATCTAAAATAATAGAATAATATGTAACAGTTTTATAGTTTCAACATCTAAAATGATAGAATAATATGTAACAGTTTTATAGTTTCAACATCTAAAATAATAGAATAATACTTAGCAGTTTTATAGATTCAACATCTAAAATAATAGAATAATATGTAACAGTTTTATAGTTTCAACATCTAAAATGATAGAATAATATGTAGCTAGTCTTATAGTTTCAACATCTAAAATAATAGAATAATATGTAGCAGTTTTATAGATTCAACATCTAATATAATAGAATAATATGTAGCTAGTCTTATAGTTTCAACATCTAAAATAATAGAATAATATGTAGCAGTTTTATAGATTCAACATCTAAAATAATAGAATAATACGTAGCAGTTTTATAGATTCAACATCTAAAATAATAGAATAATATGTAGCAGTTTTATAGATTCAACATCTAAAATAATAGAATAATATGTAGCTAGTCTTATAGTTTCAACATCTAAAATAATAGAATAACACGTAGCAGTTTTATAGATTCAACATCTAAAATGATAGAATAATATGTAACAGTTTTATAGATTCAACATCTAAAATAATAGAATAATATGTAACAGTTTTATAGATTCAACATCTAAAATAATAGAATAATATGTAACAGTTTTATAGATTCAACATCTAATATAATAGAATAATATGTAGCACTACTCTGTTTTTATAGATTCAACATCTAAAATAATAGAATAATATGTAACAGTTTTATAGTTTCAACATCTAAAATAATAGAATAATATGTAACAGTTTTATAGTTTCAACATCTAAAATAATAGAATAATACGTAGCAGTTTTATAGATTCAACATCTAAAATAATAGAATAATACGTAGCAGTTTTATAGATTCAACATCTAATATAATAGAATAATATGTAGCACTACTCTGTTTTTATAGTTTCAACATCTAAAATATTATATATATAATATGTAAAATACGATATATGAGTTTTACCTGACGGTGGTTGAAGTATATTAGATCTCAATAGCCGAGTACCACCAGGAGTCTTGGTGAAATTAAGCGTTCCAAATAAAGTGTGATGACTCTTAGGATATCTTAGATTTTGAAGTAATTCCAAATTTCTTGAAGTAGCCATGTCTAAAAAATGTATAATATACATCATTTATATGAACATCTTTATTATAACATGGTCTTTTTTTAATGTTCCATATCATAATCCAACATATTGTAATATTGTGGTCTGTGTTAAAAGTTATCTTCCTTGGGAGCCTTAATAAAGAAGGTGGTCACAATTTCATTATACAATGAATCCTGCTCAAGGAACCACCTTTACACAAAAACTACCTTTAATATGCAATCACAATTAAGTCCACCCTACAACTGTTTATTGAGCGTCCAGCAACCATGTATTTACACTACCATGTAAGCAAAACGAATCAATTAAGCAACCATTACAGTTATCATTATCTCCCTTGTATAAACATCAGATGGTGTCACATACAATTTGAGATTAAAAGGGGTTATAGTTTATTGGAAATTTGCTCAAAAGATTAATTCAAATTTTAATTAATTATATCAATTTAAAGATATAAAATGGCTACCAAAACAAAATAGATCTGTTGGCTATTCTAATCCAAAACTCTTCTAAGAGACGACTTCCATTAAGAGACCATTTTGATTATTCTCTTGATGGGTCTCTTAATACAGTTTCTACTGTATATAAATGTTTTATCTTTGAATCAAAGCCATCCTCAGAAAGTAGTCCCCAACGACACATTACGTGACCCCAGTTCTGGTGAAACATGTTGGATATCTGACCTCAACAGAACAATAACCATCAACCATAGAGAAGTTTTCTGGTTTTTAAGATTGTATTAACCGACTACACTATATAACTTACCTATCATTGTGGAATTTTCACTGCCTTTAAATACCAACTGTAGAGAGTTGGGAGCGTATTCAATATTCTGTATAAATTCTATATATTTTAATATAGCAGCTGTGGTGGCTAGACAGTAATATCTAAAATAAATTTAACTAGACATTTAAACGGCAGGGGGGTCTAATGAACACAATGTTGATAATCTTGTTTGTTGAAAACAGTATGATTTTTTATAAATATTATTTTTTTCACTGTATGGGGCAGCAAATTGAAATATCAAAATATGTTGGAAAGAATTCTTACTTTGAAGACAGCACCATTTCCATTGTATGGAATTCTTTACATAAATGTTTTAACATCTGCAACCCTAGGATATATATCAAATTAAATATAAACTTATTTCGTAACAAAACATTTTTTTTTTCAAAAAGTGAAAACAAATTTAGGATTGGAATGGTGTATATACGTGAAGACAAGGCATGCTTGCTGAACCATACCATCAGTGTGGCTCATTAAAAAAGGTTTTCTAGTTTATTTTTGCCAGGGACACTGGAACATCAATTGGCACTACTTGTGATCTCTCTCAGATTATATGTACCCATTAACATCTGGGTCGACTGGAAAAACAATGACAGAGGACTAATTCAAGGTCACCAGACTTTCCTATGCCGAATGAGATTAGAACCCACAACCACCATTTGTTTGAAGAAAATAATGTCATGTAATGTCTCTAATGCTCCGACAAACTGAGCCACTGTATCTCCCTTATAATTTGAAAACCACTAGTAATCACCTTTAGCCTCATTAAAGTATTTTCTCTGTACAGCTGATATACAGGTGGCTGAATATTGGTCTGATATTAGTTTTAATAACGTTGTCTTTTTATCATTCTCAAATGATGTATTAGGTACAATTATCTACAAATAATAACCAATACAAGCATTATTTCAGAACATCATTGACCACAGGATGATGAAATATATTTTCAATTGGACATTTAACATAGAAAAATAGATATGTCCGATAAATATTGTCAGATCAAAAGCCCTGCCACAGAATTAACTAATGACCATGATAAATATTTTTAAATCTATTATGTTTTATCAAAATCCTGTCAGAAAATTTACTGTATTGCTCACTGCAGGGCTTTTCCAGAGTGCAGAAAAGTCAGAGCTTTGACTGTATCCATTACTCACCTCCAGGGGGACTAAAGTCTGCAATTTAGTCAATGTTTTAACATAGGTCTGTGAATCTGAGAACTGAGACAGAACTAGTGTTGGTGATTTTAAATCTAAACTGGTCATACCAATTTCACCTCTAGCTATACCTCGACCTTCTACTATAGCTGGAATCATAGATAGATACCTGAATATACATGTCAATAAAGGTCAGCATATTCTTATCTTACCATACACTTACCAAGATACCTTTGGCTACTTTGCGAACTACTCTCAACAAAATTCACCAGATAGTGAGTTGGTATAGGTGTTTTGGGTTCAAATCCTCCTCAAGGTAAGGAATAAATTGTATGCAGAATAAGGAATAATGGCCCCCATGGACACACTATTTGTTTTTATGTAAAGGTCGGTAAAGCAGCTGCTAAATTGCATGACTTTGAAATGCTTAAAAATATAAGAATGATGAGCAACCAAGTTCATGAAAGACCTTGGTACTTTAGCATATTTCAGTGAATGTTAATGTTAACTGCCATGGAACGTATCTCATAGAAACACTACAATAAATGCAAGGTACAATCTAACAACACCTTACCTACTATAACTGTACTGTTTAAAGCTTGCGGTGTGGTAGTAGAAGTAGCACTACTTATACCAGTAGTAACTCTGGAACCAGGTGTTATTCTAGCATCAGGTGTTATCCTACGTGTAGCTCTGGATCCAGGTGTTGCTCTGGATCCTGGTGTAGCTCTAGATCCTGGTGTAATTCTAGGTGTAGCTCTAGACCTGGAGGAATCTGATGTCAAAACAGGAGTTCTATTTTTAACTTTATCATTAGATGAACTGGAAGATGAGCCAGCCATTGAATGGAAGTAACTGAAATAAAAATTATTAGACACATCTAAACTTTTATTGCTTTTTTATGATTTACCAATGGAATAGTTCAAGTCCTATCAGATGGTTATACAGAGCTGGTACAAAAATCTGGTGATTTAAATAAGCATTTCTATCCCTTGTCATTGTGTCATGCATGTCATGATTTGTCTTCTTGTATCTTTCTTTTCCCACCTATTTTATTTTATAGTTACTTTACCTTGAACATGAATTTGAAGGTTTTGGCTGAGGATTTTCTGAACTTGAAACACTATGAGGAGATGTGAATGAGGACTCAGATGAATGTGGTGTTTCTAGTAAACCAAAATCTGAAATAAAATTACAAGGGATTGTAAATGTAAAGAGGACTTTTTATGTGTATGGCATGGCGGACACAAATAGCAAGTCAAGTAGGCTAATTGAACATCTTTATTTGCACATTTGAAAAGTGACATAAAATGCAATTCCGAGCCTACTCAAGTAAATGGGGTCTATTCTATCTCTACAAATATCATAGTTAAATTGGTAAATTATCTTACTATATTTGGGCTCTCTCTTATCCATTTTAAAGCAGTCCAGTTGACGTCAGTCAGTTCAGTTTCACAAAAACTAAACTAACACGATGACAGAACAGACTTTAAATTCGAATACTTAGCACTTGGATTTCAAAAGCAACAAAATATTTAAGCATTAAGGCAATAAACGAAACAATAAATAGGAATTAAAGGAACTTTATAAGTTTCTCAGATTTATTTCCTGTCGCCACTAAGTCAGACATTAGACTTATCTCCCTTGACGCACTAAAGGGAGATAATTATGTTTGGGGAAGAATGGTGCACCCATAGATGTATTGATAATTGAAATGAAAATTGATATAAATAGAGTTACTTCTTTCTTTTCTGTGTTAATGATAGTGCATAAAGGGCAAAGCTATGCAATTTGCAATGAGGTAAAATTTTCCAAAACAGCTGCATTAGCACCCGGTGGCATTAGCCTGCCCGTACTCGAATTCCAAACTTCACTTGTTCTTGTTTATTCCGAACGACTATAGACGCTTTTTTAGAGCTTTTTGACTGACGAAATTTAAAACTACTGTTGACGATTGTTTATAGGTCTATTTATCTTAAATTGCGTTTACCTGTTCTACAGATAAATTTTGCAATTGAAAACCTTTTTTTAAAGATGAAAATGCATCGACGAGACCTAAACCGAAACAGGTTCAACAAGAATAATTGACCACTGAGTTTTTTGTACCCGAGGGTGGATGATCTCTGGCTGGTCACTGACCAAGGGTGATACCATTTTATCGACAGTTCGGATATCAATAACTGCTAGATATATTGATACATATAGTAAGTTTTTGGCTTCCAGGCCAACAACATAATATACACATCGGTGATCAATATTGGATAACACATATTATGTTTATATGTGCGATACAACCGACCTGAAGAACAGTGAACCAGGACACCACTTTTCAGCCAAATGGTATTTTAAATAATGAAATAATAGTCTCAAGACCAACAAGTGGTTGCCTAGCAAGATACGCCCACTTCCCTGATACATTTTCAGTATATCAAATGTACCAAAAACCTAATCTGTACAAGATAATGTTCATTTGAACAAACACACACAATAAAAAAAAATCTGACAAACTATCACCTCTATAGCATTCACAAGTTAACAAATTTTGATGCGTTTTTACTAAGACTAATGGACAGTTTAAAAGTAATGGACATTTTCAACTAAAGAGCAGTTTAAATCTTATAAAGGGCAGTTGAAAATCTAATGGGCAGTTAAAAATTTAATGGGTAATTGGCGGCTAATGGGCAGTTTAAAACTAATGGGTATTTTAAAAATATTGGGCATTTAAAGTTATATGTAGATTAATATAAAAATAATGGGTATTTCAAGATTATAGCCAGATCAAACCTAATTGGTATATTAAAACTAATGGGAAATTTTAAAGCAGTTTCATTTAACGAATAATGATAATTTTAAACTAATGTATTTCAAAACTAATGGGCGATTGAAAACTAACGAGAAGAAAAACGAACGCAGTATATGAAGAATAGTATAATCAAAAGAAAGGAATGTGTGTACTTTCTAAGAATGTAAAAAAAATTTACAAGTTTAAGATCATCAAGATTAATAATTTATTTTTTCTTCTTTTTACTGAAGTCGTGCAATGTTATGGTACATTACAATTGTCTATTTTCGGTCAAAATTGATTTCTGAATTTCGATTATCTTTTTGCATTGTCCTACGAAAATGTATTGCGTGTTAGGAAAACACTAACCTTTCGGCAACTTTAATGAGATATTTTGATATGATTATAGATTTGTTACTTGTCTTCTTGATTAATATTTATTGCACGAAAACCAAGTGGGCTGGTTCAATGATTCAACACGATGCAATGTCTAGTATATAAGAAACTTTCTTAATTACTTTTGTAATTAGTAGACTTTCAGTTAGAAAATACGAACTATCTGGTATTCAGGGGATTGTAAAAAGGTTTTCTAAAATCTATAACTGTATAAGTAGCAATAATTTTCACCATTCGAATTCTCAACTTGCGTCTGTGTTCCTGCATTGCCATTATAACTAAAAATGTTATGACCTCACTTTCGGAAAGGGTCTGGTATTGTATAAGTAGATTTTACCCAACACTTAGTTTTAATGGAATTGAACAAGCCACAGACGCCAGACTGAAAATTGAAATGGTGAAAATGGATGCTATCAGTGTTTCAGATACATATAAAAAGTTTAGAAGACTTCTTTAGAAAGGGTTAAAGCAGAAACATGGTTCCAAGGCAAAATATCTTTTGGTACCTGATAACTGTCGCAGCACAGTTCGGTTCCTTACAGTCAACACAGTTTGTGCAATGTCCAAGGTACTCAAAGAATAAAGTTGGAGAAACTATTAAAGCCTATTGGATGGGGGTAACTCGAAGTAGGCTCTCGTGCTATGCCATGTGTAATCAGTTTGGAAAGTGTCTAACGGCAGCCTTCTCTAGTCCGGACCGGACTTGTCACCTGTACGATACATCACCTGACGATTACGACCAGGATTCACCGCCAGTAACAATGCCCTTTGTACTGCATTTTAAAAAGGTAAGTATGCTATATACCTTATCTTTAATGAACCCAAAAGATAGCTGCACTGAAATTATCAATTTGCACCATTGCAATTTTCAGTCAGACGAATGTGGTTCCGAAACCTGTAATTATAGAAATGCCTTATCGCATTTGATGTTCCAAAAGCCGCTAATAATATCCTATGGCCATAGCGCTAGATATATATAGGTAATAAAAAGCTTACTTTTAGTGGAACAGCTCATTTCGATGAGTAGTAGAAACTGTATACATTTAGATACAATTTAGATAGCTATTTCACAATGACTTTAATTATATATCATTATTTTTGAAGGTGGGCAATATGAACACGGTTGAAGCAATTGATGGTCCTTGTGAAAACGGAGCAATACAACGTAATGAAACGCATTGTGAATGTGTTCGGGGATTTGTCGGACAATTCTGTGATAAAGTCATGCAAGGTAGGTATTATCAATAAATTCTACTATAACACTCCTGTTCTGAAATCGTTATAAATGATGATCATTCTATAGCAACTCACCAGCCGCGGGGCCAGTGAAAGAACGAAAGGTGAGAGGGCGGGGTGGGTTCAGTAAAGTTGTCCCGCCATGTAACAGTTCAAGTCCGATGTACTATGGAAAATAGTGGGTATACGATGGTACCATCAAATACCATCAACTACATCATCAACTTCAAGCGGCTGACGCCGACATTGTCACTTACAGTTAATATGGTATTTCACGAGACCCTTGGTGATTCAGCGAATGAAGCACGTGCTTGCTAAACTTGCATGGGCCCAGGGTTTAATCCCTGCAAAATAGTCTTATGTGGCTATCCTAGCAACATTTTCACCATTCCACAATTCCAGGCAATTTACGTAACCTGAATTATGTTGCATAGTGATAGCTAATCTCTGATTGAACACCATTTGGTTTCGTATTATTTCCTATATCTTTCAGACTGTTCGGAAGGATTCGAGTCCGGATTTTACAACGGGATTGACGGCGTGTTTGTCATCCGGCCAACTATAGCTTATGCACCATTTCAAGTCCGATGTATTATGGAAAATGGTGGGTATACGGTGATACAATCAAATACCATCAACGACATCGCCAACTTCAACCGAACGTGGCAAGAATACGTCGAAGGATTTGGTACGCTCACTGGATCGCATTGGTTAGGTTTGGACAAAATGCATAATATAACGTTTGGTCGTTTACAAGCTGCACACTTCTACGCAAAAGCTATGTCCAGTCCAGAATATTATGTAAGAGTATACATTGGTTTTAGTGTTGAAGAGAACTATAAAATGGATTACAATTTCCACCTATTAGCAGACGGATACAACGATCTCGGCGATTCCTTGAATCCTTCAAGGGGACAACTGTTTACGACCTACGACGTGGACAATGATAAAAGTACAACTAACTGTGCGGTACGATACGGGGCAGGTTTTTGGTTCAACAACTGTGCATTTTGTAACCCTAATGGAGTAATTGATGGAATGACCGAGTCAGCTGATACCAAATATGCTTACTGGTCAACTCTCGGATCGGACATTATCACACAGTTCGAAATACGTCTACAAAAATACTAAATTGATATTGTGATTAAAAAACAGTCAAACTTTTATAAAGCAAGAAATCCTGGGTATGTGTAAAATTTGACGCTTACTGACTGGTGGTGATTTATTGATAAAGGTGAAATTTGTACAGATTTTTTTGTGAAAGTGATGTTTATACCAAAATTACTATCCGTATCCATTTACAGCTGGGTTACTGAGATACTGTACTGCACTGTACTTTAAACCAGTTATCCAAAACACATGTCGAGAGCATGAGGCGAGTGCACTTGTCATAACTGGTCCTAAACGATTAATCGGATACTCAACGTATCCATGCATGGAAAAATGTACACAATCTTTTCAGAATAAAGCCCGAAAACTCTGACCCTTTCCAATTCCTTAGACGTGACGTAAGGATGTCATATGTTTCTGAACTGGGTAGGGCCAAGAGTTGTCGGACTATAAAGTGAATAGTTTTTATGATATACCTGGTTATTTTGTTTCCTTGCCTAAGGCATATTATCTTAATACCAGTTTGTTTTATATTCCTCGAGACTTAAAAGAAAATGAATATTGTATTGATGTCAATCTTATAAAAACTCATAAAAAATCGAAAAGCTTATTATTCTTTTTAGCCAACATTTTGCTTCTCTATAGATTACTTTGAAAAATAAACTCCGTCTGAGCAAACAGCTCGAATCCATATCTTAATTGGAACCGTTTTGTTTCGATATTTTATCTTTGAATTACTGCTAACGATGGACACTTTCCAATTTTCTGTTTACTCTGTAAATATCGTTATTAACATCAAACAGAAAACAATTAACAGGTTGGGGTCATGTCAATACTTCTGTATTTTTACATGCACCGTCTTATCAAACCACACCTCCTTGTCAATAAATAGATGGATCGTTTTGAATTGCTACCGAACGAGGGGGAGGCCATGGTCCAAAAGCCCTCCCCCTAAATACACTACTGACGGCATGATCCGGTGGACCCAGTGGCAGCGCCCGAAACTGGGGGTACAAATAGTTGGCAGGCAGATTCTATAGGGGGACTGGGGACAACTATCTAGGCTGATTTCACAATGCGACAACTCTGTGGAGAGTCATGGACGTCGGCCTCTCATAGAACGTCTGAAAGGGTTCTTCAAAGAAAATTTGCAAAAAAAAAATGAATTGATTTGAAGCATTCAGACACATATCTAATGGCATAAACAAATCATATTTTTAAATTTCCGTTCCTAAAAAAAAAAAAAAAAATTGCCCCCTGAACTCATACATGGACCGATTGCCTATACTAGTACCAAACCCCTTTTTGTGACAGCTCTCCTATTCCTCTTAAATCTTCCTCTGAGTTCCCCTGTCTACAATTCCTCCGTCTCTTAGTCCTTTTTTAACCTTCCTCTGAGTCCCCTGTCTAAATTCGTCTGTCTCTTATTCCTTTTAACTTCCTCCGAGTTCCCCTGTCTACAATTCTGTCTCTTATTCCTTTTAACCCTTCCTCTGAGTCCCCCTTTACAATTCCACTGTCTCTTATTCCTTTTAAACTTTCCTCCGAGTTCCCCTGTCTACAATTCCACTATCTTTTATTCCTTTTAAACTTTCCTCCGAGTTCCCCTGTCTACAATTCCTCTGTCTCTTATTCCTTTTAAACTTTCCGCCGAGTTCCCCTGTCTACAATTCCTTTGTCTACAATTCCTCTGTCTCTTCCTGTTGCCATCTTCCTCTTCGTCCTCTGAGCCCCTCTATCTATAATCCATGCACTCTACATGGTTGCCGCCCGTCTTGCACTTGTCCATGTTTCATTTCCACCTTAAAAAAAGAAAAGAAAATTGAACTGATACAAAAAGAAAACATCATATATTAGGCTATGGACAAAAACCTGAAAATCATAGTTGTAGTCCGGGAGATACTTATATGCAAACACATAGGTGAAACGGAGAACTTTCGGGCCATAGGTTTTGTCATAGTTTTTATTTGGGTGCAGCAATTGGAGAGAAAGACAAAAAAAAAGTGAAAGTAGCCACGTTTACTTCCTGTCTAATTTTAGTCTTTGACAACCAGACTTCTATGGTTTTCGATCGCAGACAAAGTGGGACTGGATAACAAAGGGTAGTTTACTTTAAGCTACCTGTTTATAAATCGACTTAATTTTGTAGAAATTACTTGTTAGAATTAGGAAAAAGGATGTTTGATTAGAATGTTCAGCTGGGCGATAACAAGGTTTGTGTTTGGTTGAGTTTATATGACGTGATAATGAAGAAGTAATCGATGGTCTTCACTTGTGTTTGGCAATGTCTGTGACATCGTCTCCTCAAGCTCAATAAGTGGTAGAAAGAAACATCTGCCTATATATATCCAACCTCTGATGGATATTTTGACAGTTGTCAGCTGGGACTAAATGAGTTGATATTACGCTATTGAAAGTATATTAACTGGGGGTTAGGTGTAGGCTAGACCCTATCTTTTTCTTAAAATAATACCGTAGCCTATGCCAAATGTTGTGTGTGTATGTTGTGTAAGTGGGCCTCTGAAAGACAAGTTGCCTAAGTAAGTTTAGGCTATGTTATCAGCATGTTCACATTGTGAGGCTATGATAACTTGTTGAAATTGAATGCAATAGCCACCTTCTTGTATCATGGAAAGCAGCAATTCATTGGATTGTGTGCAAGGGAATACAGCCAATCATATCCGTCAGCTTAATGTCTATAAACTTTCAGTCAAGGACTCAGATTGGCTGTATTTGCTGGCATACAATCAAATTGCTGCATTTGCAAAAGAAATATGATAGCCTTCAAGGAAGGTGACTAATGCAGTCAAGGTAGCCTATTAGACGAAGTTTGTAATAGTTTGACACTGTGAAGATCAGATGCACAATAATAGATAAAAATTGCTGTAAATGTGCTACAAGTCATTAATTTAAATTTTTCTTACTAGACAATTCAGCTAATATAAAACTGGTTAGCTGAAAAAATCTGATTAGCCATTCGGTTGCAGCTGCTAGCCAGTCACTTTTTATAAAATATATTGGATCAAGGGCCTACTTACAAATAGCATACAGTCGCAAGCATCTTCTTTTTATGGCTGATCAATTTAAAGCTTAATTCTCATTGAATTTCAATCTTAATCTTTCAATCTTTCAGGATTATAGCTCTCAACATTTTAGTGTATCTATCGAATGCAGATTATGAAGAAACTCGACAACGAGATATTGATCTAAAAAGACTTTCACAAGAAAACCAGGTGATGTATACTTGTATGTCGCCCCTATAGGTCTACATTTCTTCTATACACAATAGAGGCTATAGTTTTTTACCGATCTTGATGAAATGTATGCATGTATATAATGATGATATCTCGGTCAAGTTGTAATTTTGTTATGATCAGATGAAGGGTTCCGGAGTTATTATCCTTAACTAAGTTAAAAACGTGTCAAATTTGGCTTGTAGACACATTAGAGTCTACAGCCTTTATCTGTTGTTGATGAAACTTGGTATGTATATATATTTATTGATGAGATCTCGGTCAAGTGTGAATTAGGTAATGATCTGATGAACAGTTTCGGAGTTACTGCTCTTGACTTCATAAAAATGCACTGTGAATGCAAAGATATATATTTCTATCTATTTTTAGGAGCTAAGTCAAGAACTGTCATATTATGATGTGAATAAAGATGGTCTATTAGATGAAGAAGAAGCAGAAATCAATAATGTTGAAATCCACCAAATATTTGATAAGTATCTTAAAAAACACATTTCAGAGCAGGTATGTTGTATTAGAGGGATTTAAGGAGGCTTTTCTTGACTTTTTATGTGTACTGTGGAGATTGATAGCATTTATTAGCACCATTTCTATTTTTCATTAAAATTTCTGTGATTCCTGCAATTCTTGTACAACTAAGCGTATTGTCTTATGACAGCACTGTTCCAAAGCCCTTCAGATTTTATTGGCACCTTTTGCAATAATGATGTCACAAATTGCTTATTTTAAGTGGAATTTCAGGGTCACAGACAGACCATTGGAATGGTGCGAATCAATGCTATCAGTGTGGTAGTTCATTAACAAAGTGAAAAAGTTGTTTTATAAGCAAGTCTTGAGTTTTTAGCTTTCATACAGTATGAATGAACAATTCTGATGCCATGGCCAGTGCTTCTGAGAAATAACCTGGTGTCAGCATTTAACTCCCATCACAAAATATCATACTTTATCAAAGTCTATGAATATGAATTTTAGATGCAAAGGGCCAACAATGTTAAAGACGATCAAAGCAATGATAGAACCCATTCAAACGAAGAACAACAACAAAGTAAAAGTTCAACATCAGACACCGGTAGCTTTGTTTCTCCAGCCTTAGTTTGGATAACCATACTACTAGGAGGGGCTATTTTTATAATTTATTTGTTGTACAACTATTTTATTATGAAAAAAACTAAAGATGGTAAGTATGGAATATAAATTTGCCAATTCTTTTCATTTGTCAGGATACTTATAACTTTCTATCCGCAGTTCCTTTTGCCAAACCTCCATTTTACAGTTGACAGCCAACAGACTTTCACACGCTGACAAAGATAAGAACTCGTGACAACCATTTTGTTCTATTAGGCCATGCAAATAATGTCAAATTCTAATGCTTTTACTGACTGCTTCTCTACAACTGGTCTTCTAGAAGGACTTTTATATGACAGGATAGCAACTTATTTGGCAAAACTTAATTTACCTTCTTAATGTTAAACATTTTCAGATAAACATAAGGAACAAAAGTTACCAAATTCTGCAAGGAGGGAAGAATGGTTGAACAGAATCTCTCAAAAAAATCAAGAACAGAGGTCAAATGTCAAGGGTGAGGGCTTGAATGATCAAAACCAAGCTACCAAAAGTGAACAAACTTGTCAAATCTCAAAAAGTATTGCCATAAAAGCAGATGGAGTTTGTGCAAGCTCTCAGATTAAAGAAAAGGAATCTGTAAAAAAGGAGGAATCAAGTTTGCTTAAAACAGATGTTACTGATGTTAAAAATGAGGAATCTCTAAATCAGTCTTCAGATCAAAATGTTGAAATTTCTGAATCAATTTCCGCAAAGCCTGACGAGTGGTTGAAAAGACGCCAAAATGTTGAAGAGGAAGAAACGACTGATTCCCTTGCCAAGAAACACCTGACTTTACAGCAGTTTCTTGAAGAGTCTTTGAATTGTAAGATTGTAAGTATAATGTCAAATGCGAAAAATAGAAATAATTTGAGCATTTAAAGGGATTGTAAAGAAGTTTTCTAAACTTTCTGTGCATGAGGTTGATTTTTTTGTCTTTGAATTACAGAAAACATAACTTTATGCCAAAAATACTTTAAGCCCATTAGCAAAACATTAATGATTAAAAAGAGTTCCCAATTATTTGGTGGGATAGTTTGATGAATAGCATAATCTTTCTATAAAATATTTTTTGAAATTTTGTAGGAAGTTAAAAAATCCAAAACCCACTATTCTCTGGGATCCTTGACAGTCAACACTGATGATTGGCCGAATAAACCGGATGATGTTCCAATTTCACTGTCCACCATTTTCAAACTCATTTTACCCAGACAGCTCAACATAATCAATTATGTTCTGAATTGTTTTGATGTATGTGAATCTAATACACCATATAACATACAGAATGAGATCACCAAAACAGCTTCTGATTGGTTAAAACTGAAGACTGCAGACACCATATTTGGCATTGTTTCTGTTGGTAAGTAACACAAATTTCTAATGGAATTTAGGGAATGTCTAGCTCCAGGAAATAAGGAAAAAAGGGAAGAAACAACCATACTTCAAAATGCCTGGTTGAGGGTTGGGATAATCTGGGAAATATCATCCACAATTTACAAAATTGGCATTATGTAATTCAATTTTCAGGTGGCAAAATAGGAAGTACAGAAGATGATTTGTGGTCGGAATATAGTTCTTCTGATAATGTTGTAAGTCTTTCACCAAATAAAACACGGCCCGGCTGTTCAAAGCAGCTTGATAGTGTCTTTATGGAAAGTTTTTCTTCCTATGGTCAAATAAAAAGTTGAAAATTACCCGTATATACTTGTCCTATTCCAAACAAGAATGACTGCTCTTATTGATACTTTGAACTGTCCCCGATGTGCATGAATATATCTTTGTTCAACTATACTTTGACACCATCAAAAATAACTACAAAATTTATTGCATTTTAGAATGAAAGTATAGATTT
Source organism: Lottia gigantea (assembly GCF_000327385.1). Taxonomy (NCBI): domain Eukaryota; kingdom Metazoa; phylum Mollusca; class Gastropoda; family Lottiidae; genus Lottia; species Lottia gigantea. The sequence goes on from NW_008706931.1 coordinate 768,153, forward strand.
TTTACGGCGAGTTGGTGGGTGGAGTAAGGATGGTGTCTTGGTTTCGTCAACCATGTTGACACATCTTTTAAACTACAGTATCCATGGTGACAAGTCTTCCTTATTTCTATCAACATTGTTACATGCTGCTGGGAAACAATTACATAAAGTTAAACGGTAAGTGTAGATCTGTGCACATCATTGTTAAATCCATGCACTTTTATCAAAAATAGATGTGACCATGGTTCACTTTGTCCAAATTGTTTTGTATGAGGAAGTGAGTTTCAACCGATCAAAACTGCCTTTATTATACTAAAGAGAATGCCCATACTTGTCTATTATTCACAGGTTTTGTTTATATGTTTATATTACAAAACAAAAGATAAAATAGGCTACATGCAAGCATATTGATTGGTTGGGTTGAAAATCATGTGACATTCATTGGAGCCTAAAGTCATTGTGTACAATGTCTTACACAACTACTTCAAAGAATGAATCAAGAACTTGTCCAATGGCATAGTCATTGACTTGCAACATCAATGTGGATTTTGAGTTTATTGATTAGATATTTTTTTATTTTAGAATTGATGAGATGGTTTTACAGGAAATGAATACACTAAAAGGATTAGAAATATTACTATCTAATGTAGGTATATTTGCTTAGTTTAGTGGACTATTTGATCAACAGCAATAGACCTGCTCTTCAATTATACATAAATACAAAGAAGTTCAACACATTTTTAGGAAATGATATGATATTGAAATGGTTTTACATCATACTTTTCTGCATCTGCTTGGACTAAAGAGGACACAAAATGCCATGCACTGTTCAATGTTGGAGATTTTGCTAGAAAAGGAGAAAATTCTGTTCTTGTATGATTTCCAAATGTCAAGGCATGTACAGCCTGTGGTAACAGGGCCTTTGTTTAGTGCCACTGACAGGGGAAACCTGGTTCAAGAATCAGAAGGTATAATCTTAACCTATGCTGGGATGAAACCCTGGACTCTTAGATATCCACTGAGATATCACTGAGACTTGGCCACATCTTGAGGAGTCTGTGATTTTTCTCTGTAGGTAAATATTAGCCATGTTTTGTCAGTAATATTACAAACAGAAGTGGATTCAGCTCAAAATGATTTGGTGAGTTTTCTTTTAATAATAAAGGGAGGGTTTGTTAACTATTTATGTGCATCAGAGACACTGAAAGCATCCATTTGCATCATTCCAATTTTCAACCAGACATCTGTAGTTCCTGCAATTATTAAAACTAATTGTCTTTTAAAGGAACAAGTAGGCCATTTATTTTACCAATGATACTTTAGTCCCAGAAACTGGAATTTTCTAGCGAAGCTAATCAGTAATAATGTTCACAGCTCACCGTCGAAATTTAAGCCTTCAAATCCATGTGTGTCTAGAATTATCAGCGTTTGAATGTTAAAATACCGACTCATCAATTTAAGATACTCTGTGATATATAGAAAAGACATAATTATATAAAAATAGTGAGTAAAATTTCTAGTTTGAAGTATTTTTATAGGAATTGTGTGATTTTTCGTACATTTCTAGTACTTCTGAAGACTATTTATGTATATTCAAGACTAAACTCAACCCCCCAAAATAGCACATCTCTCCCTTTAAGGCCCTTATCACAACAGCTACTAAACCGGTCTAAAATGGATATGTACAAGCAAACACTATTCAACTGAAGGCTGTACTAGATCATTACATTTTTGTCTGCAGGGAATATTTTTTGAGAGAGAGTCAATACTTGGTCCACTACTATCAGTAACTACTGTACCCAGCCCTAAAAAAACTGGTACTATGATGGCACTAACTGGCAGTTCTGTTATACCATTCTTAGAATTACAACGCAAATCCTCTCAAATACAAGATTCCGATCTCAAGATTTTAGAGGTTTGAGCTTATTTATTAAATTAATTTGATCAACATTTGATGTCTGGCCCTACCCCTACCCTTACATCTGTATATCATGTCTGAGGAACTGGTTGGGCTAGATTTCTCAGGCTTAATATGATAAACTTACAACAACAGCATTTTGCAGTATATGTTCATGTATATCAAAACTTTTACAATCCCCATGTCTAGGGATAAGCCATAAATTTGTCTGTATATGGTCTTTACTAACCACTAATAGTGTTCAATTTCAGTAATCTGTATGATTTCTCAGATTGAAATTTGAACATCTGGTTCATTTGCAATGAAATGAAAATAAATAGAGTTTTACGTCTATGTTGAAAATTTTGTCCAGGATTGTGGCATAAGCTTGGCTACACTTTTTTCGATTTCCAGCTGTCGAGGGATCTTTAACATGTACAGCCTGTAGCTCAAGGACCTCGGTTTATTGTCCCATCCGGATGATTAAATGCTTTTCCATGACAACCTCACCGACATGCATTACTGACATCGGAAATCTTTTTTTTTACAGAAGTCAATTCAAGATGGCTACCACCAATGTCAACAGTGTTTATATACAGCATTAAAGAAAGTTATAAGTAATAAAAGTTATCGAGAGGTTGGATTATCATGGTTAACTGCTGTGATAGGTTTAAATGATTTGAGAACTGCCTCCTTGCTTATCACTGATGCTCAAACACAATCTTGTTGTTCTGATGGTATGTTATCCACACAGAATGTTGGTACTGTGGTTCACTTCACTCTCATTTTTCAGGGATCTTTACAATGTACAGTTTTTAGTTCACAGGCCCTCAGTTTATGACCAACCCAACTGAGTAGACGCATTTTCCATGTCACTCCTCTGATTGGTTGTATTTTTTTGCATTGTTTAAGTCACACCACCTTATTACTAAAATTTGGCACTTTGCGTACTAGACCTACTTATTGATAAACCCAATCGCAGAGTGGTTATGTGTGTTCCAAATGTAATCTATTCTCAACATGTTTCAGGATTTATGTTGAACTTTTGTGGAATAATGTTGAAGTTTTTTACACCCATATATGGCAATGTGGACAAGATGAAAAAGATTGAATTGAATTATACAATATCACCAGCTTGTAGATTAAATTATGATTTTGAGACTTGTTTAGCCTCTGGACAAATTGGTAGGTTGGTTGTTGCATGAAATTGATTGTAAATAAGTTTCTAAACTTATTATGTGTATATGGTACACTGATATCATTTATTTGTACCATTCCAATTTTCAATCAGACATCTGTGGTTCTGTCAATTCCTACTTAATCTACTATAAAATACTCTGAACATAAGCAGCATTCATTTTTTTAACATTGATAAGGCTTTGTCATGTAGTGTATGGTCTTCAATGTTAGCACCTTCCAAGATCAGTGATATTGACTGAGGAACCTTTGGTTAAAAATAAATTCTTATATGCGAAATAGCATTTTTTAAATCTTCTGATTTTGAATTTTTTAGTGTATGAAAAAGAGAAGAAATTTGGTGCCTTACCTGCAGATTTACAAACACAACATAATTTTATAACAGAGTGTTATCACTTAACACAAAGAACACTAAGTGTTGGTTTAATACCATCATTGATACATTATAATCATATGCATAGGTAAGTATTATCATTGATTGATAGATTATATTCTTAGCATAGGTAAGTGTTATCATAAATTGATAGATTGTAATCATATGCATAGACATGTGTTTTCATTAATTATCATTCATTGATATATTATAATCATTAAGTGTTATCATCCATTGATATATTATAAGCATGTACATAGTGAAGTGTTATCATTTTTTTTTTTTAATTTGAATTTGATTTTACTTATAGAGAATTCACAGCTAAATTACAAGCTCTGAAAGGAACATCAGATGAAAAACAGATTAAAGACATGCATATGGTAGGGAAATTTATTATTATTCTAACATCTTTCATGTATTTATGTTTTATGAATTTACTTATCCCTTCTATTTAGTAAATTAACTTCCGTTTCCAACATTAGCTGTCCTGATGTGGTTTTCATATCAGAAACACTTGTCGCAATTAAGAGATGAACTTCAGTTAATTTCATACTTCCACATTTTTTGTTTTCAGTTATTAACATTAATGTGGGATACCAGCCTAGCTGATCCAGAGTTGATTAAAAATGTAACAATGTTTTATTTAACTCAAGCACAACTTTTACTGGATATACTACAACAGGTATATTTCTGTTATTAAAGAGATTGTCAAGAAGTTTTCTAAACTTTTTATGTTTATACTGATTTGCACTGTAACAATATTCAATTATATGACCGTATTTCTTGCAATTCCACTAAAACTAATTATTTTATGACATCACTTTCACAAAGGCAGTTCTTACATGTTGGCTATATTCACTTCATTTCATTTCCTATATTGTACCTGTTTTTCTATGGTGCAAAAGAAATGAAATGCAGTTTTACATCATATTTTTCAGCATCAAATTAGGCTAATGAAAACGTGCAACATTTTGCAATAGGAGAGATTTTTTATATTACCAACTGTCAAAGGATTTTGAATGTGTACACCATGTACCACCTGGGGTTACATTAAAACTTAAGATAGATAAAAGCAAACTTGATTTGAATTGGTATTTTTCAGAATGATAGTAAAGATATAAGATTGACATTTCAACAAGTACCAGAATATTGTATAAAAGATATGGCTGAATGGTTTCAATTTGTGGCTGGACATGTTATATATATACATAAAGGAATACTGTGGGGTTTATCAGTAAGTTATAAAATCTGCTGATATTTGATGGTATGAGCTTTCTCATATTTTATATATAGAATAACTTTGTTATTTTTCTGTTGTTGTTTTTTTTCCCTTTTCCTTGTAGTTGATAGATAATAAACTTTGTTATTATTCTGTTTTAGATGCAATAACTTTGTTGTATTACTGTAGTGTTGTTTATAATTTTGAAGTTATATTGCAGTTGTCACCGTTTGTTGATTGCTGTGTGATGCTGTTAGAAAGACCTGATTTAATGCCTGGACCAATCGTGGCCAGTAAAATAGTATCTAGTTTGTTACAGTTTGTTCAAACTACACCAAATCAGAATAGGTATGACAATTTGATGAAATACATCAAAGCCATGCAGTATGCAATTAGGGTCAATGAGGAAAATATTGCCAATACAATTAATATATTTAATGGAAGCAGATAATCCAGGAAAGATTTATGCCAAGAGGTCTGACGATGGAACAGCTGATAGTCCTGATCCTTGTGAACCTTGGTTGTTATCCCATTTCTTTGTGTTTCAGAGGATCTGATGGCTGGGGTAGTAGCACCATGTCAGATTTAGCTTTGATGGTACATACCAGTCCTACAGTTCAATATAAACTTGGTCCAGCCTTGATACATACCTATATCAGTGTAGATGTTGTGGAGGGTTTAGATGTAGATAAAGATGAATTTGATAAGTATACTTCTAGGTGAGGAACTGTTTGTTGCCAAAATAATACAGTAGCCATTCTAAGACAGGAGTTCTAGGGAATACACTCCTTCAAATTTTTAAATTGGTTGGGTGAGGGCAAGAAAAAAAGTTGTCTCATTATGATAAGTTTGGTATTTGGGTGGGCTATAGGAAATCCATTGGTTTGAGGACCTAGAGCTGCTTAGTCAGCCCCAATATACAATATATTTTCAACATCAATTTATCTAGGGCAAGAATTAGTCAGTTGATTCAACATTTATGGAAAAGAGCTGATTGTAAAGAACATATTTTAGAATTACACAAAACAGCAGAATTCCAGGTAAATTGTCTATAGCCAGGAAATGATATTTACACACAACTGGGTCTAATTTAATATCATTATCACAAACAGTCTCATTTATTTTGAGGTAGGATAAGTAGTAATTAGAACTATATAAACTACTATTTATTCTATCTCAAAGTAACTAAACTGCTTGTGTTTATGTTTTCAATCAGGACTGAATGTTCATAAATATCATCTACTATCTTTGCCATGGTAGACTAGATTATGTGTTATAAAGTTGCTGATAACATAATTATGATTATTGTTACTCGTTTTTTTTGTTTTATTTTTGTAAAACTGCAGTTATGGGAGTGGCCATGTCGGTATAACCTTGTTGTATTTTGAGTGACACATGTGTAGTAATGAAATCAGGCATTACATGATTGATATGAATTTTGATTGACATTTTAGTTTCACCCACTACACATGCATAAGTCTTAATTAAGGCACATATTTTATGACTTCTAGAATAATTCAGTTATTTTTTATCTGTAGAACTTTCTTGGTGCCATATTAGATACTCTGCTGTATATGTTACATGACTCACTGTCCCGAATGGCTAATGTTAAACGTCTTGAAATGGCTAAAGATAATGGTAAGTTACTTGAATTGTTGAATAAGCAAATTCTGTAACATCAAGAAACTGTTGAAGAATTCAATATGTTATAAAATAACAGTATCAAAAAAGTGTAAAAAACCAAGCAATTAAGCTCTTTAGAAAAGATTAAAAAAAACATTATGAGTTTTTTTATAAGATCCATGTAAGATGGCTTGTCTAGCACCATTTTGAAGTCAAAGTAAAGTCACGTTTACTGTATAATTGCGAGTATAATGCACATCCCTTTCTGCCTTTGAGTAAATCTGTAGAAATCTCTGTTATTTGTATATTATTTTGTAGAAGCTGAATGGAACGAGTTATCATCTAAAGAACAAGAAGATAAAACAATGTTTTTATTAAATGAAGAAAAGGCAGGTAGTGGATTTATGGCTTTAGTAAGTATCTTTGGATCTTTATTATGTTTACGCTACTGTAAAATTAAAAAAAAATGAAATGAATGGAGTTGCTCTTTTTCGATTTCCAACTGTCATGGGAACTTTAACATGCAGTCTGTAGATCACAGGGCCTCGGTTTATTGTCCCATCCGAACAACTAGACGCTTTTTCCATGTTAGCCGATCTTACCTGTATCACTGACAGGGTGAAAACGGGTTGAAAAATCCAAAGGTATTATCTCGACCTATTCCGGGATTGAACCCTGGACCTTTAGGTTAGCGAGGAAGCATCTGAGCCACCACGGCTCCCGCTGTTAAATATAGCATTCAACTGATCTCTTATGAAAGTGATGCCACATCACCAGTTTTCAGTTTTGTGAACAGATAATGAGAGTTTCCTGTTGAAAGGTGACTTCATAATCTGTAATATGTTTTTCTGGAATATAGAATCAACTAAAGGGAAAGAAGGCACCCTATTTTAAGTCACTTTAATAGTTCTTTACTCTTTAACAAGAGCTGACAATGTTTCAGATATCAATCTTATATTTTCTTTCTCTAAAGCATGAGTTAAGGTATTAACAATGTATTATACTAATAATATTAAATGTATGACATGTAATCAATATCCACTTTCATTCAAGGCAAATCAGACATTAGATTTTATTTTGTTGTTAACTGAAGAAGATGTGGTATCAAGCTGTTTTAATATCAAACCTTTATCCAACAGATCAGCATCTGCTGTAAGTCTATTTCTTTTCTCTTCATTTTATACATTGTACCTTCAAGTTGGTTGTCCCCATGGGCTGAATGGTAAAACAGGACCTTGTCATTTTAGTGTATTGGACTTTGGTGATATTACCACTCAATATTATGGTGTGTGTGTAATGCCAACTTGTTGATTTTTTCATCAGGATGGGGGGCATATTATTTAAGTTGACACAGATTCTTCATAATACACTGGGGGGTAACAAGAGGTGCACATAATATTCATAATTATACAGTATATGACTGAAGAACTATTTCTATATGAGATGTAATGAGACCTGAGTGTGCAATCACTGGCACAGACATCAGAATATTTCTTACCATTCCTTCTTTTTTACATGTTTTTTATTTCAGATTTGTGGATTTTTGCTATCACTGTGTGGACATAAAGCTAAAGATTATAAAGTCAAGAATATGGCCAAGTATGTATTTGATTTAGAAAGATGTGACAAATCTTTGTGAGCTTGAGGAAGCCACAAGGCTTCAATTAAGCAGGCATTGATACATTCAAAAGAAGTGCAAATGAAAAAGAGATTAGTTGGCTACCCCAACTAAAAGTTTAAACTGAACCAAAATAGAACAACTCAATGTTTCTATGAGGACCAGCTGTAGCACAATCAGCTAGAGCATAGGAATCTTGATTATTGATTTTATAAATGTATTTTACAGGTATAATTTCAACCCAAAGATATTGCTGACCAATATAGTAAAAATAATTCTACATATTTGTAAGAATGACGGTGAGGAGTTTGTAAAAGCACTGGTGGAGGACAGTGATTTTGAAGTTGAAACTTTTGACAAGGCATTTGATATTATATACAGTAAAGGATTAACACATGATGAATTTATCAATCAGTTTGCTGAATTAATTGTTCAGGTACGTCCATATAAATTCCTGAGAAGAAAACCCCAAAGAGGCTGTGATATTGCACTACGTTTGATTGGGCTATCCCACAAATTTTCATTACAATTTTTACATATTTTGATTGGTTAGAAATAACGTCATTAGAACACAGCTGTTGTAGATAAGATGTAAGATTGCAACTGAGCCTGAAATTATCAGAAACAAATTTGTATTGGTTTCACACAGTTTATTGATTTGACACTGCATCAGGTGGTCAACCTGCATCAACAAATATGGTCTAAAATCATTGAGTCATGGCAGAACTCTGTAACTTTAACAGAACACATAGAAAAGTTGTAAGAGTGTATTTCCTTTGAATGTAAAATAAAAGTAGAATTCAGCAAGAAGAGGGTCAAAAGCGAATCCAAGTACATTATTAATTATTTTATAGATGAAAGAACTGAAATCCAAAAGAGATTTTCATTCTAACAAGAAAACAAGAGAATTAGATTGGATGAAAGAAGGTGTAGAAGTAGAAATCAATTCTGAAGAAATCCTGAAATCATACTCTGAAAAAATGTCACCATTACGATTTGGAACTGCCAACGTATTTGTAAGTTTTGAAAATTTAATTTATATTTTTGTGTTTTAAAGTGCTTTTAAAGAGGTTTCCCTATCTTTATCATGTGTATTGTGTACATTAATTACATTGATTTGCACCATTCCAATTTTTTCGGTTATGTGTTTTTTGCAATTCCAATACAATACTATGACAAAGTAATTATAGATATCATGACTAGGTTTTAAAATAGTGATGTCACGACCACTATCTCTATGTTTGATTTTATTGATTTTTATGTAGGAATCTCACAGTTATCAAAGTCATGTTCAGTCTTTAGATCCAAGGTATTGTAAATTTTCTATTTTACTCCCATGGAGCCACCAGTTCGGAAAGTAGACTCATGCTTTACTAATTGTCCCACTATATCTAACATCATTGGCACAATCAAATGCAGAACAGACAGATGTGAAACTTTTTTTCATCATATAATATGTTATTTTATGTTGTTTTAGGTCACCTAAAGTGAAATATTTAATGAAAGAAATTAAACAATTACGAGAAAGTTTACCGATACATCCTAATGCTGCTATTTATGTTCGACAGGTTAGTCATTTTTCATTCTTATTGAATGGCCGTTAATAAAAAATCATTATATGAAAAAGTGAAAAATAAAATAATTTTATGTGTTAATTATATGCAGACAACAGAAAAAATACCAGGGGCCTTATTAACTTATTAATTTCATTTCAATGATCAGTTTGTACAGCTAATATTTAAATGACCAAGTCTGTGTGAAATAGTTGCAACCACATTTCATTTGAAATTTCTTATGAGCAGCATGACTGAGGATACTTACTGTATATTTGTGAGTATACTGCACATGTTTTTACCCTCTAAAGAGTTAGTCCACTATCTGCCAGGCCAGTACATCTAGAAGAAGTTGAACCCTTCTCAATGATTGATCTACAATCTGTTTGTATTTAAGGATGAAGATAGAATGGATATAATGAGAGCAATGATTACAGGTCCAGTAGATACACCATATAGTCTGGGCTGTTTTATATTTGATATATATTTCCCATCCTCATATCCCTATAATCCTCCCTTGGTAAAACTCATAACTACTGGTAATGGAACGGTCAGGTGAGGGTCCAATCTAATTATGTTTCTCTTTTTATATATTAGTTGTCTCAATTGTAATCTAACAAGATTTTCACTGATTCTGTGTATCAGTTCTGTTGTAATGACATTATTTTAAACTAATCAAAGTATGTCATATAGAACCTGTGTCTTATAAACAACAAAATTTGCACTACCTCGGGTTTTGTTATCCCACAATTTATCAGGTTCCGACATGGAAAACAAGTCAATCAGATGGGACAATAAACCAAACCCCTGTGTGCCACAGAGAGTGCACTTTTTAAATTATCCAGTAGTAAGATTGCAAACTTTCCTTATTGTGTACTGCATGATGTTGCCTATCTGGAACTGGAAGCCAAAAAGGTGATGGTAAAACTTATTTCACCAAGAAATGACAATGAAAAACCAGTTGGAACCTTGTTCAGTTTTCATATCAGATTATAAAAGTAGGTGTAGAAGTGTAACAAGAAGGTAAATCATGATAAAATAGATTGTACCCCTCAGAACTTATCAATCTAGCACCTCATACCACATCTGACTTTATCCTATTATTTTTCAGATTTAATCCCAATCTATATTCGGATGGTAAAGTCTGTTTAAGTTTATTGGGGACATGGCATGCTGGGGATGCTAGTGAGAAATGGAATGCTGGTAAATCTACGCTACATCAGGTAATCATTTTGGGTTATTATCAACTAAGATAATTATATCTTTATCGTAACCTCACTCCTGCTCCTAATTTATTCCTATGCCTAAAGTCCACTTTTGGAAAGTTAAAGCTCATTTCAAGTTGAGTAATCCTGATGAGTGTTGTTTTTCTGAGACATGTTTTAGCAGCATTAGCTCTAGTCAATAACATTTCAAACCTGTGTGCTTGTTGTTTTTACAACACAACAGGACAAGTGATATTTCTCTGTTGTCGCAGTACACTGTTATGTTATACCGGTACTGTAGCCAGTATATTATATAGGCTATTCAGTTTTTATGTATAAAGGCCTTAATCCTTTTTGACTGTAGGTTTTGGTGTCCATACAGAGTATGATTCTAACATCAGATCCTATGTTTAATGAACCAGGGTATGATGGTATGAGAGAAACTGAAGATGGCAAAGTAAGCATGATTTTAAACTCTGTCTTATATTTGTCTTCAATTGGCTTGAAGCTCACTCTGAAGTCTATGATTTGTCATATTTCTTTCATTTGTGGTGGGTAGGGGAAAACAGATTTGTCAACAGAGCTTACAGGCATTTCATTTCTTATGTAAATTAGAACACATTTGAGAGTTGGGGAGTGGGAAAGGGGGAAGGGAGAGTGGGTAGGAGGAGGAGGGAAGGGGTGAAGCAAGGCCAGTCTCGGTTTTGGGTGAATAACTTCAGGGAGTAAGAATTAACATTGTCTTCAAAGAGTACAAGTTGATTGAGGAAGTTTGAAACTATTGTCATATTGTAGTCTGGATTAGTCCCTTCTTAACAAGAGTTACTTCCGTTAGAGTTGCATGTCCTTGGCAATATATAAGGTGTATTTATTTACAAGTAATTGTTTTTCCATACAAATTCCATGAAATCAAAATAATCTATTTGAAATTGTTGTTGGTTTGCCATTATTGTTTCACAATCTGTTAGCACATGATATGCAATATGTTATTGACGTTCTGTCAAAAACCAAATAAATTTAATATTTTCTTTAACTTTTGCTATTTTAGTTGGTATATATGCACGTATTATGGATTTTCTTCGTTAATTTATACACAATTGTTAATGTTTCTCTGTATATTTATGCAAATATTTGAATTGGAATATATTTCAGAGCGAAAGTTTGAAATACAATTGGAAAATACAATTACAAACATTACGCAATGCTATTTTAGCAAATATGAAAAATCCACCTCCAGGTTAGAAATACCGTATATTTGTATGTATAATGCGCAGTTTTATTTCTGTTACTTGATTAAATGTATGCCTACAGGAAATTTGATTTGGAAGTTTGTCCTCACACTTTCTGGGAAAGAACATCAATATAACTGATTAGCTTAGTCTCAGAAACAGGAATTTTATAGCTAAGGTACGATTGATCAAATGGATGATGAGTTTATCCCCTTTAAAGATCCATTGACAGTAATAAGTTGGAAATAAACAAAAAGAGTAAGTATCTATCTTATCGCAACATGCATCAGATGCGCAACCCTATCAGTTGTAGGACGTAAATTTCATTTGATTTTTTCTAGGTTTTAAACAGGTGATATTACACCATTATAAATTACAGAAAAACAGTGTTATCAAGCAGTGCTTAAACTGGATAAACAATTGTAATGAAGAGGATGTTATCAAACGAATGAGGGATGTAGCTAATGATATTCATCATCATTTAAAGTTCATTGATAACTTAGATGATTGTGATATGGACGATGATGATCAAGATGACGATAATTAAATGCAATGATGGCGATGATTGTTATAATTGATGAATTAATAATATATATGATATATCAGATTTACATGTACATTATATGTAATATTATATATTTTATTTTGAATATTACGTTCACACAATAACTTTATGTCTTGTTATTGTTTGAAAGTAGAGCATTGACGTTGGTTAACAATACAATAAAATTGGTTTACATAATCATTTCATATTTTGGACAAAATATTATGTTTTACAAGAATTACATTCGATATGAAATGAATTCATTTTTACTATTACAAAATGCATATTTCCACTGACAATTTGTAATATTCAGCCTTTTGAAGTCGGCACTGTCATTGAATATAATTTTATAATATTTTCAAAGATATCCAAGAGACCAAAAAAAACAAACCCCACAATCCGTCTCTGAACAATAGAATTCTATATCTGCACGTCTGGAAATAATGTGTCAATGAACTTTATTGAAGTATTTATCTTGCTCTGTTGAAATGTCAATATTTATTAGATACTTATCTGACATAAGTCGACTACTGTGCCGTAATCTCAAAGCTTAGAAAGTAATTATGTCCAAAATGACTATTGAACCCAGTTATATTTAATTATATAATGATGATAACAATTCATTTGAAGTATAGCCCACAAAAGATCAAATGAAATCCTATCGGTAGTTTTGAAGTTAATTTTGAAAGACAACTGGCCACAATTGTTGGAAGAGCTGTCTAGAAAATAAATTGTCAATGGAAAGGGGCTTACAGCAAGTTTTCTATATATGTGAAATCTTGGTAAACTATTGTACTTAAAGATGGGTTCCCTTATTTTCATTTATGAAAATGAGAATGCTAATACTTATATGAATAGAAAGTAGAGGTAGACTTGGAAAAATACCATTTTGTCCAAAATGAATTCATAATTAGATCAGTCTTTTTTTTGTTAATCCAGACTGTATTTACATTGATTTTATTTCTACACTGAAGGTCTGCATGTTATTGGACCGTCCATGTATTAAAACAAACCATCGTGGTTGATAAGTCTAACGACAGATCCTCACTCTGTCAATAACATTTGACTGTTTTCATTCGTAACTCGTGTTATGTATAATAAACAAAATATCTGGAGCATTATAAAAAGAATATAGGACTCCAGCACGGCATGGTGTGGGAACTAGCCCACGACACAATGCAGGCTTAACGGTATATATAATAGTAACTAGTGCGTAAGAAACCGATTGGAAAGTATTATATATTCTACTTAGTGTAGGCCTGATATTATTTATAGTTGCATTCTGTAAACAGCTATGAAACCTGTGAATAACGAACTTGGAAATGTGCCATCGAAAACATCACAATTTCTGACCAAATGGCGTGAAGCAGCTTACAGAGATCGTCTGCTGCATACAATATGGCTGTTTCTATCATTCATTTCAATGGTAAGACGCATTTATTTTTAACTATTACGTCATTTAAAGTACATATTCTATATTTTATTTATATCATGTGTATTATAATATAATAGTTCACCAATTTCAGGTGTAGATCTCGGTTTCGAATATATATAAATAGTACTAGAAATGCACGAAATTCGCATAATTCCTATATATCCAACTAAAAATTTACCTTCTATAGTTGAAACTGTTTAATAATAACTGGTTACAATATTCATACGTATTTTGCAGGTGTCATATAGCCATTACGTACAATTATGCACTCAGCTTTCAGTGCACATTCACAATAGCATTTAAAAGTCAGCATAGCTAAATGAGTCACGATGACTCAAAATTTCAAAACCATTTTCTATGCAGGGCAGATGCGTATTTGGGAGGGCATGGCACTAAAAAAGAGGGAAGGGGGGTATGGTTCCCAGAATCGCGTCAGATTATTCTCTGCCCGCTTTGTTTTAATGTAGGAAGGCAATTTGCATTTACAAATTTTCGTGTTTTAAGAAAAAAAATCATGATGTCAAGGTATCAGACAGAATTCGTAATATCCATGAAACAGAAATATGAGAAGATAAACTTTGTTTACATGTAATTGAGAATTTGTTTTGTTTTTCAGGGTTTCATCGCTGGACAAAGAGGACCTTCCTTTCTAGATCTTCAGTTAATAACAGAGACAGACACCGAACAAGCATCGTTCTTCTTTACTGCGGCAGCTATAGGTGGTCTTCTTGGAGCGTTAGTTGTCGGCGCCTTGTATGATAAATTTAATAAAATACGTCTGATATTTTTGACTAACATTGGTATGGGTCTGTGTGTCGGTGTTATTCCACAGTGTAAACAATACTACCTCATGTTGACGTCTTGGTTTTTTACTGGTTTTTGTATGAGAGGACTTGAAGCAGGTATATTAGTTTTTTCGTTTAAATCATAACGAACAGATATTGTCTTGCAGACGATAAAACAAGTCGGCGACAAAGATAGGCTATCAAGGCCAAACCCTTAACTTAGAAACACCACTGAATCAGTTTAAGTATATAAGAATAATTAGTGAGGGGGGCTGAGTAATGGCCACAGAATTATGTGTACAGGTAGACAATAAATATTGAAGGCCGGGATTTTTGTAGATTAAACGGCGCTTATATGAATTATTAGGTAGGAGCTAAGTAGGGCATTATTTCCTTAAACGGATTTTTTAAGGTTTTCTAAATTCTTTGCGTATCAATTAGCACTATTCCGATTTTCAGTCAGACGCCAGTGGTTCTTGCGATTATTGACTTTCATCAAAAACTTGGTTTTAGCTGAATTACAGCCGCCTGATTGACAATCGGAATGGTCCAAATTGAATCTATCAGTATCCCCAATACACATAAACAATTTTGAAAACCTCTTTATCATTGAAAGTGTTGTTGGTCCGGCACCCACCTCATTTCTGCCACGCCACCCCACCCCAACCCATCCCGGCCTACTAGTAGAAACAACGGTGCATAGACTATAAATTTTGAAAGATTCCCAAATACTTAAAGGACATGTTTGACCGATAGATACATGAAATAGGGAGTGAAAACAAAAACCATGTTTTAAGTCGTGTCTCCTAGTGACAAACACTATAATCAATTTTCATGAACATTGTGAAGAATTGGTTTCATGCCAAAATCAGTTTCGTCTTAACATTTTGTTTCTAGAAAATTACATAAAAATGTAGTCAAGTAAATCGGTGCATTACTTCCACTTGAATAGCGCATTATATTGGTCGAAAATACATGAATTGTAATCTGTTCAGTCAAGCGTATCCCTTTTCTTTTGAGTATTTGAGCAACCGTATATTAGTCTCTGTTATGACATCATCATCATAAATATTGCTAAAAATATATAAGGGCTTTAGGAATGCTTAGTTTAAGCAGAATTGATGGAACCGACTGCAACTTGGAGTGGCGCAAATTGATGATATCAGATCTCCGACAAACATAACAAACAACCCCTTTAACTTTCCATTACTTAAAATTTATATTTATTTTATTCTTTGCAGGTGGAACGGCCGATGTCGTTAGAGTATGGAAATCAGAAAGTCGGCCGTATATGTTTATTGTTCATCTTGGTTTTTCCATTGGAGCCCTCATATCACCATTGATTACTGAGCCATTCCTTGTTCCCAAAGATTCACTCGTGCCTATCGTACGTCCGACGAAACACCCTTACTATCTCTGTCAACTTCAATTTGAAACGCATAATAACAGCAAGTACGAACTAACGTATAACAAATCCACATTCGATCCGAGTTTATGTGTCGGATTCAATCAAACAGATGCTAACACCGAAGTATGGGACATTAAGCTTCAGTATGCGTTCGTGATTTCATCAGTTCTGGCAGTCGTTACGTCCATTCCGTTCTTGGTGAAAAGTTGCAAAAAAATCAAATCAAAAGAAGAACACAATTTAGTGCCTGACGAAGTGTGGCCAGTACCACCAGTTCATTATGTTTTTTCTATTCTGTTAGTAATGTTCATGTATATTTGTAACACTGGCATCGAAGACGCGTTTTCCGCCTTTCTCATGACCTTCGTAGTGGAGCAATTGGATTGGACTAAAAGCCAAGGCGCGTTAGTTTCCTCCACGTTTTGGGGAGCCTTGATTACCATGCGTGTTTTAGTGATTTTTGTGGCAGATCTACTAAGTCCCGCCAAATTAATTCTGATTGCCATGAGCTTCTTGGTGACGTCACTTGTAGGGCTGTTGGTTTGCGCGCAATACTTTGTTCATACCGGCATATGGGTGTTCGTTTGTGTAGCAGGCGGTGCCATTTCAATTTTATTTCCCACTGGAATATCACTGACTGACCAGGAGCTGGTGCCAGTCAACGGAAAAGTTTCGTCTTTTATTTTAGTTGCTGGAGCTATAGGTTTATTGTGTAATCCTGTTGTCCTGGGTTTCCTTATACAAGAGTTCTCTGCCCTTTACTTCTGCTATCTGCTTTTAGCAGAAGCCCTGTTTTCCATCGTATTGATTTTAATGATTTTGTTGTACGGTCGAACAATTGTTAGCAAATTACGTAGACGAACAGTTTATGAATACAGCGTCTCTCCACGTTCTAGCATCAATGAGAAAATGATGGACACCACCGAACCGGAAGGGGTTCCTGAGGGTTACGAGACTTCGAGCGTCAGGGAGAAAATGATGGACGTCACCGAGCCGGAAGTGGTTCCTGGAGGATATAAGACGGAAGAGATTGTTTTAGTGTAAAGGTGCGTTTTTTAGTTTTCTGATCAAGTGGTAAATGTTGTGAAAAATATTGAAATTCAGTTACCGTGTTCGTATGGTTGTATTGGTTGTTCATAGACAAATGTGTTACTAGACCTTGAATGTGTACCTTTAAATTTGTCCAACAGAATAAATCATAAAACAATGGCGACTACAGAATTTTGGATTGAATGGGGTCACTGCAGAATTATTTCAAATTCAATCTGGAGGCAAGGGTATAATTAACGTAGACCCGGTAAAATTTGAAAATGAAAGTGGGGGTTTGGCCTACTCTCTGTTTGAGCCGACACTAATAAAGTAACCTATTTATGCGCTAATCTCTAGATAATAATAATAATATCTTTATTACATAAGGGTAGAAAATTAGGCCATACATGTCCAGTCTCAAGACCAGCTTAAAGATGTTAACTCAAGACAGTATGATTTTAGTATTAGCAAATGCAATCGGTCTAAAACATGAACAAGACATAAGAAAGAAAAACAAAGTGAAAATAATTTGAGTCATCAACTTCAGTGTCAATCTGTTGATACAAAAACTGTATTATAATATCTATAGTTATAGGTTGCAAAACTAGCTTTAATTATATGCAGATGCAGCTATATAAAAATTTAATGTTACACAAAAAATACATGTAGACTTATCATCTTACATTCGTCCAATTTCAAGAAATGTATTGATCTTTCTCAAATGGAAAACAGATTTAACTGTCTCAATCCTGGGGCCAAGGTCTTCTGTTTGCCTTTCAAGTAAATGAGCATTGAAATACCTTATACCTAACTTAACTAAATAGTTTTTGATGGAGGATTTAGGATAAATGTAGTTTGGCCAGAATGTGGGATAAATAAGATCAAACCTTTTATCAGGGTAACAAGAAACCTTCACCAACAAGTTTAGCTTTATTATTATTATTCGGACAAAACCTGCAGTCTCTGTCACAACAATTATCACTTGTTTAATTGTCAAGGGAAATAAAGCAAAAGGCGTACAATAATCGAAGTCGTTCAAGATAATACATAATCAAACCAAATACAATTTAATTCAGATTAACCCTGAAATGTTGACGGACCGACAGATAGAAATAGGCGACGGCAATACACATCCACATACACATCCACATTTTCAGGTAGGCGTATAAAACGGTCAGTTTTGAAAAGTGTTAAAGGCTGCTAGACTATTCTGTTGCATGCATGGTATATTCAAGTTAATTAAAACAACTTTAAGGAGGGCTAGATAGACTTGTAATTCAAAACATCTAATGGGATCCTCCGCTGTTGACACAGGCCAAGGTCATATTTATGGAAAAATTAATGGACAGCTAGCGATTTTTCTGTCTTCGGTACGCAGAGGTCGATAGAATCCGTGGACAGATCGAAGTCTCCCAGATGCCACCATGGGCAGAAGTCAATTTAAGCGCTATTGCATCGCAGTTTGCCACTCAAAAAATGACGATCTGTAAACCAAATCAATCAAAACAAATATTTGATCTCAAAAGGGGTCAAGTTGTATATGAGAACTGTCTGTCAAATATATACTTAAAGGGGGGTTGATTTGAGTCTTGAATATATGTAAATAGTTTTCAGAAGTACTAAATTTACGAAAATCGCATAATTTCTGTAAAATCTGTAGTCTACATTTTAAAATGCTACCGAAACTTTATGAAAGGCCGAGGTCAATCTTGCCACTGGCAGAATAAAAGAGGTTTTTCATTACTAAAAGTATCGATTGAAAGGAGCAGAAATATCAGCACCGAAGAATAGATGCATTACCCACAATAATATGGAAGCGTTCGATTGGCGAGTTCTAAACAGGCTCCGTCTGGTCCAATTTCTTTATTTTTCTGATAATTTTCCTCTCCATTGCAATCGACTAGTGGGATTCCGAAACCAAGAGTAGAGCAAATAACAGCTTCTTCGCGTTTCACTATCCAACAAGTCATACCAATGTTTATTTGAGCCTTCAAATGAAGAAGATAGCTTGCCAGGCAAGGTAATATACGCCCCCTGGCAACTTTGATTTTGAATAAAAATATTCAGCATTACAGTAACAATCACCAGTATGAAATATTCAACATTCAGTCATACACTTCTTTTAAACTTTTTAGGACGATAATGAATAATATTGAGTATGAGTTATTGCCCTTGTTCTTGAAAACGTGTTCAATTTTTAGCTCATGAAAACTTCAGAAGGCAAATATTGAATCTTCAGCGCGGGACTGAACAAGGGCAGTAACTGGACGAACGGACGGACCGACGGAAAGAGGTGACGGCAATATACGCCCCCCATTTCATGTGGGCGTATAAAAATGTAATTTATAAATTGAAATATAGCAATATTAAATAGCCATTAAGAATTAAGAACATTAGACTGTGAGCAGATTTGTCTTGCATACTATCATTGCTAAATGATTCGTAATGGCGACAGGTGCCTGAAAAACGTATTACAATCGATTCCTTTAAAGTAGCCACTGCAGTATGGAAGCCGACTGCGGCCTAAACTGGTCCTACATTCAATCAAAGATAAATAGGGTACCAGTTTAGCTGCCCGCGAGACGAAAAAGCGAGGAAAATGGCGAGCAATTTTGTATGATTTATCTTAAATGAAAACAAGTGGTTGCCTAGAAAGATACGTCCACTTTCCTGATTCATTTTATCAAACCCCCAACATTTAATGAAATTCTGACGAGGGTAGATAGGACCGCAGTCGGCTTCCATAATTGCAAACACACCTGCTAACATTAATTTCAAGGTCATTAAGAAACTTATTTTTAAAATGTCCTTAATTAAGCGGATTTTTAGATAAGAAAAAATAATCTTTTTCTTACAGTATTTCTCAGTCTTCTTCAGGCAGAAATCTCATAACTAGATTAAAAATAAGGGCAATCTTAGATATTTCGCCCATCTGGGACGCAAACAATAAAACTACATATGTTGAATTTGTATATATTAGGTTCAATCGATTAGAAAGATATTAAAATAGAGGTACCGCCCTCTCAAAGATTTAGTTCTCATAAATATTCATTTCAGTGAAGTCATTTTCGAATGCAATTCAAATAAAATTTATGCAATGTTGATGCAACGAAAGGATTGAAATTTACTTTTTAAATTTGTTTAATCTAATTGGAATTTATTTTAACAATTCCGATTTTCATTCATGGCCTAGAGTACCTATTTTTCAATTACAAGAACCACAGTCGTCTAACTAAAAAGAAGAATAGCGCAAAGAGTAATTTTTGTATGGAGAATTTGAGAATACAAAATTTGTGGTTATGAACTAAGCCGTGAAGGTGAATTTTCATTCAAAATGTTGCAACGTAGATTCATGTTAAAATTTGGAGTAACTGTAATATGTGTGTGGACTATGCTAGCCATGAAATTGACTTTTGACACATCTGTTCCATCATTCCAAGATCCGATGGCCGGAATCCTACTGAAGAAAAAGCAGTTGCGTGAAAATGTTGGCTACTTTGTGGGGAAGAGACGAGAAATTTTTTGGCCTTTTTTAAAACTTCAACCAAATTATACCGAGGTTAAAGAAGTATATGGCGTGGATCTAAACACAATAGGTAATAATTTTAATTCTTCTTTAGCAAAATAACAGGTTTGAGGTCAGAAAACAAAAGAAATTTTTATTTGAATTTAATTGTCTACTATATTTTGTCTCCATTATGATCTAACAAGTTTATACCACAGTCATGTTCTTATAACGTTATTTTAACCAATCAAAGCCAAATCCAGTTAGAACAATACGACATGCTGTGGTGGACAATTTCTTTGATGAACATTGATATCCTAAGATATTTTTGCTTTGTTTGCAAACGCGTGTAGTCCTGGCGCCAAAACGATGCAAACAAGAAAGTGAAAACTCTTGAAAATTATTGTTGTTATAGTCCACATAACTCAAGATTACAGAATTAGAAGTAGTTATATTGGAAAAGGCGATACTGGAAGGGGCGATTTTGGAGGGACGACATGGGAAGGGGCTATTTTTGAAGGAGCAATATTGGAAGAGACGATATATGGAAAAGAACGATATTAGAAGTGACGATATGGGAATAAACTCCCAATATTTTGATACTGTCGGCTAATTGAATAGCTGATTTTGAGCAGAACTGTATTTTAGCGTTAGTTTGGACAACCCCATTATTTATTTAAAGGTGAAAATGGTAAGGGATTGAGTATAGATACAAGAAGACTGAGTAAAAAAGAACAGAAGAAAGTAGATACAGGTTATGTAAGATATGCTATTAAAGAATATGTTGGTAATCTAGTGTCCGTCAGAAGAAACTTACCTGACCCTCGAATACAAGAGTACGTATACAAAAACTTTTTATGCTATCAATTATTAACTGTAGCAATTACTGGATTCAGATTACTGGCTGTAAACTACGTTCGTGTCTATTATTTCCATGTAAGAACCATACGTAGACCTATTTAATAATTGTAGGTGTATCAGGAGTCGGATTTTACTTCTGAATATGATATGTAATACAATTTCAGCCTCTTGTAAGCTGTCAGAATATATGCCTTAAAAGGGTCTATATTTGAATTTTCTGTATTTGTAGTTGTAAAGATATCTCATATCCTAAAGATTTACCTAAAACCAGTATCATTATGTGTTTCCACGATGAGGCCTGGACATCACTATTGAGAAGTGTACATAGTATTATAGATAGAACTCCACCAAGACTCGTAGAAGAAATTATTTTAGTTGATGATAATTCTACGTATGGTATGAGTTCATTTTCATTTTTAAACAAGACTTTTTATAGGTCTGAGGAGAAAGGGGAGGGGGGGGGGGGGGGGCATTGCCCAAAAAGCAC